>NW_006768780.1:826232-1103538 GCF_000204055.1 Melampsora larici-populina 98AG31
TGAACAAACATTGAATCAAGTTTTCTGATTTACATGACGTAGGAATTGAGCAATCCACTTGGGAGTGCGCACCTGGTGTTCATTCCAGAGGCTGTTGTCGACGAACCCATCAACCGTCTTTCACAATCAAAAAAGTGGAGAGAAGATTATTCTAGAGATTTACGAGTCCAAATGATTGAACATAACTCATTTCATTACTATATCTACGAGCCTCTTCAGCTTCTTTCCGGCGAGCGAGTTGTTCTTTTTTTTTTTTATCAGCAAAAAGGTGTCATTTTTTCGAAATCTTTCAAGTTATTTGATCAACCATCTGGATTATATACTGGTCTCAAACTCTCAATCCCAGAAGAAGAAGACTGGAACTCGGAAAATTATGAAATTATTTCAGTTGATCAATTTTATCGTCCGTATCCAAACTTGGAATTATCAGACGGTTCAATGCTGAAAGATTTTTGTAGTAACACACTGTTTCGTGAGTTTCTTCCTGTTGTCTTTCTATTCAGTATGCTGAATACACATCTTTTTTATGATTCAGAACCAGACGGCGAAAATGTTTTGTCAATTCCACTTCCAAATCCTTGGCGAATTCATGCAAATGGGTTGTTAATTCAACAAATACCTATGATAATTTATTCGGACGATACTTCTGGAAACGTGTCAAAGAAGTGGAACAAGCATATGTCTATATATACAATACTTGCCGGTCTACCGGCTAAGCTTGCTAATCAAGAGTTCAACATACACTTTGTAGCAACTACAAACACTGCGAACGCACTTGAGCTTTTTGGTAGGATTGTAGATGAATTCAAGTATGTGTAAAAACTTTTAAAACTTTTTCTATATTGTCTTGAAACTGATTTTAATCTTTATTTTTTAGTCAGATGAGCAGTGAAGGATTTTTAGCATACAATTCAACATTAAAGAAAGACGTTTATGTAACAGCTTTACCACTTTATCATTGTGGCGACTCTCCAATGCATGCCGAAATTTCCAACACACCTAATCCATCAATGATGCTCAACCCTTGCCGTATATGCGATTTGAGTGTGGAATCTAAAGAAAAAAAGAAAACAGAAACTTATGTACAAGATTTCTTAGGTTTGAGCGCTGATGGTTCAGTAGTATGTGATTTGCTTTTTTCTCAAAAAAAGAACCACTTGACTGATTAGATCTTTTCATTAGAAACCTTTCAAATTTCGTGATTGGGCTATCACAAAAGAACATACAAAGGAGCTATGGAAAATAGTTCGAAAACCAAGATCCGGAAAGAAGTTTAGTGACTTGGCAAAAAAATACGGAATACGAGATAGCATAAACTTAAAATTTATTCAAATGATTCGAGATATGCCTACAGCAACCGCAGAAGATCGACAAGCTATCATAGAAAAATGTGAATTGCTTGATGAGGAGTTTGGTGACTTGTTGTTTAATCCGCTCTTGGATCTCAAAGGTTTTTATTTGATTTATTCCATCTGTATATTTTTCATGTACATTCATTAAAGCTGAAATTCATTTCTTCAATAGGTTTTGATGGTCACTTAGACACTCCAGTAGAGACTCTACATGTTGTCCTTCTTGGAATTACTAAATACCTTTACGGTGATGCAATTTCGTCTATTCCTGACCGTCATCATCGTAAACTCAAAGCACGATATGCGTCTTTCAACATTTCTGGACTCAACATCGCGCCAATCATTCCTCGAACTATGATTGACAACGCCAAAAGCTTAGTTGGTAAAGAATTTGCTGTTGTTATGCAAACCGCGGCCTTTGTACTTTTTGAATATATCGACGAAGAGCACCGTCTACTCTGGAGCTATCTTTCTAATCTTGGCTCTTATATCTTTCAGCCTGAAATTCCAGACATTTCCGTTTATCTTGCGGAACTTGAGGTTCTCATCCGACGCTTCTTAAATCAACTTATTTCTCTCAATGCGCAATGGACAAACAAGCCTAAATTTCACATGCTACTTCATCTCGTACATTCAATCGAGCGTCTTGGTCCAGCTATCCTTTTTGCAACTCAAAAGCTCGAAAGCTTCAACCGTGTCACACGCGATGCATCTGTCCATTCGAATAATCAAAGCCCATCACGTGACATCGCCATAACCTCGACCACTCATCGTCTCTTCCGAATTTTATTCTCTGGAAGTAATTTCTTTGATAAAGAACTTGGTGCAAATCTTCGAGCAGGACCAAAGGTTCGGGAGCTGTTTGAAAGCAACAAAATCATCCAGAAGGGTTTAGGTTTTGATCCTGATTGGAACAAGAAGCCTGAAATCAAGTTCATTTGTGAGTGTATCATTTATCTTCTTGCTTCAAAAATTCACACTCATATTTGGGGTTTTGTGATCATTGTTGAATCAGATTCCAAGAATTCTTCTAATTGTCCAGAACAACTCAAGCAAGTATTCCCTCGACATGAATGGAAATCTGTTGAAACAGCTATTCTGAGCAAGAACCAAAAGGTCAAGGCTGACACTTTTGTATTTGTTTGTCCAATAATCTCATCTTTCTCTGGTCCAAATATTGATATCTATCTTTTTTAGATTCGACAAGAAACTGACGCAAATACTGTCAATGATTCTATTGGATGTGTTGTCTCTGTATGGCAAGGTACCACACCAACAAACTCCCAGGCTTGGGTCGAAATTTTCCGCACTCAGCCTGTCCCAGGAGTCCACCTTTTTTATTATATGAAAGAGTTTCAAAAATGTCAGGATAAGGTGTGGGTTCAGCTTAAAGTGCGTCTTTTGAAGCCATATTTTTTTTCTGCAAAAAGATGCTGACCAAATTTTTTATTAGGACATCAACTGCCTTTTGAATTTCCAGCACAACTGTCATGATGGAGATTGTGAAATTCTTCAAACCAAGACTCAGATGGTTGAACGGCGCGTCATCAGGCAAAAAGGATGGGAAGTTAATCACTCTGAACATAACTCATATATCCTCAATTCTTCTTCTTTCTATTCCGCTCAAGTCCATCGTGAGATGGCTGGTTTCGAAGTGGAAGATGTCACTTGGGAAGAATGGTGCGCTTCTGTCACACAGGGTCTTGACACCTGGGTAAATCCTGATGGTGCCTCAACACCTGAAGACGAAGTTTAACTGTTGATGAGTCTGAGATTGTTCGAGTTGATGTAAATTATTATAATTTTAATCAGATATTGTGTTTATTTTGTGAAATTATTAACTTCCTTTTGAATGTGGTCGAATGAGTTTTGAGTGTGATCGGATGAGTTTCAAATGTGGTCGGACAAGTTTCAAATGTGATTGGATTAGCTTTGAATGTGATTGGATGAGTTTCGAATGTGATTGGATGAGTTTTGAATGTGATTGGATGAATTTTGAGTGTGATCAAATGAGTTTTGAATGTGGTCAAATGAGTTTCGAACATGGGCAAATGAGTTTTGAGTGTGATTGGATGAGAAATTTTTGCCCCCAAAAACGTGTTGCACCCCTGTGCAAGGGGTGCAACACACCCGGGTCTTGACCGGCATTCTTTGGGATGGATCAATGACTCAAATTTACCCAAATTCTCTCTTTTGTTCTCATATGAAGCATTTACATTGTGTGGATAGCATTTCAAGTAGACAAACAACCTGAAGCATATTGAGGGAATTTTTCAAGAGATCATTGGCACTCCAGGTCACACTGGGATTGTCTGAAATCTCAACTGTATGACAGTCTCTCTGATCCTCTTGGATTGCTGTTGTCAGAAAACCTTGCCATTGGACCCCCTGTTTAGAGTTTGGCTGGATCCACTGGGAAATGGTTGATTCATCCATCACCATTCTAGTATGTGGGAGGAAGTTAAAAATGGAAGATGAAGATTTGAACACCTTCCCAAAAGCTGGGCCCTCTTGCATCCCGTGCACCCCCCTTTTTTGCCCTTTAGGTGTTTTGGGTGTGACACCGGGTGTGCGGCGCACCCTGGCTTGGACCCGCAACCTGAGTCCACACCCCCGTTTGGGTTGTACCCTGGATTTCACAGTGTGAGGACGTCTGTGGTAAACCACATATATATATTTACATGTCTTGAGCTTTTTTCCGCCATTGTATGTCACGCTCACACCCGGTGCCACAAAGCCACAAGGCGCCCTGGAGGGGCACATGGCAAGGGCCAGGGCTTAGGCCACACCATGGCCCACACACCAACCCCTTCATGGCCTTCAACGGGCATGGAATTCAGTCAAAGTCCCCCTAAAGATGGTCTTAAGCAGGGAATGGCGACCAAAAATGCAGATCTGAGGTTCATTGAATGGAAGGCCACATTGGGCCACACCATCCTAGGCCATGGCCCTGGCCACGCCCTGGGCCCTGCAAAAGCCGCCGGGTGTGAGCGTGAATTGTATGACATGCCCTCTGTCACTTTCCAATGTTTTTCTGATGTTGTACGTGACCAACCTATTGTCATTTGTTGACTTGAGATCACAATTCTGAACTTTTAAACCACTATGATTTTTGCCAAAAACCTCGATTTGCACCTTTTTTGTCACTAAGGCCTAGGCTTAATTCTGGTCAAAATCCCAACCTTTTTTGTCACCCACCTCCATAGGTGCTTTCCAGGGTCCTGTTTTCTCCCATACAATAATTCAATTTTCTTAACCGGATCTGCAGGGTTTGCAGGAGTCTAGTGGTACCACTCACCACTCTACACAAGTTTGTGGTGTGAAGATATGTTGATTTCAATGTTGAAGATAACATGGCTGTGGATGCACGTGGAACAAATGTACCGGTCCAAAATGAAGTTTCGGATCCTGACTCAACCCGGCCTTGACTTGAATCAAGAGGCGGGCTGGTGACTTTTGATTTTGACTTGTTGTGGTCCAGCTCACCAACCAGCCAAAAAAGAATAAACAATCAATCAAAAAGAACACAACAACTCAATACCGCGATCACAAGACTCTCAACACAAACACGACCTAACACTTTATCAAAGTAAGTGTCTCTTTCTCTATCTCATCTCTTCTGCTAAATTGATAATAATCAAACAAATAAAAAAGAACTTCTCTTGTCTTTCCGATTCTTAAGCTAGAACACTTGCAACAACCACTCATACTATCTCGAAACAATCACAATGTCACTTTAACACAGACAAGAACACTTTCAAACGCACACAAGATTCACTTAGAGACAAACACTAAAAAAAATCAGACGCAGATTGATAAGTGATCCTCCCTTCTTCACCAACAGGCCTCCCCTTACACATCTTTTCCAAAGCCAACCCACAACTCGGCCTGAAGCCTCCTTTATTACCTCTCTCATATTTATAAATCTCTCTGGTCACATGCTTCTGTTGACCTCGGACCTACTCTGACCAATTCCGTTCTCAACTCGATCTTGGAATTGGTTGAATACCAAGTAAGTCCTTTCTTATTTTTATCTTTCTTATCTCATTGTCTCTGCTAACTAATTGTTCCTTTCACATTGTTGATTCCTTATTTTTACCAATCTATTTCTATCTCCAGCAATTCATTCTCTATTTTAATAGCCCTGTTTCGATTTTTTCTTTTAATTCCTCATTAATTCACGCTCACACCCGGCACCTTTTTCGTGGCCAGGGCCGTGGCCCAGCCCTGCCCAGCCCTGTGTGGCCTGCCCTTGAAACAACTTTTGATCATAGCCCAACTCATCTTCAGGTGCTACTCCCTGCTTAAGGCACTCTTTGAAGGGGAATTAAGCTGAACTTCATGCACTATGAAGGTCATGAAGGGCTTGTGGTGAGGGCCACACGTGGCCTAAGCCCTGGCCCCGGCCATGTGCCCCTCCAGGGCGCCTCGTGGCTTCGGGGCCCCGGGTGTGAGCGTGATCATTAATTCATCGCTTAGATTGTCAATATCTTGCGACCTGATCGATCTGTAATTGATAAACGTGAGTTCATCCTCTTCTCACTGATCACTGATCTATCATCATATAGTAAGTTCTTTCTTTGTATCTACTTGTATTTTTTAGACTAATTGTTTGTTTATTTATTCTTCTTTCTTCTTGTTCAGATCACAACTTTACCGCTCCGATCGTTTCTCAACCCCGCTGATATTCACTTCGATCCGTCTCCCTCACGACTCATCCTTTCCATCCGATCATACTTTCTGGCTAATTGATTGTTCTATACTCATATATTATTTTATTCGTTGTAAGTTCTTTTCTCTTAACTCTACTCGTGATACTTGACTGACTGTTTTGATTCATTCAACCTTAGGATCTACTTAGTCCTAGGCCCCAAAAGTTGACGATCACTCTCAACTCCGATCACTCCTCGATCTTGCCAATCCTTCTCTTACTTCAACCTCGCTGATCTTCACTTTGTTCAATCAAACCTCTAAATCACTCTCATTTTTCTTTTACTTTCCAGTTACCTCCTCTAAACTCTTTTCTTTTCCCTATAAATTTAAATTTCTCTCTTTCAACTTTGTAATATATTAAATTTAAATCTCGTGCTATTAAATTAAAAGATAAACTATTATAACTTGAGTTGAGTAAAGTTGAGCTGAGCTTTGACTTGCTGACCCTTGAGATAGACCGAGTGAGAGTCTGTCCCCGCGAGCAAAAGATGAAATACTAATATATATAAATTTGAGAATAGGTAGGAGAGCTTCAGCTATAAAATGCTGAGCTCGGAGTGGTTTTGATTACCACAGCAGGTCATGTGAGAAAAAGAAGCTTCTTCAATCTTGAGAAATGATCAACAGTTTAGAAGTAGTCAACTCACATGCCCGCAAGGTGCTCAGCAGACGAATTAGCTTATACTACCGACACGCAGTCTGAATCACGTGCTGAGCACCTGATCCAAATTCAATCGTCTGCTGAGCACCTGGCTGGTTAGCTCACATGCCAGCCAGGTGCTCAGCAGACGAATTAGCTTATACTACCGGCACGCAGTCTGGATCACGTGCTGAGCACCTGATCCAAATTCAATCGCCTGCTGAGCACCTGGCTGGTTAGCTCACCTGCCAGCCAGGTGCTCAGCAGGCAAATCAGCGTGTACCACCGGCACGCAATCTGAATCACGTGCTGGGCACCTCGCTGGCAGGTTGCGCTCGTACCAACCAGCTCACCCGCCGACTGGCTGGTAAACCACGCCATGCCGACGTGGTCTTTCTCTTGATGTGTAGAGCAGGTGAAAAACATTGGGTGAGGGCCACGTGGCCGCACTCACACTGCGGCCACCTGTTCTGCACAACCACTCGGCGTGCTCATACCCAACTTACATTTCATGTGGTCCCAGTTCAAAGTCGCCCCGTGGTGTAAAGCTGATATTGATATGGGTGCCAGCCCAGGACTCAGGAATGCCCCTATATAGGGTAGTGATCTGGAGAAGTGCCTTTTGAGGTCCCGTGGTGTTACAATTCATGGGATATGAGCAGCTCTGATCATTTCTGACCATTTATGCTTTTGATTATTGCTATCCTCTTACTCATGTAACATCTTGGGTTGAATTATCTTATCTTCTTCACCCTTTCTAGATATGTTTTTGGAATATAATGTTTTTACATACAAACAGAGTGGAGATTGCTTGTGTAGTTTGAAATTTCAGAAGGGAGAGTTTGTGCAAATTTGGAGTTGTCAAAGGGGGTGAAAGGCTCCAAGAAAGTCTGTGGGAAGATCAAACTGCCCTTACAGCTATGGGTGAAACCAGGTTTAGATCTGGGAAGACTTAGTGTTTTTGCAGGACCGGAGATCCAAGGGAGCTTAAAAGGCACTTCTCCAGATCACTACCCTATATAGGGGCATTCCTGGGTCCTGCCAGCCCCCTATGCCAGACAATATGATATTTGGAAATTTCAATATCAAGTTTAAATTAATGATGAATAGTCTGTACGAAAGTTGCTTGCATATAAACCGTGCTAACTGAGTAGTAATAACATTGGGGAAAAAAAAAGAACAAAAAACTCAAATTCAAACAGTCCACAAATTGCAATCAAAGCGGCGGGTGTTTTGCGACAAAAAGAAATGAAATAAAGGTCAACATTAATTACAAAGTGATTGTTCTTCAAATGAAAATGTATTATATGACGCCGAGTTGCTCATTTAGCACAGTATCGACTGAAGCAAGCAGAGCATTGGCCGGTTCGGGCTTGTGAATTTCGAATCCTTTGCTTTTCGATCATTGCACAAGCCAAACATGCAGGCCATTCAGGATCAACATATGACGAGTTGGATTGAGTTGCAATATGGAAACCGTTTTGAAAGAATCCATCAATCTCTTGCCACTTCTCAAACAATAAAGGGTTCAGAAATGCAGATATGTCAACTTGCTCGTCAGTGACCAAATGTAATGAAGAGCTCTTACAGTGTAGTCCGTTTGCATGGTTGGCATGTCTGTTTGTGCTGATACAAAATGGTTGGGAAGGTAGAGTATCAGGGGTGCGTTGGGATCCTCACATCCGAACAGTGTCGGTCTTCTATCATATCCAGCAGAGGTAAAGCTGCCATCCATTGCGTTGGGTACTCTGTGATTTAAATACCCCTCAAACATAAATCAATAGTGTTCTCTATTCAATTGAGAGCGAAACTTCAGGCATAGGACTTGGCCACTGACTTTGGGAATGCGTAACCTTGGTAGTTTGGGTCTTGCAGTTTGAGAGAAGTTAAGTATAAGGTAGTGCCATTTGGATCTGTTGTTACAAAGGAGTTGAGCAAGCTGTGAGTTGAGTGGAAGTTTGAGATAATACTGACAACCATGGACGTTTGGATTTTCAAATGAGTGTCCATTAACGGTCTACAAAACAACTAATTCATGTTAGCTTGACAGGTACTCGCACTCACCGTCAAATTTCTCAACTCACCGAGTCTATAGCCAGTATGATGTCTACATTTCTGGCTGGCTGTATCAAAGGGAAGAGAGGTAGATTCTCCGAAGCCATGGCACCATCAGCGAGTAGGAGGGTGTCTAAATTCGAGTCTTCAAATCCCACGTCGCCAAACATTCCAACTGCTTTTCCTTGGAAGGGATTCGGAACCTGATGGTAAAATTATCAACACTTTCGATTGGTCGTGGTTACGGAGAAGCTAGTTAATGGTACTAACCAATGCCTCATAAAATTCACCCTTGATGAACAGCTTCAGGAGCTTTGCCCAAAATGGTGGGTCCGGATCCGAGCCGTCCTGTAGAGCAATTGTCATTCACATAGACCTTGGATAAGTGCGGTATAGTCGTTTTGAAAATATGGCTCACCTGAAAGCTGAAGACATTACTCGAAGCACCCTAAAGTGAGGCAAATTTCCTGTGTTAGGGCGGTCAGGAAATTTTGAAGGAGATTGATCTATTACTGAACGTGCCATCAAGAAACTGGGCCCGAAAATGTCATAAGCATCATCCCACACACTTGGGTAAGTCAAGAATGCCAATACATGCGGGATTTATAAGAAGAATATAAGTACCCCATATTGTCGAAACCTTTTGTGCAAGTTATAGCTTGATCGTTCATAGCGGAGGCTTTACTCCCGAGGTATTCCATAGGTATCGAAGCGTTCAAAAGAGGATGCCATATTCCAAAGTCTTCTGGAGTAAACTCGTCTGGTGATTGAAAAACAAACCGTGAGCCGATGCTCAGGTATTTCAGCTGGGGAAACTTACACATTGGACTTTGCAGTGTTATCATTTTGCCTGTGCCTGGCCTAGATAGGGACACCAAGATAGGCAACGGAAATATGCGGTCTTTGTATGCTGGTGTTTCTCTTACAGATGAGAAGAGCACGCCCTTGCCTTTTTCTGGATCTTTACTGTATTCAAAGAGCAAGCGTATCAGCCTCTATTTTTTCTGTTTCACTTGGGTTCAATGACTTACATGAACTGTGTACCCAGCATCCGTGCCCATATGCTAGAGGAGGAATCACAGTTGGGTCATTGAGATGGGTCGGGAAGTTAAAGAGCAAGAAATCTGGCACAGGTGTTGAAACTAACTCTACAAAACTGACGGCAAATCCGGCTTTCTTCTTCTTCTTTGTATCCGAATAATATTTGGGGTACTTCTTCAGATTGCGCCAGCTGAGATAACCATTTTTCTTGGTGTAACCCCAAACCGTTTGATTGAGTGAAGGGAATCTCTCGAAGTTTGAGGTCGCCCAACTACCCAAGAGCCACGATCCCCTGTGATCAAACAAAAATTTACATTAACAGCTTTTTGATTTGATTGATAGACAAATTGCTTGAGACAAACGCTGATAGCCCTGTAGCATAATTCGCAAGTTGTAAGATTCCACCAGTTCGTGCTTTCATGGCCTCTGGATTCCTGGAATCGAAAGCATCCAAAATTGATGAAGAGTACAATAGTGCACGATTTCCTCCCCCAGACAAAGCCAGTGCGACATTGGGCACAGTATCACCAGCACGGGCTCCATTTGTGGTCGCTCTGTCTAAGAAATTTTCAATATCAAAATCCTTCAACCCAGCTTGTTTCAAGAAATCTGACCACAGAGGTATTGAAAGATTTGCTTTGCTTGATATATATGCCTCTTCTCCTTGACTTAAACCCCACTATCATGTATATCTTACATCAGAGACTCTATCCTAAAACGCAATGGAGAATTGAATATCATCACTGCAAGAATTGTACGAACTGGATACATGTTAGCATCCCGAATGCGTAAATCAGCAGGACAGTCGATCTTCGTGGGTGCATAGCCGCCCGTAGGTGATTGAGAAATCGCCAGGTCCCTCGGACGTAAGACATATGCTGTTGCGATATCGGGCTTATGCATATTGACCAAGACTCGCAACCCCACCGTGACCCAGACCTGAATCCATCCCGACGTCTTCCGCATGGTATACGACGATGAAAAGGCGCCTGAGAATGGTGTGATGCTTTGAGGTCAATTTGGTGCTTGAGCCCGACGCGAGACGATGTGCGGAAAATATAAAGTTCGGTTGAGTCCTCTTTGTATGCTCTAAACTGTGAGTAGGTACAGCGAAGCATACGCGCGAGAAAGAGTTAGTTTGCTTTACCCAAGCCCGGCGGTGACTATCCCTTCTGCTTGAAAACCACATACCTCAAACCGAACGAGCTCGCTTCAAACTCAAAACACAGGAGAAATGACATAGGTGCATTGAATCAGGAGATCATTTCAGTCGAGCAATGTGCCAAACTAAAGGACACAGCTCAGGCCTGATTGTATTGCCTCCAAACATTTCGAAGAGTTTAGTGTGACGTAAGAAGTAGAGGCCCAGCATATGGAAGTCGACTGTATATCGCACGCATGATACATCTTGTTCACCGGTGATCTTGTGAGCAAGTTCGCAAGATCCGAAACGTGATACATACCAACTTTTGTCCATCGACATTCTATTGTAAGTGCATATGTATGACAGTATGGCACAAGAATGCCGTTCTGATTTATGACCATGTGACCTGCACACCGGAGGAGTTCGCATACACAAGCCCGGACTCGGCATACATTCTTGGGCTGAGCCGCCCAAGCGGAAATTTAACGTGTGTACGAAGCGGCCAAAGTCAAACGGCCATCGTGTAGAGACCAAATCCCGCCCGTCTAGCTTATGTCAAGGGGATCATCCCTTGTTTCACCAATTCGTGTCTTGAGAGACGAATATCCCCTACTTCGATTCAAGACGTTCTCCCATCTTCTCCTATCTGAGACACAAGACACATCACTGTTACAATCCTTGAAACATCGTCTACCCCAATCTACCCTCAGTTTGGCCTAAAGGAAACAATGATTCGGGAGCACCGAAGAATCGGGGGAAAAATTCTGAGAATGTGAGAATGAGAATTTTCTGAGAATCTGATAATACACCCTCTTGGTTTAAGCATACTTACATGCTGCTTATGTATGCTTACACCGGGAAAATTTATGTCCAAAACCTTATTGATACACCTTGGACCCTCGGGGCCTGAGACCTTTCACAGGCTCAGCATTATGCTGGCAAGTGCCTCGTTTTGCGGCATTTTTTCCTGACTTTTTGCACATACTCAACTGCCAATGACAACATGCCCTTGCTTTCCTTATCCTCCAGCTTAAGTCATTTACCGCATCAATTTTTGATTTTCGACGAACTCGTATCTCGTCAGCATACATACATCATTGATTGAATGAGGATGCACTATCACATGAGCTATCCAAAATGGCTGCACAACTCAAGTGCAATGCTCATCACTTTGGCAAGTTATTGGGAAACGATAGAAACCTGATAGAAAACAATGCGACTTTGGTTGAACAAAACCATGGCCAAACAAGACGAGAAGGGGGAAGGTTGGGTGAGGTGACTGTGAACAAGAGACATATGGCGTGGTTTACGATCTTCGCCGTTGCCGGGGTGATGATAGCGTTGTTTATGATGTTCATAATCATCCAATTTTCCTGAGAGAGGCGAGACGATTACGCAATAGAATGTAAATAATATGATGGAACATGTATACAACTTACTGCAAACCAGTTGATTTGCATCATATGTGATGTGTGCGTTTTTCAAATTTCTATTGCTTGCAGATTGCCAGAAACTGAAAGGATCAATACTACAAAATAACCAACAAGAGCAGCCAAATTTTATCCAATAAGCAACCGTACTAATTTCCTTCAACACATAAAACAACCCAAATGCAGTCGTAACAACAGTTTGACAAAGAACTCGGCATACAAAATCACCCCGAGCCCCGGTCACTACCCGCCGGGGAATGGCCTGCCCGGCCCCCGAACCGACGGGCAACCAGACCCCCCGAGACCGTTTCGAGGCCCCCGATCGGGTTTTTTTGCGTGGAAATGGGCGCCCGGACCCCGAACGAGTTCCCCGCCGGGGCCCCGGCGCCTGGGCCAAAAAGTGTTCTACACCCCGGGTTCGAACACTTGACCATGGTACTTAGGCTATAGTGGTCAAAGGCCGTCTATTTTTAATCATCTGTGCAAGCTGCACACTACATGCAAGGTGGTGACGCCGCGGGTGCGGGGTCGCGCTGACCCTGGATCGACCCCCCGCTTTTGCAAGACCCCCCCCCCTTGGGTTTTGTGTGGCGTCACCGCGACCCCGCATCCGCGGGGTCAGCACTTTGCATGTAGTGGCACACAACCAGATACCACTAATATGACTTGGGCATAGGAAAGGTTGCTTGCCTCTTTTTGGTGCTTGTGATATTATCAATGCCCTGCAGAACTTCATAATACATGACTCATTATAAATACGAGCAAACTAGGTTTGATTAGGTTAGAGTTATCCTCCCTCTAACTCATATCGCCTCACCCGCTTCCTGACCCATGACCTTGGTCTTCAGACAAGTTTTCGTTTTCCCCCAAGTTTCCCTTATCACTTTTCACTCATCAACAATATCCTCCAATTCCATTTTCAAATCTAATTATTTAGAAACATGTCTCAAATCAGTGACACAAGCAGTGTTCCTTCACAAACGCCCACTGTTGTCGATTTAACCGCTGATCAACCAGATACCACTAATACCGACACCGTAGTTGCTGCTGTTCGTCCAGCAAGGTATGTCTGGCTTCATTTCGTTAAGCTGCGAACCCGTGATTACAACAAGTGTGGTGTCATTCAATCTGACGGATCGATTTGCGGCAAGGAACTCAAGCGCGATGAGACAGGAAGTACGAAGTCCATGAAGTCTCATCTCGAGACTAAACATGGAATCCGTGACGCGAATCTTCCCAATCAAACCAATATACTTGCTTCATTCAAGAAGGTCAAGACGGACCACATGGTGAGTTCTTTTTTTTCTTTTTCTCTTTATCAATCAGTACGAAATAAGTTGCTTACGTTTGATGTTGGAAAGCGCAAACTGGATGCCACTAGCCTCATGACAGCCGTTTCCTACTTTATCGCCGACTGTGACCTACCTTTCTCGATCGTCGATCGGAACTCTTATCGCGAGCTCTTAACACTTTGTAACTACCAAGTCAATGGCATGCTCAGCAAACGTCATTCGATTGCTCAACACACTCGGAAGATATACTATTACTATGAAGAATACATCAAGAAAGAGTACCTTTCAGTATCTCCCGCTATAGCCATCACTCAGGACGCTTGGACTTCTCCGAACAATGTGCCATATATGTCACTAACCGGGCATTTCATCACCAACGAGTGGAAGTTGATGGATATCACACTCGGTATTGGCGAGATTAAAGGTGAGTCTCTTTTTTCACTTTTGTTTTCTTTGGTTTTTAATTCAAGTTACTCATTCTTCTGTAACTTCTTAACTTCTAGGTCCTCACGATGCAGACACCTTTGCCAATATCATACTCGAGTATTTGAAAAAGTACAACCTTACTGGTAAGTTGTCTGCAATGACTGCAGACAAAGTCGGTACCAATGCTGCGATCGGTGTGGTGATCTATTTATGACATTAAGCAAAAATGATCATTCAACTCAAGTCCACGGTTGTGTGGCACACGTTATCAACCTTGCTGCCAAAGAAGGCCTCAAGGAGTTTGGTGAAGTCGTCGATTTTGAAGAAGGCAACCTCCCCTCAAACTCGATGGACGTTCGCAATCTGGTTGACCCCCCAGATGTCCTTCAATTTAATCTCAAAACGATCTACTCCCGGTGTCACGGACTAGTGAAGGTTACTCGGTCCAGTCCACAACAAGCGCAAGCGTTTGCCGCTGTTGTCGCAGCGGTCCGACAGCTTGCAATTACTTCCCAACCAGATGGCAATCAATCCCAAACTCCAGCTCCCAGCGCGAACAACCCTCAAGACGATGAAGCAGTTGCGTACATGACTCAAGCCGCCACCAATGAAGAACCTCACCCTACGCCTGCCTCTCGTGATGGTGGGCCAAATCGATTGGTTCCCGACGTACCCACACGATGGAATTCGTCCTACTACATGTTCAGAAGGCTCCTCCTATTACGCAACGCTTGCGATGAATTCTGCAAGGGTCGTGATTTCAAAAAATTCGCTCTTTCACCTGCTGAGTGGGATTACGTACAACAGATGTGCGATTTTTTAGAGCCTCTTAATGCAGCAACAGAACTGCTTTGTCGATCAAACTATCCAACTATGCAACAAGTTGTGCCTATGTACATCACAGTCATTAAAGGACTCAAGTCGGTCAGTTACTTTTATAATCATCATGTAACATTTTCTACTTTTCTAACAAGTTGATCGAGATTGTTCCTTACTTCAGGTGGGTCAAAGGTACGATCACGATCAATTGATCCCGGCGTCGAAGAAAATGACCGCAAAACTTGAAGATTACCTCAAGAAGGTCATTTCCAAACCGGGACCGATTTGTGCAACTATTCTAGATCCGCGTCTCAAACTTCGTTACTTTGAAGTAAGTCGAAGACCTCTTCCTCCTAAATCGACTATGTGCTAATCTGGTCTAAATTATTAATAAATTTGATTACAGGAGCGAGAGATCCTGCTCAGCGATTACGATCTATTCACGCCAGACATCAAGGCTATGTTTGAAGTTCAAGCGAGAAAGTACGAGGTCACTCCGGATAACGAAGTTGAAGAAATCTCGAACAAAAGACCGCCACCCCCTTCAAGCGCTCAGTTTTTTGATGATGACATCTACGGTGATAGACACAATCGTCATGATCAATCGATTGCCAGTGAGATCAGCCGATACTTGGCCGAGGTAACCGAACCGCGAGAAACGGACGTTTTGGCCTATTGGAAAGCACGCCAGGCGATATTTCCTGGGCTGGCTAACATGGCGATGACATTCCTAGCCATCCCAGCGACCAGCTCTCCCTCCGAAGGGGTTTTTAGCAAGACTAAAAACATCCTAGGCCCCCAACGTGCTTCTTTGTCTTCTCTGAATGTAGAGGTCCTTTTATGCCTTAAAGATTGGTACAGATTGTTTGGTCCTTTATTTGTTTTTAAACCCGAGGTGGAACGTTTCCTTTCCAACAAATAGTTCTTTTCATTTTGTTGTTTCCTTTCAAAACCTCCTGTTTCGCTCTTTATCTGGTATTTACAATACAAGTCTTGACATCCCCTGAAATGCCATTACCCGCCGGGTAAACCCGGCGGAACGCCGTTTTTCCTAATCCTCGTCCCGAGCCCCGACCCGAGGGTATCCCCGACCTCCGGGGTCCTCAGAACCTCTGCCCGACTCCCGGACCTATCGGGGGCCCCGTCGGGGGCCCCGATCGGGTCCACCTCCGGGGCTCGGGGTGAATACAAAATGTTTAAAAAGTGGATGTGAGTGACACAATCAACTTGAATGAAAGGGATTGATGATGCGAGCAATGAGAAATTAAAGAAGACATCACCAAAAATGATGGTATGGAAATGGTCAAAAGTTGTGACAGGCAGTACAAAAACCTGTTTGCACAAGATAGGACAAGAAGAACCCAGATTTAATGACCAAAACGTTTTGTGTCTTAAAGGTTTGTCAGAATTTGGTTGGGAATTTACATACACAATTTGCAGTATAAACCCATACATCATGGGTAGGTGGGGGTTTCTCAGCATTCTCAGAGCGTTCTCAGGGGATCCCCCGCTTCTTCGGTTTACCGAATGATTCCAAAAAAGCAGAGTGTTTCAAACAGACCTCGCAGCCTATCAAACTCAACAATGTCTGTCGCTGCTTCTTGCACACACTCTCTGACTCTCACACAGGGCTTAGTTGGGTTTAGCAGCGTATGGGTTATCCAGACCCTGCCCAAGCGCCCATATGTCACATAACACGGTTGTATCAAGCTCAGGGCCTGTTTGGCATGTAGCCCTTGAAGCAAAGAAAATTGGAATACACTCACAGTGGCCACTGGCTATGGTCCATGTACGGGATACATAAAATCCGGCCGCGCGGGCAGAAATCCAGATCCCATCTTTTTCTGGATACAAGTTGAAATTTGGCAAAAAGAATAACCAACAGATCACTGGCCAGTTCTCAGGCCAGAATCAACACAATTAATTTACAGTCGTTCCAAGAAAGGTTGACAACTTTTTTTTGGAGAAAGTTGTCTCCGCAGCGGCTAAGACCAAAGACAAAACTTGATTACAGGTTTATTGTTTCCTGTATTCTTTCAATTAGCGGAGAGACAAAATCAAGTGAGGGACAAAACCCGGGTTTTGCACATTGGCGAGATTTCCAAAAAAATCAATCTTTGTTGGAACAGCTGTAACCTCATCTCCTCAATAACACCACTTACATATCAAACATGACTAACTCTGAAAGCCTTCAGTTGGATTCCACCAACCCTTCTTCCAATGGGGATGTTGAAGTTCTATCCGGTTCTCATTTGACACCAGGCACCCTGCAAATTGATACTTCCACTCTCAGTCAAGTGCTAACTGGAGCAATCCAACTTGCTCAATCAGGCAATTCTGCACAAAAACCAAGTCTTCTCAGACGATGCGCTGAAAAAAAGCTCCAGTGAAACCATGTGCTAAACAAACTCCAACAAAAGCTTCTCCTACTCCTAAGTCAAAACCGGCAGCTAAAGCCAAACCTTTTAACTCAAAGTCAAAGAAGTCCATGAAGACCAACAGGACTGAACACAAAAATGATAATTTGTCATCTTCTGACAAAAATTCTGACAAAAATCACAAGAATACTATTCATTGAGATAATGATGATAAAGAGGAGGGAAAATATTTGATGTACTGACTTATCAATTGGCTCACAGACAAAGACTACTTCACTAGATTCAAAACTAAAAACAGAAAAGAGAGGTTCAGCTGAAGAGATTGAGCAGTACTTGATCAAGAATGGCATCTTATGGCAAGATGCTGCTTCAATCCAAAAGAAGGTATTTTATACTTTATATCAGATTTTTCATGACTTAAGGGCCCGTTTGGCTGGTTTTCCAAAAATCTGTTACACAAAAACGATTTTTCAATCTGCCCCTTTTTCGAGGGGCGGATTGAAAAACTCGGAATTCGGCTTTTTTGTTGACCGAACAGTCGACCAAATAGGTCAACGAAAGATTGAAATGGAGGGGCAAACAGGGCAAAAACACTTTTTGGTCTCAAAAACAGCCTCAGGGCTGTCTTTCAAAATTGAAGATTTTTTGATCAAAAACCGTTTTTGGTTTTGATCAAAGACCGTTGCCGAACACCTGTGTTTTTCATGAAATTCAAAAACCGTTTTGACCCAAAAACGGTTTTTGGCTTTGGTGGTGTTTTTGACCAAAAACCGTTTTTGGGTTCCAGCCAAACGGGCCCTAAAGTCTTTCTCAATACCTTTAAATTTGATTTCACTTGCAGATTGGTCGTTTAGATACCGCTTGGTGTGCTGACAATTAATGTACGTGACCAAACTGGATCTGGAAGCTGGAAAACTACTTCTGAACAGAGGGCAATTGAGGGCTGGGCAGATGATGATCAAAAATGGCTTAGTATGGAGAAGGTGGCACTTGGTAAGCATAAATTTTCATGTGGTATTGAGTTTTGTTTGCTGAGTCTAATCTCTCTCAGAATATAGCACCCATCTTGAAGAAGTGCAAGTATTTCTTTGAGCTGAAGCCTGTTTTTGAAACACAACATGGTAATACAAGGCTTTCAGCGGCTTGCGTTCTACTTGATGAGGGCAAAGAAAACCTCACTCAAAAACAGCATAATTCACAGGAGCATTCAGTCAACTCTGTAGCAGGGTCTTTTACCCAAGCCCAAAGCTACAAGTAAGAACAAGTCCAAAACGGGCCCTTACAGAACAAGGACCAAGACGTTTCAGACTAGTCTCCAGGACCAAGTTATTATACATGAATAGAATGTATAAGGGTCCAGAAGAAGGCTACAAGCAAGGCACAAACCCTGTTCGAAGCATGACTCATACCCAGTCTTGACCTGCAATACTCACTCAACGGAAATGATATAAATCAAGGAACTATTCCTTATTGTAATAGTTTTTCAGCCAGACATTCCGTTATCTTTTGTTATCATCTTTCAATTCACCTTTTATCTGTTATCATTTACCTTCTGGTTCATAGTCGTCTTTTCTAGTTTTATACATTTACAAAACATTCAGAAATCAATTGCAGTATCCTCGTCTACGCGCCATACCTGATCAATTGTCTATTTCCTGTGTTGCATAAAACCCCAATCTCTACGAGATCTTTCATCTATCCTCTTTTCGTGCCCTCAAAGCTCGCCCCTAGGTTCCTAACCCTGAGTACTTAACGTGGGTAGTTTTGTCCCTGTTACAACTCTAATCTGGCTCATCAATAAAATAATAACAATTATCACTTGGAGCACAACCCTTTCAAACACTCTCTCAACTCTAAATTAGCTTATGAAGATCATTGTTGACCTCATGAAGATGTTCTTGGTGACTCACATGATGATAATCCGCACATGTTCAACCACAATGACAACTTTGATGATATCATCAACTCAAATCCTATCACACCATCTTGACCATCTCAAAGCCAATATCAACGTCTGATTTCCTCCACATCAATGAAATGTACATCTTCAAAAGCTTCTTTAGCATCATCAAGTCAAGGTCCCCCAAGCAAATGTGGCCAAAATCTAAGGTCAGGCTTGGCTGATTCCATTCAGGAACTGATTCAAAATAACCCATCCGATGCAAATTTGAATACTATTCAAGTGCCTGTCTTGCAACAGGCCCGTCAAGCATCAAATCACTTGTCACGTTTAGCTGATAATATGGCTATCACTATGTTACCCAAAAAACCTACATTAAACAAAGAGGGCTCTAAGAGGAAGGCAAAAATTGGACTTGAAATGGCTGATGTTCAATTATTGGACGAAAAAAGAAAATTGAAGAACATGCTTTCAACTTGGCCTCAAAGAAAGAAAAGCATTTGCTTGAAATGCAAAACTTCAAAGCCAAGCTCAAACATCAACAAATTACTAGGAATGCTCAACTCATCAGAATGTTGATGAAGGATGACAATCTCACTCTTCACGACACTATGGTGGAGGCTCAAGAAGCGCAAGAAATGCAGCAATCAAACTCCAGTAAATGATACATATCAGTGTGAGCTTGTGGTGTTTTTCTCTCCAAAAACACTTAAAACAAATCTCACCATGAGTTTTTTTGGTTGATAGGTGAATTTGGCGACCAATATATATTCAAACAGATTCAAAACCCCTATGACAATGGTTTCCAGAAAGTTGAAAATTGTAAATTTATCAAAAAGAAGCTGAAAAAAATTAAGAAAATTGTGTATATAAATTCTTGATGTCTTTCATAATATTGATCAAAATAAAATTAGTTATAAGTAGTGAATGTCTTGTATCATATTGAAAATGAAACTAGTCATACATTGTGAATTTCTTTCATCATATTGAAAAAATAATCAGGTGAAGTGTATTGAAAATCAAAGTAGGTGAAGTTGAATGCTTGTATCTTAGCAAAAAAATGGAAAAAAATAACAAAATTGTATATGGGTACTTATGTCTTTCTTCGTCTTGAAAAATGAATGAGGAAAAAATTTAAAAATTGTACATAGGCACTTGATGTGATGTCTTGCTTTAACTTGGAAAATAAATCAGACAAAGGTTGTTATTAAAAAGTAGCTCACAAAAGCAACCAATGACCATTGAGAAGTCAAAAATGCTCACATCAGACTCACAGTTGCTCATCAAAAACTTAACCCATCATGAATCAATTTTCATTACCATGATACATAATCACATAATAATCATATACAACAAAGTTTATTTTGACTAGCATCAATCCAAGTCTCTTGAGGCTAATCACATAATAATCACAAATCATATAGAACTGAGTTTATTTTGACTAGCATCGATCTAAGTCTCTCAAGGCTATGAATTCTGCACCAAGATAATTTCTTCTTGACTCATCTCTACCTGATCTCATTAGTCATTTCTTGTCTCCTAAATCAGGTGGGTTCTGTAATGGTTCTCAACGTTGAGATTCATTTCAAAGTCCGTCAGATATAGTACCCAAAACTGCTGACCACTCCTCCTTAATTAATATGAGGAAGTTATGCAAGATTAAGCATGCTCGAATCCACTGGTTTGCCTGCACGGCTCACACTGCATCACTGATAACCAATCAAAGTTCCTTCAGTGATTGAAAATGTCCTTTAACCATTCCGTTGGAATGCTCAATAGTCACTTGCACAATACTGATTTCTTTATTGAATGTGTCTTCATCAACTCACAGACTGTGACCTTCACATTGTTTGAGACATGGTAAGATAATTTCTGATACTGTGTATCCCAAATTAGCCAAAAGGTTTTCTCCAGGGGAAAAGAAGCATTCTGGAGATTCAAAGATCTTTATTGAGAACAAATAAGGCCATTAATGAGTTAGATAAAAACAAAGATAAGGTGAAAATGAGACCGACCAGTGTATTTCCTCACTTGTGAAGACCGGAAAACATGTCGGTCGTGTACACCGCCACACCACCTCAATTTGTAATAAATCATCCAACAATGTATATTGCAGACCAGCATGGTATTGACAACGCTGCCACAATTACGCTACCGGTATCGGTATCGTACCGGTATCGTAGTTTTTCGGGCGGTATCGTATCGCCAGTATCAGTATCTGAGGCGCAATACGGTACTGGCCGAGCCTCCGAGTAGTATTGGTTTGGTGATACTGTACTCGGTATCGTATCGGATTCCGGGTACGATACCGGGCCGGAGCCCGGGAAAGTATCGGGTATTGTCCCAGTATTGTAGTATTGTGTGAACTCCGATATCGGAGCTAAATGCCCTTCGTCTTGGCAGAATGATGTCCTGAGAACTAATCACACCATCTCTCTATTGTGTTCTAGCGTCGATTTTAGTCACCTCTCACCCCTCTGACGCAACATACCAATCCGACTGGTGTCACTTCTTGTTCAAAATGCGACCAGAAAGCACGTGGACCAACCAATTCCTCCCCTATTTTCCTGAATGGGCCAACCTGTGGTCGGACAGCTTCGATAACTTTAGTCTGGTGAGTTGATTCCAACTTTTGATCTTGTAAAGTCTCTTTTCGTTCAGCATCCTCATAATCTGTTTTTTGTTCCTCTGAACTTTTACTATTAGCCTTCCATTATGTCTTCCTGTTCTGATCGCGATGAAGAAACTCTTCCACCCACTGCCTCACCTCCCCAATCCCTGTCTTGTCAACTACCAGCACCAATACAACCAACTCCCCGTTGTAGTGCCCGAACTACCCCACTTCGCCGTCAATCTTCTATGATTATCCCTCCATCTGATTCTCGGAAGGCCGTACCAAGCGAATCTGAGGCTGAGTCCGAAGTCCAGGCTCCCAAGAAGTCTTCCAAGTGTCCTCGAGTAGACTCTGAGGATGAATCAGCCACGGCATCTGTCAACTGAACGAGGGTAGCCGTTCAAAGAAATCAAAGACGAAGGCAGCTAGCTCACCAGCCAAAGCCACCACTTCGAAAGCCACTACTTCGAAAGTTACGACTTCAAAAGCTACCACTTCGAAATCTTCCACGTCAAAAGCTACCACTTTGAAAGCTTCCACTTCGAAAGCTACCACCTCGAGTCAAGTCAAGAAGACTATGGTAAGTCTTGAAGTTTTTCATGAATAAAACCTGAAGATACCATTACTGACTATCATGGTATGTATCATTGTGCACTCTCAGAGCGCGCCTTGTTCTTCAAAGTCAAAGCGAAAAAAATTGGAGGTCGACTTAACTCAAGACTCTGAAGACGAACATTCCAAAGTCGAACGACCGGTTAAGAAGCGTAAGAAAGAAGTCACACTGCCAGCATTAAAGAGGTTCCCAGATGGGAATATGGGTCCTAGTGATCACATTCCCATCCTGCTACTGTTACACAGCTCCATGAATATTTCCTGAGTAGCCATTGTGATATATGTAGTCAATATTTTGAGATGTGTGGCTCAATCTGAACAAAGTTACAGCATGTATTACACATGAACTTCTTATCTAGATGAGCAGATAACTGAGCGGACCTGTATGTAGCTGATAGCTGAGCATTTACTCAGATGTTTGCACATATGTAGTGTATGCTTTATGGCTCAGATGTGCAGTGCAAGATGATTTGATGCACCATTCTTCTCTCAATGATATTCCCAGCCTAGGTCATGTTCCGACCAGGGAACATATTTAATGCTGGCAGTGTCAAAGAAAAAAAAGTTGTAGAAAAAGAGGGGGATGATGAAGAAGAGGAGGATCCTTATGACTACATCAAAGACTATTTTGAACCAATTCCTAAGCGTGGTGGAAAAGATGTGAGTGCTTTTATTCATATTCACTCATCAATTTTCCTTCTTCAAATTTGATTCATTGATAAAACTTGATATCTGAACCAGAAACCCGAGGGACCTTACAACTCCTGGCCATGCAAGTATTGTGGCTTCCATGCTCGGTCTTCCGGTGGTTCGCATTCAAATCTATACGCCCATTGAGACGGTTCCAACCAAGACGGCAAGTCTGGAAAGCCTGGCTGCCAAGAAAGGGATCGGGCTATTGCAGAAGGATGTATGCTTCCTCCCACGATTTTCGAGAGACGCAGAGAGGAAGAGAAGGCAGTCCAGCCCTCGATGGAATCCTTTGTACAGAAGGTCAACAAGTTTTCCAACCCTGTCTTAAATCAAATGGTTGGTTTGTGGGCTATCCAAACCTCTCAACCCTGGTTACGAATTGAAGACAAGACCCTGCGAGCCTGCTTCCGATACGCGAACCCTCATGCTCATCTTTTAGGCCGTACCTGGCTTGCCAAGTTTGCTCACCGGGTGTATCTTGGTCAGCGAAAGACGGTTATATCTGATCTACAGGTAAGTCATCACTTGATCTTTCTGGCCGTCTGTATAAGTTTTCATTAATTTATTCCAACACTCTTTGTTTCTTTTATTTGCTCACTTTTTTCTTTAATGTAGGCTCTTGACAGTAAATTTGGCTTAATCCTCGACGCCTGGACTTCCCCGCGTAATCGATATGGATTCATATCAGCCTCTGTTACGTATATCAACAGCGAGTGGAAATTCGTCACCCGGCATCTTTGTATGAAAATGATTGCTTGGCACCACAAAGGCGAGTGATTAGCCGAACCTTTGATCAACATCCTTGTAAAACATAAATTATATTCAAAGATAAGTATTTTCATCTGTTGGTTTCAAACATTTTTTTCGATTCACATGAACTAACATATTATTGTTAATAATACATGGTTTCTCAGACACATGATTCAGGTAGTAATAACAATACATGTGCTCGAGCCATGCAAGCTCGACTTGGAAAAATTGCCGAAGATGAAGATGAAGAGTTTAAATTTGATGAGCGTACTGATCGAGTGCGATGTGCCGGTCATAAAGTGGCACTGATTGTTAATGGTGGACTGCAAGCTTTGGGTATTGAATCTCCACCACCACCTCTGGTCAAGTCCACCATTCTTGGTGAATTCCCCCTCGATGATCACCGGATGACCACGATAACTGAAGAAGATGAAGATCCTCAAACCAACCAGGCTCAAGAATCTCAACCTGACAAAGATAACGGTACAGTTTTAGATGACGACGAAACTGATCTTAGCAACATACCTGGAAATCAAGTCGACGATAAATGGTACCAAATCATTGACGGACCGTTTGACCCCTTACCCGATCTTGAACGTCCAGCAACTAATCGAAATGAAGCTAATGCTGTTTATGAACTGACTCTCAAAGTAAGTTATTCCTGACTTCTCATGAATACATATAACACTTGCTGATCAATCTTTTTCATAGCTCGATGATATTGCTCGGAAGATAGGAGGATCATCCCGGATGTTGCAAGTATTTGATGCTACTTGCAAAAGTATGGACGTGAGTTTTCCTCGACCAATCCCAGGCTATGGAATTCGATGGAACATCAAACTCCAATGCTGGGATAGGTTGTACAATGCTCGAGAGGTACGTTTCTGTCGTCTTTTCCACCATTTGTCCTACTGTCTCTTTTGTAATTCAAAGTCACTAATACATACATACAAAATTATCAACCTAGGTAATCAATACTATGCTTAAAGATGATCAGAAGGAGCTTGCTAAAGGAAAAAATCGCAAGCAATCAAACCCAGCTCTTGCACCTAGCAATCCTGATGAAAATCGACCTCACGGAATATTTAACAAAGCAGATATCACGCCTGACCAGTGGAAGCAGGTCAGTAAGTTGATCAAGGTACTACGAGTAAGTTGACACTTATGATCTTCTCACACAAGGCTATTTGACATCTAAAATCGTTACCCAAACAGGAATTCGAATCACTCACCAAGCTGTTCGAAGCGAATGCACCTACTGGGTCACTCGTCATCCGCGAGTATGTTAAGCTCAAGAAATCCCTTCAACACAAAATCAATGCATGTACTTCACGCACCGACCCGCTTTTCCCTATGTATCACGCAATGCTTGCTTGAGTCAAGTCTTATCTCGAGGAGGCACTCAAATCAGACGTTCTAGTTTTGGCTACGATCCTCCACCCCTGCTGGCGAGCAGACTATTTCCAATTTGCTTTTGGCAAATACTCTTCTGAGTTTGAAACCGCCAAAACGTTGATTGAAACTGCATTTCAAAATCGAAAAGAACAACTTGAAGAAGAAGCTGGAAAGAACATCAACGCTTATGAAAATGATTCAAACGATGGCGAAGATGATGACGATGATGGTTTCCGTGCTCATAGAAAGAAACTTCACACACGAAACGAAAACGAGCTTTGTAATTACTTGGAACGTGTCGATGAACCCTCCAAACAGGTGGAAAAAGATCCAAATCTTGCTCTTGAATTGTGGAAGGTATAGTCTCTTTTTATGCTCTTTCTCATCTATGACTGAACTAATTGTTTCATATCTGTCTTTTCTATCAAGTTCAATGCTGCAAAATATCCGGTCTTAGCCTCTCTTGCCAAGGATTATCTGGCAATCTGTGGGGCTTCATGTGCTGTCGAAAGGACTTTCTCAGCTGCGGCTGATGTCTGTTGCCGGGATCGGGGTGCTTTGAAACCACCCACAGTTGAGCGCTCAGTTGGGAGTTGCATGTGGTCTAAAGATGGAATAAATATAGCTGGTGAAGATTTCGTCGAGTGCCAAAAATACATGGCAGAATGTATGGACTTGGACAAGGATAATAGAAAAAGGAAGGGTCGACCAAAGTAATTTCTTCCTTTTTGATCAAATTTTGTTTTTATATCTTTGTCTTCTATTTTTTTTCTTGTTCTCTTCATGATACACAGCAAGAATCTGGTTTGTAATGGCTGAAATACAAGAAATCCCCGCTCTACTTTGTTTTTGGTCTGAGAGTCGCGATACTGCGATACAGTAACGGTATCGTAGTCCCTTTAGACTACGCTACTAAGTATTGAGCGCCACAGTATCGTCTTTGCGATACTGTACTGAGTATCGTACCTGGGGCCTAGGTACGATACTATTTCCTGCTTTCCATGGTATCACAGACCAGTTACTTTACTGGGTATCGTCGATACGATACTGGTATCGTAATTGTGGCAGTGTTGGTATTGAGTGCATAAAACATCTTATGTGTCCAGTAGTCCTTGGGTGCTTCACGTGGTGCTGTTGCAAGAGGGATAAATGTTCCATCTACAAAACCCACACAGTCTTTGAAGAATGATTTTGTGCTGATTTCTTCTTTCAGAGCTGCTCAATGTTGGGGTGCAGGCCACCAAAGATATGTGGGTCCTAAATCAAGTACTGCAGTAATTAATGAATTTGTCCAATTCTGAACACTATCTTCTGTGAAGAGAGATTTAAATTGGAAGACCTTAAAATTCTGATCAGTCAAATTGTACAGAAACTCTCTCACCAGAGCAATTGAACATCCGTGCAAGATGATAATGGTCTCCATCATTTCCCAAAGTGCCTAAATTTGTCAGTCCAACCAAAGTCTGCCACCAAAAGGGTGCTTGCTTCATTTGTGAGTTGTCATGTTATAAGATGGGATGGTCTTCAATCAAATCACCAAGATGTTTGAATGTGGACTTCGACATTTGTGCCTGTCAGTGTCAAGAATTCCAGATAAGTACTCGTGTAAACTTGTGCATCATAATAATACTTACTAGCTTCATGAAGCCATTGCCACCTTCCTCCAAGAAACCTAGTGTTTTGCAACTGTTTACAATCACATGAGATGTGGGTGAGAACAAACCGTTTTTGATTTAATATTCTGAGGGTGTCGTCAACCACTTCAAGCTCTGTGATTTCACGTCTCAGGAGTTGTTGTCCAAATTGAAGAAGTCTGTTGCTCTGATCAATTGCAGGTATCAACTTGATTAGACCAAATAGATACAAAAATGATGCCTTCTTTTGGTCCTTGACAGTAACAGCCAGCTGATGGTTTTGTAAGGCTTGAATCATCTGGAAGAAAAATTGAAACCCAGTGAGATTGTGTTGAAAGATTGCAAAGGAGTCTAGGGTGTTTTGAACATGTGCCTTTCTTCCATGTTGTGCTGTTTGAATGGACCTCTTGAGGGCTAGTTTGCGAGTAAAACAAGGCATCAAGTTGCTGATATGTGAAGTGGGGGCAAGTCATTGATATTTGAAGTCAATGGGGGACTAGAGGTGTGAGGACACCACCAACATATTTACCTTGCATTGAAAAATCTGAGGTATCCTCGGATGCAAAACCTCGGACAGAAGCTTCCCGAGGTTTTGATCTGAGGTAATCCTCAGGGCAAAAGAATACCTCGGATGGAAACCTCAGACAAGGTCTGTCCGAGGATTTGCCTCTGATGATGCCTCGGATTTCTCAACCTGAGGCATCTATGCTGGCAGTGAGGAGGGTGTGGTGGAAAGTGACCATGGGACTTGAAGTCAGGGGATTCAGAATTGAGAGAATCCAGACTCAAGTCCAGATTCCAAATTACCAAAAAAAAAACCTGGATTTCTGGCCACACGGCCAGCTAACTTTGTATCCTGTAATTGAATACATTGGCCCAAGGTTTGAGGTTATCAACCTGCATATGGGGCCAATATAAAATCATGGATCCTTACGGTAGCAATTCCAGGACTTCACTTGAATGAAACAGATTATCTACTCTGTCATTGCTCTACATGGACAGGAAAGCTTTGGCTTTGGCCCTGTCAACCAAGAGAGATTCTGTAGAGCAGAGCCTCCAAGCGTATGACTAAGAACAATGATACACCCATAATTAAATACAAAATACATCAAAATATATGAAACTTTTACATCTCTAACACTCAAGTTTCAAGAGGGCAATCAGCTACTTCTTGATTAGAAGAGAACCCTTCTTTGTCCAAATATTATTATAAAACAAATACAGGAACAATAAAACTATCATTGCATATTTTTAATCAAAAGGCTGGTTGCTAGCCTTTCAATTAAAACTCGTGTAACTCCTATCATCATTACAACCCACCAAGGGTCAATTACATCACAATACAGACTGGGCAAAAAGGACTAAAGCAAGCAGTCCACTCCCTTGACAGAAGCCAATAGCGGGGTTCAAGTCAAATGAAATTGAAACCAAAATGTGTTTTAGGCATTTCTTGGAAGCCTTAATTTATAACTCACAATTTGAAGCTTTGAGTAGCTCTAGAGCCACTCATGGGCTCTAAAACTATAGGTCAATGCCTATGATTTCAAGAAGCTTGATTTTTTTTTGATTGAGAAAAAAAATCCGCCTTTTTTCTGTGTCAAGAAAAGGCGTATGACTTGTGTTTTGTTTCCTAACGGTTGTTTTTTCCTACTTCTCTGTTGTTGAGTCCATACCAGCAGATAAAATGTAATTCTGTCCAGCATTTGGACCTTTGTCTTAAAGCTTGTTTTTTTGTTATAAGATGTAGTGGCCTATTTTTAAACAATTCTTACAATGTCCAAGTGAGTTTTAGGTGAAATGCATCCTAAAAAAATCACTCGGATGTCATAAGATTCCTGCTTGGAATTTTTGAGTTGAACTCCGCTAATAACAACGGCAACCAGTCAGAGGTCTAATAAAACTAAAACCCTGGCAAAATAAGATTAGAGGTTTTAGTTAAATACAAGCTATATATCACAAAACATAAGAAAGAATCATCCTATATTTTTACAAATCTAACAAAATGCCACTTTTAAAAAACTCTCTTTGTTAAAAGCATCACCCATTCACTTTTCTCCTCTACACAATAACAAAACCATCTATACATTAGAAAACTCTCTCAGATTTTCCTTTTGCTTTTAAAAACCTTTGTTAAAGTTCAGATCTCTTTCATAAAAAGGACGTTAAAGATTGTTTAAGCTCAGCTCATCCTACTAAAGATCCTTCTATTACCTTTTTGATGAAGTTTGTTGTATTTAATCAATGCTAGAGCATCACACAGTATAACTATATGTCAGTATTGTATGTACCTTGGCAGATCAATGAGTAACTGTACTTAATGATAAACTGGCAGTAGTCCTATTCCGCACCACAGACAGCTACAGCTAACAATTGTAGTTTAAAAGGATTACTTACAAAGAATTGAAAAATCATTTTCCTCAAACCCAAGGGCTGATATTCAGGTTTGATAAAACACATTTTGTAAGTACTGTTCAGCTTGAAACTGTCTGATTTACCACTCACCTGCAGTCTCAAGTTGACAGGCCCGCTACACCAAACTCACCCTTCTCAATTGTATTATTGCTTTTCTCACTACAAAAACTGAAAAAAAATTCTGGGCAGAAAATATAATTATTGATATACAAAAATATTGGAAGGTCGGGAAGAAAGCAAAAGATACACAAAAAGCAGAAATTTTTCCTGGTGGTGAGAACTTTAATCTGAGTAGTTTGTGTATTTTTAGAGTGTACATTAGAGGTATTCAAAAGTTCAGATATGTGTGCCAGAAGTGTCAAGAAGTGACATCCAGAAACTTCTGGGACATCTCCAGATGTTTCTAAGTCTAAGAGCATCCCCAGTGGTGCTTGTATTCTGCGGGCTCTTGACAATACAGGCAATGAAAACCTTAAAAGAAACCGCAGCGGACCACACAAGATGTGAGGGGGGATGTCAAGAGTCTCCACATTTAGGGGGACAATCGAGACTCTCAACATCACGTGCACCCCCAGTACCAGCAGTCAACTAGATATGTCTTTGAGTACAAACAAAAAAAAGACTTCAATCACGGGATTTGTGTAAATGTAAGTGCTCCGCTGTACAGACATACTTTTTTGACCCCCTACATTTGAGAATTATTCTGGGGGTCTGTTTTTGACCTCTTACAATGTCATAGTATCCTACCCACTTGTCCCCCAATCTAAGGAAAGAGGTGGTGCTTCATTTCAAACTTGATTTTGTTGAAGAAACATAGCATTGTGTGTAGGTCATGACTTTTGATTCTGGGTTTGGAGCTGACTTTCCTGTGTTTGGTCTTGGAGGTAATAATAGAAATGAACAAAGTGTTTAGTGTTTAAAATGAATTTTGCAAGAATAGGGAAAACATTTTGTGTATCCACAATTTTTTACTGTTATTTGAATTCACTTTGATTCCTTCCTCTTTGATCTATAAATGCATTGATTATCTGGCTTTTGAGAATTTCATCCAGTAAAGTAAGAAATGGTTAGTATTTCCTATTATCCCACATGTACTAGTAGCACAGTAGGATTCCATTGAGCTTTCTCTCACATGAGTGAGCATTTAGTGTGCTGAAAATTGCTTGCAGTTGAAAAGTTGTGGCAGTCCCACCCTTCTCAAGAACTTCTAAGCCTTTTGCAATAAGTTTAGGATTTGTTTTGAATGTGCTTTTGCCTGGTCTAAAAGGGTAAAGTGTAGTATCAAATCTTTCTTTTGTGTGTCTCTTAAATTTAAGGCCCCCTATACTTGAGGGTAGGCACATGGCTGTATGTTGTGCCAACACAGCTTTGACTGCTAGTTGGTCTGCTAGCTCATTAAGCACCTTGATGACCTACCGTCCAATAAAAACATACATTGGTGTATTCTGGTAATTGTTTTAGTTGAGTTCTGATTTTAATCAGGAGATGGGTGGAGGTTGCCCTAGGGATGTTGGGGCCAGTTCTATAGCCCCTTGATTATTGAAGCTTGCTAGGTGACAACCAAGTGGTTGTAGATTTGGCCACTGTAATGATCCCAGGTGGGAATGATAGGGGACAGGGGCCGGCATCAGAAAACAACACTGGGGATCCCACAGGGCAAGGGCCTGGTTTTGACAAGTGTAGGGCAGGTGCCAGTCACTGTTATCACAAATTCCAAACTTATCAAAGGCCCAAGTAGTCAAGGGAGGGACTTGAGGCTAAAGTCCTACTTTTTGGCTCACAACAGCAGAATTTTTGACCATTTTTCTTTTTTTGCCCAATATGACAATCACAGACCTCATAGAATCAATCATCCAGCCACACTTAGCTTCCTTGACATCTTGTGTTTCCTCTTGGAATCAGATTGTCACTACAGGTAGATTCACTGCTATTTTGATTCTTGGACCTATGTTTTTGGGGTTTCAAGCACACATTGGGGGTCCTGTATTGAACTATATGTTGCAGCTGCAAGTTTTTACAACTCTTCAAGTTCTGAGTGAGTTTAATGAATAGGATAAGTGCTGAAAAATGCACAAGGACATATAGAAGTCTGAAGAGAATACCTCTGGAGCTACATGCGTCATTGTATGATGTCTGTGACTCTCGAGTCTCATAATGGATCATCAAGGAGAAAGGCCTGAAATTGCCGCTGTTGTGAGTTGAAAATTAGGACTTTGGCTGTGAGTCTCTCCCTCAACTACTCGGGCGGGGGGAGTTTGATAAGTTTGGGCCACTTCCGACTGGAACCGTCTTTTTAAGCACATGTTTTTAAGCGTGATCTCACCGAAATTCCTGGCAGGTTTCCAGAAAGACCCGAGGCCGAGGAACTTTACCCCCTGGTGTACATAGCTGGTGAGAAAATTCCCAGGACGTATGTGATACCTTGATATCTATGGAAAGAGATGGAAAAATCATCACTTGCAATCATGGTAGGGAGAGCAGGCATCTCTTGGGATCCAGGCTCATCCATGGCATCGATACGGCGAACTCGGACTCAAGTCTCATTGCAAGAGCGCTGGAGTGAGGATAATGCTTGGTTAAAGGTGGCTCGCTGCCTACCAGTGCCTACCACGCAAAAAGAAGAGAAAAATTGACAAATCTCACAGCAGCTCACAACGGTGCACCTCAAAGAATCATTCCGCGTGAGAGGGTACAGCCCTCTTTTCACAGCGCAGGTTTGGGGTCCCTTCCAAATTTGATTTCTCAGTTACATTTTACTACGAACGTGACATAATGACAAGTTCCAAGAAAAAGTCATTATGTGGTGAACACTCTCTGTGTATGCATTTGAAAGTCCGTCGTCGAGCTTTCAGCTGATCTCACGCACTCGTCGCGACTCAACTGTGAATCAAGTCCCGTTCTGCGAGCAATTGTTCTTCTTGAGAGACTATGCAATTGAGATTAATTCGATTCTGAAGGTCCTTTTCTAAACTGGACAGGCGTGATGACTAGTGTCGAGACTGTCGAAAACCTTTGATTGTCACATCAAATAGATCAAACTATTCAAGCTGACGTACGGGGACCACTGTGAGTGTCGACCAGCTCATAAAAGGAGGCCGAGTCCCCCCCTGCTCCGGCTCCCTCAACCAACCCTGCCTATCGTCGCGTATTTCAGACCCATCAATCGCTCATTTAAAAAATCACTTTACTCACAAAACATCGTAGCTTTTCTTAACTCTTCTTTTCAACTTAGTCAATATGGTTCGCACTTTATTCCTCCGATCTTTAGTTCTCGGCCCCTTGGCTGCTTTGGCAGTGGCACAAAACATGTCCGACTCCATGACCGGAATGAACGCGTCCGACTCCATGAACGGAATGAACGTGACCGACTCCATGACCACCCCGGAAACCGCTTCGGCCATGCCAATGGTCCGTGCCCATTATTGCGCGTCAAGACCTGAGTGATGAAACGTTGATCCCAACGGTGTGCCCTCCAATGCATGTAGGACGTCGACTACACCGGCTACACTGGAGCCTCTGGTAAACCTGTACGTGTATGGTTCTCCAATCCCAGGCGCTTACACAGGCAGCTTACCTAAATTTTTGAGCAGGCCCATCCAGGTATGACCCCTGGTGTGCTATCCCCTGATGGCAAGTGCTGGTGCAGTGCCCGTGAGTGAAACTCTGCATCACTCTACCGTGGTCCGGTAGACAACGAAATGTGGAGCTGAGTGAGCCTTCCATTACAGCACCTGCAGTACCTGCCATGCCTACAGGACACATGCCCTCTGATGTCGCCCCTCCTTCTATGCCCATGGTCCCTGAAAGTACGTGTATTGCACTTGTTCATCATCTTTCTGCCTGGAATTGACATTTTGAGGGATCATCCAGTGCCAGTAGCCAACACTACTATACCCCCTACTGTCCCAGCCACCACCCCCAACACTACTGTTGAGTCCTCGATTCCTTTCAATGTATGCCATGTCACATGCTGATACCATCTGTTTTCATAGGATGACACCACTACCAGCGGTGTGACCTTCCTTAAGGGTTCTTCCAACGCTTGCTTCCTTGCTGCCGCCGCTGTTGTCGGTATCACCACCTTGGCTGCCTAAACGGACGTATATTTCTGTCCTTCAGCTCTATCATTGGGTTCCCTTCGGGTGGCACTTCTTGATTTGATGCTCAACACTTTGGAACACTCTCTATTCGTCTTCGATTGTTGCATGGTTCTTTCAGTTATCTTTAGCTTTAAACAAATAGTCTGCAATATTTGATTCCAATTCCGCTTGTTCTTTGAGCTTCATGATTATTTTGAGTGCCCAGATCACGTTGACATCGCACGAGAGTGAGTCTTGACATTGCGGAGTATGGCCTACCTCCCTACCTCAAAAGTAACTCCCTCACTGCGTTTTGTGAAGCAATGCTCTCGCCCCATGCTCGTGTATTAATCCATACGCGTTGCGAGTTTGATTTGATAATGGGGCGAATACTTTGTAGATGGCAAAAGAGACTCAAACCGCACCCATGTCAAAACATCAGGTACACGAAAGGAAGTCTTCTACATGATCTCCAAGATTCCTCTCATGTTCGTAGAGCTAACCAAGCGCTGCAAGTGGTTGACGTTAGAAACCGAGCGGCTGAGCCTCTCGGTCCGCACAGGTTTGGCGTGCTCTGAGTCTGATGATATCCCTGAAAATAACGAACCAAGACCACCCGCGAACCAAATCAGAACACGAAACCTTAGAGGTTGTAGTTCCTCGTTCCTCCTCATATTTATCAAAAGTGGAAACGTATCAAAGATTTTGCGCCACTTTTTTTCTTGTCATAAAGCAATACTGAAATTCGCTAGATGAAAGTCTACAACATTTACTGTGCATCGATTAGCAATTTACTATACTCCACAGTTTTCGAACAGGTGTGTGGGTTCAGGATGCTGCCACTGGACCTGATTTTAAAAACACTGTGCTCGAGCTGGCTCGAGAATTTCTCATTTGAGTGAGGAGAAAGCTTTACATAATCGATCTGCGTCGTTTGCCCAAGATGGAATGGTGCGGAAGGGGTTCCAGCATTCATGACCGAGGGATGAGGCTCGCCGCTCAGGGTGGTCGGCTATACCGAAAAGCGAGCCCGCTCGTTCAGGCAGTCTCGGGGTCATGTGAGGGCCGGATCACTGACATCAATTTACCCAAGGCCGGGTCAAAAACTTCAACCTTCACCCATAAATTTTGAAATCGCGTCAAACCTTACAAAACTCAACAACCAAGAAAATCAAAATGACGGTAAGCTCAGATTTCCTTTCTTCGATTGTCCCAAGATGTCCATGAAAACAAAGTTACATCCAATTAATCGATCCTTCAATCCATCTGACTATCTCATAGATTCTTACAGACCATCATCATCTTTTCCTACAAGCTATGTTACTTCGACGCGTCGCGCCCTACAAAACATGGGACACGATTTTTAAAAAATGTCGTACTTTAGTAGATCGTAAGTTCTTTTTAAACCAATCTAACTTTAAATTGATTAGAATCTAAAGTCGTTAAGACTCTTTTGTTTTTTTTTTGTTCATCATCTAGCTCGAGATCGAGAACCAGTCTTTGAAACCCTTATACGAGATATCAATCATCGTTTAGAACCTTTAGGATTTCGAATCGCTCAAACTGTTGATGGTGGAATCGGACCAATAGATGAAAGTCAACAAGACCAAGTCTCAGATGAATCAGGTGGAGGTATCTACCCTCGTTCTCAAGGAGAACGTTGGATGGGTCTAGTGAGCACGATCTCCTTTTCTTTTTACAATCATCTGGACTAAAAGCCTTCTTTTCGGTTTTCGGTTTCGGTTTGCATAGATTAATACTAAAGTAGATAATTCAGCAAAACTAGCTACCGAACTTACACCTGCTGAATTGAATTTTTTTAGAAGAGTGATTAGTCGGATTATAAGAGCACCTAATCATCGATATTGTATTTCACTTCATGAAGCCATTCGATCACATACCAAAATTCAAGGAATGAAAAAAGGAGACGCACAAAACGTTTTAGATGTTCTAGTTAAAAAAGGTATAAGTTCTTTTTCAAGATTGTTTTTTCTTCATAAAGAAAAGTCTCTTACTGAATTTGATGTCTATGTTTTTCAGGTTGGTTATCGTATGTAGCAGGGATTTATACTCTATCTATTAGAGCACAATTAGAATTAGATCCATATTTCGAAAAAACCTTTGACCTAGAAGACTTACCACCACAATGTCTTAAATGTAAGAATATAGTCATGAGAGTAAGGAAACTTTTTTTTGGGTTGAATTTTTTTGGGTTTTTTTATTTCATTCCAAATGATTAATTCGGTTTTTTTGGGGTTGATTCAGGGATATAAATGTCCAAAGGATGAATGTCGAGGAGCATTACATGTTCAATGTGAAGCAGTTTGGAAAAGGACTCAAAGTAAATGCTCTGAATGTAAAGGGTAAGTTTTTTTCAAGTAGATAGTATATCTCAAAGTCTGCGATGATCTAATGTTTGATTCAACCTATTTAGGAAATGGTCCAATGAGACTCTTATTGGACAAGATGCACCAGATGGACTGGTGCTTGATACAGAAGAAGAATCAGAGGTAGAAGCCAAGGAAGAAGAAGAGGAAGAAGAAGAAGGAACGCAACAGACTCAAACTCAAACCCAAGCTTCTAAAGGTAAAAGACGTAGTACAGCTTCAAGTCAAAAGAGTCAAAAGAAGAGTCGAAATAGTAGAGCTCCTATACATGATTCTGATGATTCTGATGATGATCGAGGAGAAGGACCGAGTCAACCGCGTAATGGTCGTACTCCTGCTTCACGTCGAAGCTCTCGATATGGTTAACATCTGAATGAGTTGATTCATTTCACCAAGAACAAGTACATTGGTTTGATAACAACAATGGCAATAGCCTGATTTCAAGTCGATTCAATAATCATAAATAAATCTTACTGTGTTTTTTTTACATTTTTTAACATTCCATCATTTACTTACTTGTTTTATTTAACAACATCGGTAAGAATAGTCAAATCGAAATTAAAGTAAATATTGATAAATAAAGAAGAAATGTGTTTATGTTTGTAATTTTGTAGATAAGTTGCTTGTTTTAATGAAGATTTGAGGTCTTTCAAACAAAAAGCTTTCTTAATGACATCTTTTTCAATTGTTCAGTTCCAATCTTTCAAAACAACACGAAACGGGATATAAGCAAGTCAATATGATGCATAAGAAAGACAAAGAAGATGGTAAAATAAGATTTGAAGAGTAGAAGGATGATTCAATTTTTGGGTCGATTACGTAACCAACTGGGTTCAGGACCATTCATGAATCGATTCTTGATTGGTGAAGGATGAAGTTGATTTTGTTGAGTGGTAGCCCAAATCACTTTTCTTGATGGATTGATTGTATTCTGATTGGGGATTGAGATTGAATGATGATAATAATTAGATGAAAGGAAAACAGCTTGATGTTCTAATTGATCTGAATAAGTTTCGATTTCTAAAAGTTTAGATTCAAATCGTTGATGATTTCCTTCTTCTTTACCAATCTTGATCAATTCTTGAATTTCTCTTCTACACAACATAACAATTCGATTCGATTCATTTCATCTCATTTCGTTGCATTTCATTGGTTTCTTGTTTCTTTCTATTTCTTTTTTGGGGGGTTTTGTTTGAAGTCAAAACTCACCTTGCACAATAACCTACGAATCTGATTCTATGTCGATCTGGCATCTTGATGGCTATTCTGATTAATCTTCTATAGATTGAATTGATGATGGGTACCTTTTTTGACCAATTTGAATGACTGCTTGTCATCCTTGACCGATGCCTTGACCGGGCTTGTTGACCTTGAGTCTGCCAAGTTGAGGTCAACAGTTGCAGAACTCGATTCTCATCAATTTGGATGAAGCCATGAGATATTTGATAGTAGCATAATATGTTAGTAGTGAGTGAATGACCTCATTGAAGTCATGTTGGTTTTTTGAGGATTTTGTTTTGGTTTTTGGATTAATTTTTTTGGAATTTGAGTTCTTGACCAATCGATTTACCACTTCAAATCCATGACATCTTCATTCACCTCAACTCATTCTCAACAATTCATCAAGTCTAGTCTCATCATCAACAAAATCAAACATCAATCTTCTTCATCATCAAATCTAAAGATCATCAATTCAATTCAATCTAAACTTCGATCACATTCAAAAAAATCAAATCATCATCAATTCTATACTTCAACCTTATCAAAACATCTCTCAATTCATGCTACAACATATCCATCATCTCCTTCTAGTTCATCAGTGCAGTCTCATCAGCAAAATACCGCTTCTTCCTCTTCCTCATCATCCTCTTCCTGGTGGCAGCAGGTTTGTAGATGGTTTTTCTCGTCTAATTTATTTTGTATCTTAAACTGACACTCAATCTATCTCAGTCCTCCCATCAGTCAGACTATAATGAGTCATATGGAACTTCTCAATCAAACAGCGCTCAATCTCATCTAGTTTCCAGGCCTAATCAACTCTTAAGCCGACAAAAAGCTCAGATCGTCTTTCGTCAACACCTTCGTCATCATCCTGATCCAATCAACACCCTTCTGATCCCACACGAACATGGTGGTCTCCTCTCGATTTGTGATACAATTTGGTCCCATCTTCAACCTGGAGAAAACCTCGAACACGTGATCGAATTACAGAGACTTTCCATTTCGGATCTCTTCCTCTATGCCCAATCCCGTCAAACGCATCTTCAACCTAAACAAGCTCAAAGACTCATCCAAGATATCCTCAAATTACTCATCACTAGCGATCTCTCCCCCAAGATCTTGACCACTCTCGGTCTTGATCCGATCAAAGGATGGAGAAACATGGTTCGAGAACCCGTTCGGATCTTCATGCTCAATCAATTCCTCAAACTCTTAAACTCTCTCGATCTGCCTCCCTCAGACTGGTGGGAATCACAATTTCTATCACTCTCTGAAGCTCAGCTTAATCATTCATTCAATCTTCAGCAACTCGAAAGATTAGGTCTCACAATCATCACTGCACTCTCTAAACAAGGTTCATCCTATCAAGCCTTACGACTCTTTCGAACCCTGCATCTTCTTTTGCCACCTATCCCAAGTCACCCCTTTCTCTCGGATGATGGAGATCCTTCAAACCCAACATCTTCAATCTGTAAAGCTGCCACTGGTCTCATTCTTGCTGAAGCGCTCTTTGCTAAGAAACGGATTGACGAAGCCGATGAAGTCATACGTAAACTACCACGCAATTCTTCTCACGGCTTAATCCATCAGAGATATCTTCTGACTGCGTTATCAATTAAATCGGTCATTGGTGATCTTGAAGCTGTCGACTTACTTGGAAAGGATTACATGAAAGTATGGAATGCTGAGGATTTGAGAGAAGTCAATGCTCGAAATCAACGTCGAAGGACACTTCAACGTCAACCTGCTTCACTTACCTATGCACGAGCCAGAATTCAAGCCCTAAGCGTGAATGGAAAGCTGAATGAAGCAGAAGAACTTTTCAGACTCACGATTGAACAGACTGATAAACTTCAATCCTTGACGTCGTTTCATGAATATGGTCTAGCCGATCTTTATGCAGAGATGATGAAAGCTCATGTTGAAGTAGATGGTTTAGAAGCAGCACACGTTCTACTAGACGAATTGCTTTTGAACCGACCTCGGATAGTGGATCAAAGGCATTTCAACCTCCTACTTCAAGGTTATGCTACTCGAACAGATCTATCGGGTTGTATCAAGATACTGGAAGAGATGATTCAGAGAAAGGTTTCAGCGGATTTACATCTATATGGAAATCTATGTTTGATGTTTTCAAACGTTCATGAACCTGCCTCAGTCTTGAGAGTGATTGAGATCGTGATGGAAAGAGGATGGGCTCCGAGTCGAGAGTTGTGGAACATCTTACTGGATTGTTACGTCGAAGGCGGTGATTGGTTGAGAGCATCTAAATTATTGGCTTTCGTTGAATCCGAGGATCGGAGGAGACAGAAAGAACCAGATGCTGTGACGAAGGGAATTGTATTGAAGGCTCTAGTCTTGTCAGGTGCACCGACTGATGAAGTGGTTGAAACTTTCAAAGCAATGTATAACGAACGTACAGGTGGTGGTTTAGCTGATACACGAGCTTATACACTCTTACTGCAATCTGTTTGTGATTCAGGTATGATGGACTTGGCAGAAGCTATCTTTTTCAGTCTGAAAGAACACGCCCCTGCAGGAGTGGAGCCCAATGTATTTATGTATGGTATCATGATCTGTGCTTTCTTGAGGCTGGGGAAGAAGTCATTGGCTCAATTTTATTTTCAAGATATGCGACAATACGGACTCCGGCCTAATTCAATCATCTATTCGATGATCACTGCTGCTTATGCTCGATCATCTGGCTCACCTACACCTTCTCCCAACACGCCTCTCGATGATACCTCCCAGACCACCCCAACTCTAGATGAGGAGCCGGCAAGTGGACTAGCAAAGGATGGCGTCAGTCTAGCACGAGAGATGGTAGAAAAATTTAAGCGAGAGATGGCGGCTGATGGACTGTCACTCGAAACTGAGCAAGACACCAAGCTAGGCGAGACCCAAGATCTCGGACTGACCCGATCATCACCTCAATCACATCGACGTCGTAGGCGATTAGTAGCTTATGACATGCCATCTGTTCGTCAACAAGCTTCACATCGTCTTCTTGCACCTATCATTCAATCTTATGTGAAATTAGCTAGACCAGCTAAAGCTTTAGAAGTAGTTAAAGAGTTGGTGGAAAGTCTTGAAAATGAAACAAAAGGATCTCGTAAGAAAGGCAGAGGATTGATTGAGTTGGATGTATATACGATGTTATTAGATGGCTATAGACGAGCAAATGATCCGATGGGAGTGATGGAGATCTGGGAAAGGATCTTTAAAGAGGCCAAAGCAACAAGTGAAGATGATCGGCTTAGGTCAATACTGATGGAGAAGACTTTGAAGTTATCGGGACTTGTTCCATCGATCATCCAAAGTGGCAAAGGAGAAAATCCGAGTCAAACGAAGAGTTACAAGCTTTGTTTACCTTTATCAATTTATACTGATTCGCTCTCGAGTCATGGATTTCATCAAGAGTTGAGATCAACTTGGGAATCGGTTCAAGAAGCTGGTTTTGCATTTGATCCTGCTAACTTTAATCATCTTTGTTTGGCAAGTTTCAAATCAGGAAACCCTAGATTAGCTTGGGAGATTGTAGAGTATGTTTTATTGATAGATGAACAGGGTGAAGGAGGAGGAGAAGTTGAGAGTTTAGTAAAAGAAGAAGAAAAGCAAGAATTTGGAGGATGGTCAAATGAAAGTTCTTCAAGAGATCATTGGCCCAATTTTTTACGTGCTAGTGTGAGTAGAAGAAGAGCGATGAAACCATTGCCTATCTCATCATCATCATCATCATCATCATCATTTTTTAAAGGAAGTGGGATTGAAGAAACAGGACTTGTAAGAGCAGATGAAACTGATGGACCAGTTAGACCACCTAATCGAACGTCTTTACGTAAAACACAAAGATTTGATGATCAACTTGCCACACGAAGTTCATTAGAAAGTTTATTAAATTCGTTAAGATCCACTAGTATGATAGAAAATCCAATCCAATCCACTTCATCAAATGAAATGGAATATGAAACTAGAATTCAATCCAATCAACCGATCATGAATCCAAAACAAAGATGGAGTTTTCAAATCTTATCGATTGGAAAAGCAAGAAAAAGTTTAAATTGGAAACCATATGAAAAGATTTTAAGAAGATTACATGGATCGATGTGGAGAGAATGTTCAGAAGAGATCATCAAAGGAAACCAAAGCGATGAAAACATTCAAGAGATTGTTAATGGATATTTAAAAAAGTATCCCAAGACTATGAAATCAGTTTTGGTTTATGCATTAGGTGAAAGAGGTATCAAGAATTTAATGATCAAGAGTGAAAGGAAAAATCGTGTTGATCATCAAGATGCTTGGTTAGAATTGGCTATTGAGGATTTGGTACATAGAGTGATTGGTAGAACTAAAGAGAGGATTAGAGGGATTCGTAATTCTAGGTTTGAGATTGATGATCATGATGATGATGAAGTGATTCAAGGAATTAATGATTGATTGGATTGCAGTTTTGATTTTGGATGTGTATGGGTTTTGTTTTGTTTTTGAGTGAGAGTTTAGATTGAGGTTTTAAGTTTAGGTGAGTTAATTGAGAGTTTGAAGAGAGAAATGTTGAGATTTTGGAGAATTGATTTTTTGAACTTTTTGGTTTTTTTTTTTGATTTAGAAAACCAACTTGATGAGAATTTTGTTGATCAGAATTTGTTTGTGAGATTTGAAAAACGTGATCAAATAGAATCGTGCAGCTCGTTCACTGGCCCAGTCTCCTCGTGACATCTCGAGATAATTTCGAGCCAAAGTGAAAGCTGAGCTGTGTGAGTCGAGAATGGCATCTTGATACATATCAAGTCTCGAGGGGATATGCAGGTACTTGTTTGTATCTCTGAGAAATCAAAGGTAGAAGATCGAGTTGAGAAGCTTTGATGGAGAATGAATGCCTTGATGATAGTATGTACGAAGATGGTGCGCGAGTCTCACAGTTTAAAATCATCAATCAGGTTAAAATACATCTCTCGAGTCTACGCACTATTAGTATAGTCAATCATGATTCATGCCAACACCAAATGTCTTGCTGGTCTGCCAAGCAATTGTCGACTTCATGCAACAGTCTTAGTATCTTTGATGGAGCTTGGAAAAACAATTATAGAGGACTGAGACTTTGAGGAGAAAGGCGCATACATTTGATTATGAAAAGAGTGTGAATGAGCCAGTAGATCACCTTGATAGATTTTTCTAAGCCAAAGTTCACCCATCTACTTTGTCTCCTTTGAGCTTTACTGTGATGAGTTGACCTGAATTTGCAGCCCAAAAGTATCTCTCATAGGTTGTGCTGCGGTCGACTTGCTTGTGAGAGGTTGATTGGGAAACAGACTGTCCAGAACATGGCTAATAACATTTTTGGAGTGTATGAAAATAAGTATGTATACCAATATAACACTTCTGTGGATGATGTCGCGTTGTAATCATCTTTCTTGGTGAGACGCTGGATTGAAGATTTAAAGATGTCACACGGGAATGAAAGTACTTCGAGCCCAGGTATGAGGTTGGCTTATGTGGTGTGTGCATGAAGTTAGAACTTGCTTTAACTCAGTCTGTACCAGATCTTTACCCTTTCATGAATTGATCATGGATTTCATGCACTGAATCCATTAAATGGTCTTATAAAAGGATCACAAAAGGTTTATCAGAGTAGTCATATTACATGCAGTGCAGTTTTTATTAAGAGTAGAAGGAGAAGTCACATGATAATCAAGAGTAACTGAAGTGAATTAAGATGCAACAAGAGAGTAAGAAAGTTTACAGAGTAAACATGTGAGACAAAAATGATAGCTTCACTGCACATTCTTTGATCATATGTGTCCTCATACACATTGATGTAACCTGGAACATGAAAGGCAGTCAGAAAAGGAAAGCTGAACCGAGTTCAAAGAAGACACATTTCATGGGTTCTGTTTTGATGTTATTGATATGATGAATTGCATTTGATTTGTGTAGTCCAAGTATTGGTATCCCCAGGTTTTTTCACTGTGTGATTGCAATGAGATGATTGGGATCAGGTGGTGTTCTTTCCTGAATAGTCTTGGTTCTGATTAGATCTATTCTTCATGGAGTCATCATGATCTTTTCATTAGGACCATGATGAACTGGAGGTGAATCTGATTCTGGAAGTTCATTCAGGTCAAACAGATAAGCCTTCTCAATGTGCAAGTTGTGAAGTCTTTGGGGAGGCAATTGATCCATTTCTGGTGGAAGTGATCTGTGGGAATTTTTATTTGGGTCTAAAGTTTATGTTTCAGTTTAGTGAAGTCCAAAAGAAAAATCATATAAGAAACTCACCTAATGCTGCAGGACTGGAGCCTGCGGTAGAATAAAATCCTGGATTATCTGGGCTGAAATTTGTTTGTGTTGTGATAGGTTGTCTTAAAGTTAGATATCTTCTCTTGTATCTGTGTTTTTGTTGGGGACTTACTTGATAGAAGATGGTATTTCTATAATTTCTGGTGACTCATCATCTAGAACATTAAAAGTCTTTGTCCTAGACTTTTTTGGCCATCCTTTATCAAAGAAGCCTTTCTCATTGAAACCTTTCCTTTTTTCTGAAGACTTCTTGGTTTTGGAGAATGTTGTACTTGGATAAGGTTGAGAATAACCTGAATCCTGCTGGTCTTTTAATGATTTACAAGAAGTTATGTCCCTTTGATTGTTTGACAATCCATCTGACAACATTGTATATTCATTGAGATTTGGTGTTCCAAAGAATTGAGTCTTCTTTGGAGCAACTCTTTTTGACTCAACATTTTTCCCTACTGTTGATTTCCCTGTATTATTTGTTTTTTCTGATTTATTCAATAAGAAAGCCCCATGTAGTTCACCATTAGAGTGTAGCTCTTTCAAATGATTAAAAGCTTTTCTTTTGAAAGTATTGTATTGATCAGCCATTGAATCCTGGCCTCTGGAGAAATCTTTGGCACTGTCAAAAACAATTTCAGCCAACTGAGACTTTCTGTCAGTTTCAATAACATAGCTTTGCTTCCGACTAGGGATGATTTTGGAAGTGACAGGATTCCTTTCTTGAACACCTTTTTTTGAATGCAGAGCCAGGCCCATTTGATTGTAGAAATCATTAAGCTTATCAGATGCAAGAAGATGCTCTTGATAGACTTGTCCAAGCTCAAAATTCAGCCATCTCCACCGCATTGCTTGATCTTTACCGTAATGATTTGACTTGAATTTGGCCAAAGACCAATGGTATCTCATTGATTGTGCTGTAGTCAGTTTTTCTTCAAGAGGTTTATTGGGGAAAAGACTCTTCAAAACATGGCTGAGCACATTTCCAGTCCTTCTGATGAAGAGGTAGAACATAACACTGTTGTTTATAACTCCTTTTTGTTCCTTGTAGTCACCTTTCTTCACAATGAACTTGATTGAGGTTGTGAATATTTCACACAGGATTGAAAGTACTTCTGGATCATCTTCATCAAGGTTTGATACTAAATCAATTGCTCTAGACATATGCTTCACTGCCAGGTTGTAGGTCAGTATGTTGTCTTGTTTGGCTTCCTGAAATGACCCCAAGTTTTCTACTCCTTCAAGCTTCTGTGAGACCTTGTAATCCTCAGCTAGAACTTCTTCTGTAATCATGCCAAGCTGATTTGATATCTTGCGGTCATTTTCACCAAGGATAAACCAAAGCTTGTGAACTTTTTCACTGAACTCAGTGGATTTGTGGCCATATGTTTTCAAGGGATCTTCAAAAAATGGAACTGGAGACCATGGATGTCCATTCCAAGGGGTTCTGTTGATTAGGTGCCTATGTATATCAATTGCACTACCTGTATGATCATTAAGAATTTTTGTTTCTTTCATTTTTTGTGACTGAATTTTAGCAAGATTGCAAATCAAATTCTGATGTTTTAAACCATCATCCACCAAGATTTCAAAGATTTCAAACATATGCATATAATCCCTGTAATAGGCACCATATTGTAATTGATCATTCATTTTGAATTGATATGAGATCAGATGTTTTTCAAGTGAGTGATTTGAGCCATACTCCAGGGTCATTGACTTCTGGAAATTCTCAAGTAATATGTGCCATCCAATTTTTGAGATAGCATAGTCAACAAATGGTGCAACTATTTTCCTTATTATGCGTGGATCTTTATTCTTTGACAATTGATTGAGTTTGTTTGACAATTCTGCTTCCAGAAGATCCAGCTTTAGCTGTTCTTTTGTTTTAGAGTGGCCTTTCATCAGGATCAGGATGAGTTGATGAACAAGTCTTTCTAAAGGAGACTTTATGTTCACGTTCACTTCGGTAATGCTACTTTCAATTTGTGAATTTTCAGTCATCCAAGAAGGGCAGTCTTTCAAGATGGGACCTATGTAATAGTTCAATCTTTTCCCAAACATCGTGCTATCTCTGTTTTGCTTGACTACTTCTTCAATTGTTCTTATGTCCCTCCAAGTTTCAAGGTTCTCATCCTGTAACATGATTTTCTCTATTGGGCCAATTCCCCGCCCAAATTCTTTCACTTGAGATCATGAGATGAAAATCCTATCAGTTATTATTCAGAAATTGATCTTCAAAAAACTTGAAAATAAGCTGACCATTTTCTATTGCAGGTGATGCCGTTTCCAGTTGACTCATTCCAGGATGGACTGGACCTCCGGGTAACAATTTGACTGAGACGACTGAGTGTATAAAAGACATGATAACCACAATAGTAAGCATTTTGGCTGAAAAGATATTTGTGTAGGGCAAGCCGGCAAAATTGATGATGAAAAGTAGATCAGACGTGAATGCAAAATCCTGGCTTCTTGGTTAAAGAATATTTAATGCAAAGATACAGGTCATCGTATATATATAGTTTTGATTCATATGCAACTGATCACGTACCACGAAGGAGGAAACATGTAGCCAACAGATACACCGGCCTGATCTCAAACTGCAACATGCAGCATTTGTTGAACCAGAAATCCTTGAGGGTGATCGCACCGCAGCGGTCAAGTTACATAGATGTTTGCCAATGATTGTTTCACAGCACAGACGATTGAATGTTTTCACATCAACTGCAGCGCTCTGCGTAACTAGTCTTTGCTGGACATCCTCTACTAAATAGAGGTCTTCCAACGCACCACCTAGTTTGAGCATGAGTTTAGATTGTTAAAACTGATATACCTTAAAACATGAAATAAGCTAGGATATGATTTGAGGATGTATCGAATTTATGATGCCAAGTCATGTTACACCAGCTGTTTGATTGTGATCCTTTTGGTCATTGAAAGCATCGAGATACAGGTAATGTTGTGAGCTATGCACTTTTGTAGACGCAGAAAAACAAACTATTCATCTCCTGCTCAGCATAAGGACCAACTGCAATCCGGCGTGGTCCAAGAAGGTCGACCCGGTCACCGCACCTTTCTTCAATCGAGGCTGGCACTTGATGATTACCGCGGTGTGATTCGTGAAAGCCTTCCAACTAAACTTATCAAAGTCCCATCTCACGACTACTCGTGAGGGAGGGACTTTGAGGAGCTTAGGCTATGTTGTATGTAAATTTTGTTGATCTGTCTCGAAATCCGATGATTATTTGCCGCAGCTCGAGTTGCATGTCGAGTTATTTCTCCTCTGTCTCGCTGTAGGCCCATCAATTGCTTGCAGATAGACTCTTGATCCATCAGCTCGAAAAAACTTCGTTAGTGCGGCATTCCTAAAGTTACACCGCCCACCCCGGTGTAAAGCACACCTGTCGTAAACTACGAAAAAAGGGCCCGATTCTTGAATTTTACACTGGTTTCGTGTCTTTTTGGTCCGTGTAAAAAGTCACTGTATAGAAATGTCTGCCGGCGTGATTTACATCGGAACTTTACACAGAAAGTTGATGTAGGAAATCCCAGCGTTAAAGTCAAGACTTGCCTCCAAAAGATCAATTAACACAGGCTGCATTTACACCGACAATTTCTGTCATGTGAGATTACCCTGCGTAAAATTGCATCCCAACACATACAAAGCGCAATTTCAGACCGCCGCAAAAAACTCTAACACCGACTTTCAAAAAACAGAACAAAGAGAGAAAGAAAAAAAGGAACAAAAGATATTAAATGATATTGTAAGAGATTAAATGACATTTAATAATAGGAAAACTTTTCACAGGAAGCCTGAACGAGTAGCGAAATTTTTTATCTGGTAACCTGAGTGAGTCGTGTTCTGGTGCAATCAAAGTCTTAGCTAGGTGATCAGCTCTTAACTTCCTTATTGAGACTTACTGACGACCATGACTTGATGATTTATAAGAGTTCGTAGCGCGATGGTTGATCAGATTTCCTTTTTCATGAAACAAGGTAAAATTCGTACAAAGTAAAGAAACCGAATGCCTTATCTGAGATAGAAGTCAAGGTTGAGGTTCGGTTGTCAAAACAGTTCAACTCACAGTAGTCGCGGTCTTGGTGTCAAAATTTAGTGTCTGAATTAATGGGATGTATCAAATTACATAAATGGATATGAAGGGCAATCTTGGATTAACAAAAGTTTAGCAGACAAATAATACAAAAAACACGTGAACAAGTAATGAAACAATCTCATTTGAACTTATAAAAAGGCATACAGACATCTACTGGCAAAGATCGAGGAATGCAAAGAAAACGTGCAGGGAAATGAGCACTAGAAATTACTGAAGTGATAAGAAAAGAATAACTCTAAGTAAATATTCTTCATCTCAAATTAGTCCTAACACTCAATCAATTAAATAGCGCTTGAACGCCAGCTGGAATGAATTGACGACGTTTCAATTTTTCATCAGTATGATCAGGGTGAGCATATCCCTCCTTGTCATTCGGAGCTGATTCAACATCACCTACGGAATATGAAGAACAGGCAAGATGGTGAACATCTGTGGGATGGAATCTCCGAATCAGAGTGTAGAAAATGCTTACCCTCGTTATGCTGAGATTGATGAGTATATCCACTCGATCCTTCAGGATGGGTCGAGCCTTGACGATTGGTAGTAGGACGGTCTTGGTTTTGTGTGTCGCCCGTCATTTGGTCCGGGTTTGGTGACTGGCCAGTTGTCTCAGAATCAAAGTTACCCTTGGTAGAGTTTGAAGGCATGGTAGAGTTTGAAGGCGCGGTAGAGTTTGAAGGCGTGGTAGAGTTTGAAGCCAGGGTAGAGTTTGAAGCCGCGGTAGAGTTAGGAGCCGCTTTGGAGTTGGAATCCGGTGATGTTGTCCCAGAGGTGGAAGAGTTGGAGGTCTGACCAGATGAAGAGTCGGAAGGTGAGTTCGAAGCGCTCGGTTGACCTCCCGAAGAACCTCCAAGGATGTTACCGATCAAGGACGATGGGCCGGAGTTTGATGGGCTGGGTGTTCCAGAGTTTTGATTTGATGCGGTATTACCATCAGGTGATTTGTTGTTGTTCATAGTCTCCGACTGAGAAGGATGAGATGAAGCGTCAGTGCTATTCGAGTTTTGGCGATTTTGAGAGTTAGGCGAGGTTTCAGAAGGCATTTGATCGGATCCGGAACTTGGGGTGGACTGAGCTGCGTTCCCGTTGTTTCCTCCATGTGATTGACGAGAGGAACTGTACCCATCTTGTCCAGAACTACCACCCCTTGAATATCCGCCAGTATTTTGATATCCATCCATAGCTTGACTGTGATCATCAGATCGACGGAAAATGCCCTTGACACCATCAGGGATAAATTGCTCGGCGAATCCAGGAATGAATTGGCTTCCCCCGTTGTTCTCATGATCGCCACCTTGTTGATGATGACCGTTGTACCCTTGATGTTGGTTGTTGCCGTTGGAGTTTCCATCAGTGTAAGACTGGCGTTGGTTTTGATCATTCATGTTTCCACCTTGATTCCCATTAAAAGACGGCGATTGTTGTCGTCCTGAAGATGCGCCATTGGACGGAGAACCTTGGGCTTGACCTGAGTTTGATTGTCGCAAGTTTGAGCCGCTTGTACCACTGTAGGGTTGGGAAGACTGTTGACCGTTTTGAGTACCTTGTGCGCCTTGTGCGCCTTGAGCATTTTGATTGCCTTGACCGTTTTGACCTTGAGCATTTTGATTACCTTGACCATTTTGAATATTCTGGCCATTTCGAGGAGCTTGACCGTTCTGAGCATTCTGACCATTTTGAGAACCTTGACCATTCTGACCATCTCGAGCAATTTGGCCATTCTGACCATTTTGACCAGCAGAACTACCATAGGAAAATCCTCCTCCGTACTGATGACCATCCATGTCATGACCTTCAACGTACTCACCGTCAGATCGACGAAGAATATGCTTCACGCCATCGGGTATAAACTGTTGCGCAAAAGGCGGAATAAAGCCGGCTCCGTTTGAGTCAGACTGCGAGTTGGGGTTGTTGTACTGAGATTGATCTTGGTACTGATTATATTGGTCACGTCTAATGATATGCTTGACTCCTTCAGGAATGAATTGCGCGGCAAAGGGTGGGATGAATCCGGCTCCGCCTTGTTGTTGAGAACTGTATGAGTCAGACTGCGAGTTGGGGTTGTTGTATTGTGATTGATCTTGGTACTGATTATATTGGTCACGTCTGATGATATGCTTAACTCCTTCAGGAATGAATTGCGCGGCAAAGGGTGGGATGAATCCGGCTCCGCCTTGTTGTTGAGAACTGTATGAGTCAGACTGCGAGTTGGGGTTGTTGTATTGTGATTGATCTTGGTACTGATTATATTGGTCACGTCTGATGATATGCTTAACTCCTTCAGGAATGAATTGCTCGGCAAAGGGTGGGATGAAGCCGGCTCCTCCTTGTTGTTGAGAATTGTATGAGTCAGACTGCGAGTTGGGGTTGTTGTACTGAGATTGATCTTGGTACTGATTATATTGGTCACGTCTAATGATATGCTTGACTCCTTCAGGAATGAATTGCGCGGCAAAGGGTGGGATGAAGCCAGCTCCGCCTTGTTGTTGAGAATTGTATGAGTCAGACTGCGAGTTGGGGTTGTTGTACTGAGATTGATCTTGGTACTGATTATATTGGTCACGTCTAATGATATGCTTGACTCCTTCAGGAATGAATTGCGCGGCAAAGGGTGGGATGAATCCGGCTCCGCCTTGTTGTTGAGAATTGTATGAGTCAGATTGCGAGTTGGGGTTGTTGTACTGAGATTGATCTTGGTACTGATTATATTGGTCACGTCTGATGATATGCTTGACTCCTTCAGGAATGAATTGCTCGGCAAATGGTGGGATGAAGCCAGCTCCGCCTTGTTGTTGGGAATTGTATGAGTCAGACTGCGAGTTGGGGTTGTTATACTGAGATTGATCTTGGTACTGATTGCCTTCATCATATGAACGTCTGAGAATATGTTTGACTCCTTCAGGGATGAATTGCTCCGCAAAGGGGGGGATAAACCCGGCTCCGTTTTGTTGTTGCTGTTGGCCGCCTTGGTACTGGCCAGTTTGATGGTTAGAGTTAGATCCATAGTTGGAACGATAGTTGTTGTCAGATTGCTGATAGTTGTTCTGATTGTTGTATTGCTGATCATCCGAACGGCGGCCAAAAGGCGAACTACCTGCACCGGAGTGTGAACCACCAGAAAGTCCGGGAAGGCCACCCAATAGGCTAGGAATGCCGCCAGAGAGGCCAGGGATGCCGCCAGAGAGGCCAGGGATACCGCCAGAAAGGCCGGGAATACTATCCAGCCCGGGGATTCCACTGCGAGCATTCATCTGGTGGTAGCCCATGCCCGCCATGGATTGCCAGTGGAAATCATCAAGCGCACAAGCAACCTAGAAGATAGTATAAATATATAAGTCATACGCCAGAAGAAGATTATTATAAGCACAAGTGTATCTCACATCAACAACTTGGTCGCCCTCATCAGCAACCAAAAATTCCATGACAATCTTTTTGTCCATAAAGCTAGACATATCAATAGCGCGCTGGTTGAGACCGCTAGACTTCAACGTCTGAGTCGAGTTTCCTTGGGTTGAGTTTCCTATCGTATGATCGGAATTGATAGTTTCATTGATCATAAGCTGTGCTTGTGTCATGTTGCCAGGAGTACCGATATAGACTAAGAACGAGTCGGCGTAAGGCGAGTGGTCCAAACCGATTCTGTCATTGTACATGAAAAGAAGAGTGGTCAGCTCTATCTGCCAAACAGGATGGATGAAGCATTGAACATACATTTGATCAGTCCATGCGAGAATTACAGGCGTCCCGTTCAACTTCTTGGAATCAAGGTTGAAGGAGATCGAAAATCCTCCTCGGTCAAATAGCATGGTTCCAGGCTTACTGTCGTAGGTCTCTTTGCTGATCCCGTCGTTGGAGGTAACGAAGCCAGAAGATGGCGAGTCAAAGAAAGTCTTGGTGCGACTGTCACCAGACTTGATTTGCACATAATTAGGGCCTTCGATAGGAAACCTGATGATATACGCGGTTGACAAGAGATAATTGTCAGTTAATGTGAAAAAGGTAAAGCCGAAAACCGAATGATCATACCCAAAATTGTGCGAGTCGAGCACTTTTGTTTGAACGGGACTCCCAATCACACTAACATCATCAATCAGGGACTTGAAGACTGCTTGTTGATCCGATCGGACAGCAGATCCAATGAAAGCGTTTGCACCAAATCGACGTCTGTCGTTGGCTGCATAAGTGGCCGAGTCTCCGATCATGTCAGGAGCAGGGCGGGTGGAATTCGCTGTTTTCGTAGTATTCGAGTGGCTCGAGTCTGATGAATTGGCGGCGCTGTATCCACTATCGGGTGCCTTACAGATCGCAGAGGATAGCAACGCTACCACTGCCAACGGCACAATCGGAGAATTCAACATCTTGGAGGTTTGACCACGGAAGAAGTAATACCGGTTGTTTTCTCGACAAAAACGAGCTCGCAATGAAAGCGGTAAAATAAGGTAGAACAACGCGTAGACAAGTTGGTTTGTGTGGATAGATAGCTATCTGGAAGATCTGAAAGAGGTGATGAAGACGGTGAAGACAAAGGAACTGTGGTCGCTGAAGTCTGAGGATGATGACAGAGAGAGAGAGGAAAGAGCTCTTCTTATATGCAATAAACCCAACAGCTCAAAGAGGTTTGTACCCAATATCGTGAATGATGCGAAAATCACCACTGTCTTGCTGACAACAAACCAAGACACGATCAAGTTTGAAGGGCATCTGGACCTGGGATAGAGAAAAAGGTCAATGTGCATCACCCGTCGCGGTTCCCAGGTAGTGATCGGTTGATATCTCCTGCAAATCAAAGCAAGTCCTGAGTCCCTCAAAGTTTCAAATTTCGCTGATTTTGCTTATCCGAAGCTGGGCTGTGGAAAACAAGTGAGTTATTTAGCGCACCGTGGCAGTCATGTCGGACTCAAAAATAAATTCAATACGTACAGCCCTTTGCAGAATTGATGACTTTGGAGAAAAAAAAACCTCGAGTTTTCAAAAAAGAAACCTTGAGTTTTGTCAAAAAGTGACCGAGTTTTTTCAAAAACTGGGCAAGAACTTGGTTCAATTGATCGATATAACACTCACGAACAAGAGCTCGCTCAGTTTTTGAAAAACTCGATGAGTTTTTGAAAAACTCGATGAGTTTTTGAAAAAAACTCGCAGGTTTTTTTTGAAAACTCAAGTGTTTTTTCTTTTTCCAAAGTCATCAATTCTGCAAAGGGCTGTATCATATCCTACCATGCTCCTTCATAGGCTATCTCTTGGGTTATCGCAGGCTAAGCTTTGTGGTACGCGACGCGAATAATCGTGGTTTGCGGAAATTTACAATTTTTGTACACTCAGGCTGGTCCAATCTCGTCCAGTCAGATTTGACAGGGAAATATTATCACGAGAACATCCATTTGCATTACGTTCGGACACGGTGCAAGAACCAGGAGTGTAATATCAGCACTGAGCTTTGAGATGCCCAAGCCTTTGGATGGTTTTTTGGGCTTGTTGGCGCGTCGATTTACCATTCGAACCTGAAGGAAAACAGCACATCCCGCGAGAGGCAAGACCCGTCTGAGTAGACATCGCCATTGAAGACACAGGTAGATCTCACCTGATGAGGGTACGACAGCGTCTGTGGGCACTGAGGTCTGAAAGACACACGGACATCCAGACGAAAGGTGTGACAAACAATTGAAAGTCAAAGTGACTAGATGTGAAGCTTACTCGTGACCGAGTTGCCTTTGTCGACTATTCTCTGGAATTGTTTTTTCGACATGTGCTATTCAATATATTATCACAAGTAGAAGATACAATTCTCCTCATGGCAATGCTCTGGAAAAACACGAGCAACACTGTTCCAAGTAATCTCTGGTGAGCAAGCAGAGCATCAGAACCAATTCTGTGATAACATCAACCATACATCAATGACAATTCTATAAAGCCACTAAAAATTGACTGACTGATTACAGAAGTTCTTGAAAAAATTTCGTTCAGACAATTGTTTAGGAATAATCAACAATGCCTTTTAATTTTACTGTCTCTATTTTTTCAGTAAAAAGCACGATGATGCGGCAGCTGGGCACCCAATTCCCAGTATATGTTAAGCTAAACTTTTTTGTGAACAGTCTAGATGTGATGAGACCCTGACCACGCTGACAAATAAATGACTTGGCAAGATCGAAACAGCAGCATTAACCTCAAAATATACTTCCTCCAGGTCTGATTTGTACTCTTATGAGACAGTCTACGGAAATCTTGATTGTCGTAGGTCATTACAAATTCTTCTGCTATTTACAACTTTTAAATAAATCAAGTGAAATGAGACATAGACAACTAAGTGGATAAAGCTGCAGATCAGAGCACAATTTTACTTCATAGGGATCGATAAGATCCTTGCTAAGAACCAAGAAAATATGAGCTCTCAGTATGTTTTTTTCAATGTTGACACATTGACACTCTATGACTGACACCGGCTTAGGTGCGGAGCAAAAAATGCATACACTAATTCCATTTTGAGCTTTCTGGATCATGCTTTGCCATAAAGATCTTGTTATTTTTGAGCAAACTTCTTCGGTTCAAGAGTTCTGCTGGTATTTAATTCATAAGCTAAGATCTCTAGGCGATTGCACGGAACTAATAACAACGGCAAAGGTCACAAGGGTATCTACTGGTATCTCGCCTTGTCGATTTTCTAGCCAGTTGTGTCGCAGATGGCGTCAATGATGTGAGACGATCATCTAGCGCATCAATTGTCATCAAACTTCTATCCAATGCTACAGGCAGGCGCAGGAGTTATTTTGAGTATTGCGTAGTTGATGGTCAGAGCGAGAGATGAAGTGGACATACCTACTTATCGGAAACTGAACTAGATGATTTCGGTTTGATGGGTTCAAGCAAACCCGAGATCAAGTCATCTTTCTACTTTCGTTCCTCAACCTGTTCCAACGGGTCACATAAGATTGTTCCCCGATCATTAGCGTCATCGAGATCCAAAGAAGTACAGATTTGACGTTCTCACCATGATAATATGATACCTATCAAAGTAATTATGAGGTCAGGATAAGATATCTCGTGTCGCTGTGGTTGGAAAGATTGCTTACCCAAAGTTTGTCTTTACCGGTGGATCGGTATAGGTAGGCGAGGCAACCGTGGATGGAGTCAAGAGAAAAGCTGCTTCCTGAAACGGACCAACCATGGAACCACTGCACAAAAAAATTCACCTGGTCGATCAGGCTCTACACATAACATGGTCCGTATAGCTGAAGCCAAGCTACTTACCGAGTCATCCAGCCCAAAGAGCCACCATTTCGAGCTTTATCTTCGCTCAGCTCTGCGGCCACTTTGTCGAACCCAACGCCAGCCTTCAGGCGCGCGATCGCTTCTAGGGCTGTAGATTGTTTTGAGCACAAAATATGGCGGACCTACCGAGTTCATTTTTAATCGATACATACCAAAAACGGCTTTCAGCATTGATCAAAGTTTTTCGCACTCACTTTGAGACTATTGGCTGGCTTCAACTTGGTACCCTCTGTGGCAGGAAATGATCAGCATTCGATATATTTTATGCTTCCCTAGCCGATCTTGGGTTAGGGCTGACCTGATCCAGCATCCTTCTTCTTTGATCCTCCAGTCTGCTTTGACGAAGGGGCCATGTTGTAAAATATGTTCAAGTGATGATAAGAGTCGTCGACACTGATCAGTTGTGCGGACCAATCCGGTGCAAGAGAGTGAAGACCCGGTCCGGATAGAGTCCGATCGGGCCGAGTGGTAGCCGGGACCTACTCAAGCCGAAGCGCTCTCTTTTGACTTCAGTCTTCAGCTCGCCGCCCTGAGCCGTCTCCTGAATCAACCTCTCATGCGGTCAAAGTAGGCCATATTCTGATGTTTCTGTGGATGTAACATACCCACTGCAACCCTTGATGCACGAAACTTTACAGAAAGACAACACGAAGACTCACGAGGCCCAGATGGCCTTGAGATTTATGGATACATAGTTCGAAGGTGGATTGGTCCTGAGCTCGGAATTTCTTGATTAGTCTCTGGCTCGATGCTTTGCCTGTATGTTTGAGGAATCGTGGGAGCTGGGAGCTTTTGAATGGTGATATGTAAGAGATGTAGTATCGGCTGAACTTAAGTCGCGTTATGAAGGCCTTTTCCTCTGGTGTTAGAGACTATCATTTCGATGCGATGTCTCTGACTCTTATTCTGAATCGTTTACGAGCTATGCAAGCAATACGATCACGAGTGTATCATAGCCCTTCTGAACTCTTCCTGAAGGTGATGAGGTTATCCAAGAGCCCCAGGCTCAGTCAGATTTGTGTCTTGTCTTTAACCCAAGAGCGCACACCTCACCCTGTTCTCACAAGGATCATCATCTTCGATCGTTTTTACTCTCATTATTCTCATTGTTTATCCAACCTCTCGTTCGTTAAGGTCTTTGGAAAACTGGATTCAACCACCCTATTTTATTGAAGCTTCCTCAAAGGTTTCGCCGCTGTCGTTCTTTTTCGGCTTAGGGAGGTGCGACTCAATATTTATAACATCTTTCTCGCTCAAAATTCTTTGATCCTAGGGGCAGATCGCGTTTTCAAATTCGTAAGCTGTGCGGCTCATCAGATCTTGAGGGTGTCTGCTCATCACACCTGTTTATCATTCCATATTAACCATCATTAGGTATCACTGTCCAGCGTATATACGATTCAACAAGTGGCAAGCGAGATCAATAAAAGACGACAGCATGCATATGTCACGCGCCTTTACTCTTCCGCTCAGCTTTCTCGTTGGCTATGCCATTGACTCTACCAAGGCAATGGAACTATTCCATGACGGGCAAGAGGTCGTGGGACTTTCGCACACTCAGGTGGCCTCCAAAACTTCGGCACTAGACCTTCATGGAATAGACCAATTTAATTGTCTCCATCGTAGAGGCCTAGCTGCAGGACGCTTGAGGTTAAGACGACGATGTCAAAACCCGTTGTCCGAAGACTTCCATCATGCACCTCAAGTTCATCATGCAGATCATCCACCCGATGATGTAATCAACACTGGAAGAGAAAAGGCTGCCCCACCACCCGACAAATTTGTCGAAACGGATCCTGGATTCGAAGTTCGATCTTTCACAGTTTTCTAATTGTCTTGGAACAAATGACTTATCTTTCTTCGTGTGACATTTTTAGATGGGTATAACACGATTTTCTCGAACAATCAAGGACGCTTTTGCAAAAATGAAGAACTATTTCAATCGAAATGAAGTACATGCTGCCAATGGTATGTCTGTTGTCTGTTTTTTAGGAAGTTTTCATTAACAACATCCTTCCTTTAGACGAATCTATACCTTCGATCGCTGAGAAGGGCGAACATAAGCCTGGTAAGGCCCTTTTGATATACGCGCAGATACCTTGCTTCTACATTCACTCTCGCTAACCATCACAACTTTGGTTTTTTTGCGCCAATAGAGCTACCACCCAAGGTCTGTAACAGTCACTGCAGCTTCTTCCAACCTCCTGAAGCTCGAAAGGTTTACTAGTAGTTCTTCAACGTTTTTGACGCGGATTTCTCTATTCCACATCACAGAAGGTTACGGAGAAGATCTACGGAGGTTTAGCTCGCTTTTTCAAGTTTCTAACCAAGGACCGAGCGCCAGACGGAGTCTTACTGGCTAGTGGTAAAAAAGGTGAATTTCAAGTGCCGACTCTCACAGCGCAGTTCTCACTGGCAATCTCTGACGGCTCTGTATTTTTGTCACGTCTATCGGTCAGGCGAAATTCCTTTTTGGGCGCTCTCAAAATACACGGAGCCTTGGAAGGAGATGGAGAAGTCTATAGACGAGATGCAAGACGGGCTCGGACGCTGTGAGTTTTTGTCGCCCTAGCTTGAAGCTACAATTCCAACTTGGAAGTAACTCCATAAATTCCATCGTTTCTTCTCTAGTGTCTCTGGAAGTGCTAGGCACGCAAATGCGCGCTTCGCAAGATAGTGAGCTTTCAGAGCTCGGTGTCAAACTCTTGAGCGACCCCCTCGTGGCCGCGGATGAGATCATAAGATGGGCCACGAACGTACTCTCACACTCGCCCAAACCCAACGAAGCGATGACAACGCTGATGCGTGAAAAGCTGATAGTCAGTGTGAAGGCACTTTACGTTTACGCACACGGGCCCTCAGGGTCCTTGGCTACTGAAAGGGCTCGTACCGTTCTTGCGATTGAAAACAAAGCATATAACAATGATCCAAGTCGCACGGGACCAGGAATAGCTAAATATCTCCAGGCAGCTTCTAAATCCACGGATTCTAAGCCGAAAATGATTCCCGTGGATCCCAAGCTCCAGGCGAAACTCATCTATGGTCAGTTGATTTTGAAAGCCTATTCACTCTCATGCCTGCAAATTTAGCATTCTGACGTCATCGATATTCCGCAACAGCGAACCGAGAGGACCTTTATCAAACACTCAAATCCCGGGTCGCGCAAGGAGTCGAGATGCCAAACGAGATTAATATTGGTACCATCATCGACTTGTCCGCGGCATCCATCAACGAAGCAAAGTATGAGTTTACTGCAACGCACCCTATCCCGGAAGAGCAGTTAGCAAAGATCCACGAGAATGCGAATTGGGGACTTCAAACCCTTTTTTACCTTTTCCTACAAGATAACGATCATGCCACCAGAACCATAGAGCTCCTTTACCAAGACTGGATGAGGTCTGGGGCGCACATCACGGGTGGATTCGGCGAAGATTTGGTGGCTGCACATAATCTGGTCAAGAATGCAAAGTCTGCAGACTGGTTGGCCAACGTTCAAAGGATTTCACTGCCAGACCGTCTTGCCAAACGTGAGTTGCAGAAGAATCTCCCTCTTGTCCATTTCTTTGTCCGCCCACTTCTCACACGAGATACAAGTATGACCTGGTACAAGATGAAGACTTCTTGAGAATGATCATCAAATCGCATGCAGGTTGCTAACATGTTTTGTCTTTTCGATTTGCTCAATCGACGGTTAGTCGAACCCAAGGACTGGTTAAACAGATTTGACAAGAGTGAATCCCCTCAGGTCAAGCAGGAATTTACCAAGATGAGCGAGGTATCAACACATACAAACTCGCCATTTGAGCTATTCAAAGGCATCATTCTTTGGGCAGGCAAAAAGATCGATCCACTTGAACAGACTACGAGGCACAAACAAGATGATATTCTTCTTGCTATTGAGACGCTCGTGACTCACGCTTGGAATGAAGACGAGAAAACAGCCCAGCTTGCGAAACTACAATTGACAACAGCCATGTCTCACTCCTCAGAAGAACACGATGCAGTTACTACCGCACTCACTAAGCAAGCTTATGAGATCGTCACACAGGCAAAAACACGTCCCAGCTGGGTTGGCTTCGAAGAAGCATTGAAGGAAAAGACGGAACCAGTCTTAGCTTATCCGGTACCACCCCATCCTCAACCTGAATCACCATCGTCATCTTCTTCATCTTCACGTGCTGAATAAGACAGGTTGGGATAAAGACTTGATGATGTCAAACTTCGCTTCGAGTCCATTTCTATATCTATTTTTTGTATCTATTTTTTGGTTCATCTCTGGTGACCTTTGCATGCTATCTCATACATTTGCTCTTGTTGGATGCTGCCAAGTACACATTCATTTGCCAAAATTTTACAAATCTGTCTACAAGGTCACTTATATCATGAGGATCGAGTGTCTTGTACATGAGTACATAATTCTTCAGCTCGGGAGTCGGGACCTGGGGAGTTAGCGGCCCAGGCAGCCCTTGATTGTCGAAAGCTTGACATCAGCTACATTTCATAAAGTTTGTCGGAAAGCCTGTGTCAATATTATGGGAGCCAACAGTGTAAATCGTTTGCGACAATCAGCATGGGAGATGCGATTTTATTGTATGGGCTAACCGAGGCTAACCGTCGCACTTTGTGACGAGGTTCATGTGATGCATTGTGACTTCTACAATGCGGGTTTACATTGACACAAACAGGGCTCTGAAGGTTGCAAGCTGATATTACATAAAGTAGATAGACAGATATCAAATACATCTTGCATGGTGTACAGCGGATTGGACTGGGAAACGATTCCACGCCATTTTGCTCGGCGTTTCTGAGATCAAAGACATTATGCATACAAAGGTAATCCGAGTCTCAGTTCATCAACGCATACGGTGTTTAAATGATCAATAAACCTGTGGGGATGCGGAGGAGAACGATATGTTAGTTGACCTGAGCAATACAAAAGTCAAGGATATCTGAGGAAACAGTGGAGGAAGTTGTGAAGGTTCAGTAGGATCAATTGGAAATATATAAACGATGTGTGTCATCTATAAGGTGATATGTATATCTAGCCTCTATGGATGTTAACGATTCTTCATCATGAAGTATTTACGATGAAGAAGGATAGGACAGGATGGAAGTTTACCTGAAGGCCATAGTGTGATTGTCATGTTCAGCCGATTGTTGCCGTGCTGCCGAGACCATTGATGGGTTGGACGGCTGAACCAGAGTCGTATTTCAAGTTCGAATGAAACCTGTCTCATCAAGTTAGCCCTAGAATTCATTGAATCTGTGTTTTGTGACATTCTCTGGTCGTTAGGGTTAGAATTCATGATCTAGACTCTAGAGGGTGACGAGCGATGTCGTCATTCTGGACGTCGTCAGTTTGAGTGGTTGACTTGGTGTCATTATGTCTGACTCTCGTGAAACATCGAAGAGTTGGACGGTAATATTAATTCCGATGTCACTGTAAACTCATCAAATTATCAAAGATAGCTTCCGAGATCAGCTTGATCGATTTCCGCTTTCATGACCTCGATAAGACAAACCCGTTACCCAACTATGTTGGATGTGTTAGAAGGACTCCACTAAACTCTTGCAGAGCTTTTCAGGTGTACCGCCTTGTCGATGGCACAGTCAACTCACTCAGACTCATGATGAACCGATGACGGTCTATAAGAACTCGTGGAAGATGTTCATAATTTCCTCCCTACATTCCAACCAAGTTCTTTATCTTGACTTCATCGCTATCTTCAGATTTCAACCGATATCTGTATATATATATATATATCACAGGACATTTTTCATTCCATTTCTTGTAAAGCAAAAGCTTAAGATCGTTTTTATATCATTCTATCTGCTTAACTCAAGATAGCCTTCAATTGCCTACTATTTTATTTTATCTAGTCAATTCAAGTATAACCTTCAAGTTTGCTACAATTATGCGTTCCGTATTTTCTGCCTTTGTGATCGCATCAGTGTGCTTGTATAACTTGCAAGATGTTGCAGCCCAAGTAAACAACACACAATATACCGCACAACCTCAGACCAATGCTACTGCACAAACTCAAAACAATGGTTATACTTCGACTGGACAACAAAACAATGTAAATAATCCGACCAACTCATATCAGAACACTGGACAAAGTCAAAGCAGCGTATATCAAAACAAGGGACAAAATCTGGGTACAGGAAGTCAATATCAGACAACTGGCACGACAAACGGTGCCTACTCGGCTGGAGGCCAACCTACAATGGTTTCCTTGCAATGCACTCAAGGTTACATGCCTATCACAGAAGACGAATTGATGGCCATGAGCAACGATGCACAAAATGGAGCCGACGCCTCTGGAACTGTAACGTCCTCAGGCATTGGCGGCGGATCAACTGCTGGATATGGAAGCGGATCCTCTTACGGAAATGGGGCCAATGGCGTTAGCCCACAACTCAGTTCTAGATCACTTCCTAATCAAAGCACCGGAGGCGGATCATATCAAAGCGGAAATCTTCAAACCGCTCAAACCAACCAAAACACACAGTACGCGAATAACGGAGACTCTCAGTACGGCAATAACGGAAACTCTCAGTACGGCAATAACGGAAACTCTCAGTACGGCAATAACGGAAACTCTCAGTACGGCAATAACGGAAACTCTCAGTACGGCAATAACGGAAACTCTCAGTACAACAATAACGGAAACTCTCAGTACAACAATAACGGAAACTCTCAGTACGGCAATAACGGAAACTCTCAGTACGGCAATAACGGAGACTCTCAGTACGGCAATAACGGAAACTCTCAGTACGGCAATAACGGATACTCTCAGTACGGCAATGATGGAAACACTCAATACGGCAATAACGGAAACACTCAAAGCACCATGGCCCCAGCTCGTAAGTTATACCATCCCTCGACTGTTTGAGTTCGAAGTCTTTCCCGGACCGACAAGCTGATCGTTACGCAAAATCTTCTGGTCTTACAGAGGCCATTTGCGCCGGCAACGATGACGGGTCAAGTGGTTTATGTGACACCTCTACGTGCACTGGTGCGGCCAGTGAGTGAACCGGATTTACCTACATTTTATGCTGAAATTCTCTACATTTGTGATATCTCTATTATGGCAAGCTAATCCTTTTCGGATTATCTAGCATGCAAAATGTGTCAGCAACTCATAATCACCGATGCGAACAGCCCCCCACAAACAGACCCAAACATTGTTCAACAAGTTAACTGCCTTGGCAACTATTTCAAAGCCGGTCCAAATGACCAGGACCAAAGCAGCAGTGTGTCTCCCACTGCTTAGTGATTTCTGTCATCAGTGTTATCACTCAAAAACTAATCGTTTGTGAAATTATTTCTAAAAGTGTGCACAGACGCCAATCAAAATATGTTCACTTGTAAAGGAGGCTGCGTGGGGGAAATGAGTGAGTCGGGTTTTCTAGAGTCTTGTAATAAAGGGTTCATATTGTTGGTTGTATTGACTTTTTCGTCATTCATTTGTTTTCATCAGCCTGTGCAAGCTGTATTTCACAGCAAGATCCCGCGTTACAAGATGGTAATAGTGGACAACCAACTGGTACCCAGACTCAGAGTACTCAAACCGCAACTGCTCAGAATGGCGCTCAGAATGGCGCTCAGAACGGAGCTCAGAACGGAGCTCAGAACGGAGCTCAGAACGGAGCTTCTCTAGCTGACAACGTAATAAATCCTCAAACTGGCCTTCCAAATATCAACTAGATGCTACGTCTGGCTTCAACTCTCGAGTGTAGGAAGCTTAAAGCTTGGGAACAGCTGTGTTTAGGAATCGGGCGTCTTGATGACCAGTCATTGAGGCTAACTACCTCACATGGCTTACTGATGCTTTAATCACGATTCGGAAATGTCGTTGTGTCTCTGATTGCTTTATATCATTGTATGTCTCGGATTTGTATTTAGGACAATAGATATTTCTTCATCTTTCTTTGCAAAAAATATCGTTCACCACCTTAACAAATTATCCTTTACAATGCCATTCTGAAGACTCCTACTATTCTTCAGGACATGTAGGAATTTTTCCGTCAGTTGATATGTATTAAATCCTACGATCTTGGTAGCCAGCTACTAACCCACGAGTCCGCAGACCTCACCAAGCCCGGAGCAAGATTAAAACGTGTTCGATCGAACTTCAATACGCCTTCTTGCACATGTTATAACAGGCTCACAGCCAAGCTCCTCTGATCAAAAGTCATTCTGATCTTGGCAAAGTTGAGACCGCGAGTTGAGATGCATCTGAAACTCCATTCTCGAATGAAGAGCACACTGTTCACCGACTCGTTCTGGCAAGAATGCGATCGCCTTTCTGATCATCCACCGTCAAGTCACAAATTCAAGCCAAGCACCCGACCGCAGCTTTAAAGCAGTCGGTGGCAGACTAGTCTAAGAAACTGATTCCGCTCATCTAGAAATCTCCACAAGGTACACGAAATTCCTTAGCCTTTCGCACTCATGCTCAATCTTGTAATGTACACTCGTGTACGAATTGGAGCCCTCATATAAATGGAGACGCAGTCGTTCATGCTACCATCGAACGGCAAAGTCAATATGCTTAACGAGTTACATGACTTCGAAACTCTTCATCAAATCCTGATGCGTCAAACCCTCATAGCCACACTTTACGATATGATGCAGACGCAGCTAGGCTCTGATCTATAAAAACCAGCTCTTGCCAGCTAGAACAACTTCCCTTCATCAAATCCCGATCCAAACGTTCTTTACAAGCCTCATTTTCAGTCGCTCTGATATTATCATACCTTTAGTCAGATTCAACTATCACATCTTCCTTCCACACGCATCAAATCCTCGAATTAAACACCCTCCTATCCTATCCAAGCAAGATCATCATGCGTTCATTCCTTTCTACCCTTGTATTCGTGGCAGTGTGTGCTTACTCAGCCCGTGCTGATGCCCCTGCTAGCCCAGCAAACAGCCCAGCGGGTGCCCAACCAAAGATCGTTACCATGAAATGTAGTCAAGCTTTCATGCCTATCTCTGAAGCCGACCTGGCGGCCATGAACTCGACTGACCCTACGCAAGCTCCAGCAGGAAACTGTAAGTTCAACAAGTTCTGATTTATAAGGCTATGGTATTCAAGTAGATCGCAAGACCTTACATCTGTTTATTTCTCCACCAGACTCGACTGTTCCCACAGAGGCAGCTTGCAAAGCCTTCGATGATCCCACTGGTGGGTTCTGCAACCCCAAGTCTTGCGTTGGCTACCCAGGTTCGTACTTACAAGCATAAGTGGCGATCGCAGCTCAAGGTACTAACAAGTGCGAAAAAAACAGTGGGCGAGCAATGCAATGAAGTGATCATTACAGGTGCCAATAGCACTAGTCTTTCTAACACTACTGTCGCTCGTGTGTCCTGCGAAGTCAATTACTTCAAGCCTGCGCCCAACGATGCCGACCAACGAGTTCGTAAGTAAATTTCTAGCTCTCTCTTTGTGAAGTACGGACACCACTAATTTTCCATCGTTTTACAAAGTCTGCACTGCCCAAGATCAGAAGATCTACAGCTGCAAGGGTAAATGCGCAGGCGAAGCCAGTGAGTTACAACTTCCTTGAACATGACTTCCCTTGAACAGAATCTGATGGTGCTCCTCGTTTTTTTTGCCAGCCTGCACTGAATGGTGAGTCACTGATTGGGTTTTGACAGATGTCTTCTTACCAATATTCTGACGAGGTTCCGTTATTTGTGCATTCAGTGTCAGCATGAGCGATCCAGCTCTCGCAAACTTGTAGGCCTTCGTTGGTTCATCAGATAGGTCATAGACGACGAGATCTGGGCCATGGAGGTCTAGTTGGGAAACTCTTTCACGATTTTTGTTCATTTCCTTCACAATAGTACGCTTTTGAAGCCAGCGTGTAAAGCCTATTGTTTACATTATGACTTCCAAGGATGAACTACAAATAGATGTGACTACACTGCTGCTTACTTAGCATGAAAAGCACTATCGATCTGAACACCCATTCCTTGGGCATTTTCGTATCTTATCACCTTTCTCTTATCTCTTGTTGGAAGCAATTAGTCAATTTAACTTCAAGGATCACCCTTTACTGGGTCTTCTCATGGTATAAATCGAGTTCCCGCCTCTTAAATTGACTGTCCTTGATCAAATTTGTCCGTTCAATCTACGATATCACCCTCACTCACATTCTACAATGACCCTTAAGGGAAATCTGCACTTTTTATGTGACATTCTGAGAAACTACAGCTATTCAAGAAAATGTCACGGTCATACTTTTTTTCCCGTTTTACCCCAATTGCCACACACAAATACAGCTGATGCAGAGCGCAGCCAAGCTGTACAGGACCATCAATTTGATCAACCCCAAATCCCAACTTGGCTGTCAACCTACCTCCAATTCTGTGCTCTCTATCAAAGATGCTCATGCCCCTTGATCCCATACCCCCTTGGTTTGTCATCACCTCAGCCCACCTCCTCCTTACTCCTGTTCTTACTTTCAATTCCAAATCACAGGGCCAAATCACTGCCCTCTGGCCACCCAGAGCAGTCCCATACACCCACAAAACTTCTGTCAAAACTGTGCTTTTTCTTTAAGCCACCAGGTGTTTGTATGGAAGAGCAGTGGGGGTCAATCCTGTATAGTCCAAATGACATTCAGCCATCTTTAATTCACCCAAGTATTGATGTGCATATAGTGTGGTAGGTTGAAGAGGCTCATAGAAGTCCCAACAATTGGATACATCTTGGTTGACATACATTCAGAATTGTCAGGAGCCCTAAGGAGAGCACTATCCAAGCTTGAAATCCTCAGTCATCAGCTGGAGTCACTTGGTGTAGAACTTATAACCCAACAAGGTCTATACAGAGCATGAAGGGGATAATCTACCAATAAAAGACTAGTAGAAGATGTCTACGGACTGCCCTCCTAAAACAAGACAATCAGAAAGGGGAACTCTGCTGTGAGTACTGATAAGTATCAAAAGAGAAAATCAACTTGATTTAATTCTTGATGGACTAAATCCATGTTTTTTTAGATGAAAAGCACCATTTTAATTGACTGTCAACACTTATAGTGTTATTACAGACTGAGAACTAAAGAAAAATAGTGCAATATCCTTTTGATATTATTCTCAAAAGACTTTATAAGTCAAAACACTACAACACTAAAGTAAATTTCTCTTTGTAGCTATAATAAAGGGCATATTTAAGTGACCAGGTACTATTAAAATACATTTAGGATGATCAAAAAATGATAATGTTGTAAATGATGAAGAAAAAAGGGGGAAATCAACACCCAAATCCTTCATTTGGTAATGTATCACACCAATACAATGATTAACAAATTCAAAAATCAACAAAAACCCTCTGATATAACCTTATGATGTCATTATTATTATGGTTTTCCGTGATTAAAGCTGTGAGCTGGATCAATTGATGTTAATAAATGATGAACTGATCTTCTTATGATGAATACAGGTGATTTGTTCCTAATATTCATGGCTGAAAACCATTTTTAGAATCACAGATTTTTTGTAAAGTTATTCAATTTTGGATTACTATAGCTCCTTTGATAGCTCCCTTGATACTGATCATTTATTGCCCCAATATGACCTATCTCGTATCAGTGATGAAGAAGTTATTGAGCTGTAGAGATTCAGAAAATAAGCTTTTTGTCATGTAAATTTTGCTAAATGTGTGTATGTAAGCTCAGGTTGTGGGTGTGTTTTTTGTTTTGTCTTGCGCTGAGGCGCAACTTGGCGCACCAGGCGCATTTTTTGCAAAGCAAAATTTTCAAGAGCCAAGATGTTGTTTTTTGTCAATACTTTTTCTAATTTTGAAGTTGCTGGAGCCATCTACCAAAACACTTTTGCCATGTAAAGTTGAGCAAGAGATGTCTTTGGGGTTCCTCGTTAGTATACAAGTCCTACTGCTGATGTCAACAACTCTAATATTGGTGACAGGACATAGGATTCCCTAGATTTGATGTGATTTTCAAAAAGGTGTGCTGAACCCCCAATTTCCCAAATTTTCTGACTCCCAGGCACACCCAACACACTTTTTTTGTGCTGCACCAACAACCTGAATGTAAGCACAAAATTTGAAACTCACACCATTTTCTTTGTATCCTTATATCTTTTTCACTACTCCTCTGTTACTATTGATTTAAATGTTGTACATTATGAAAAAATGTATTGCACATCAAATGAAATATCAATAATCCTGATCTGACAAGTCTTGACATATGTAATTAGCTGAAAAACCTCCAATTTCAATGGATTTTGACCATTTTCAACACATTTCTCACCTAATATTGATTTCTCTTCTATGAAAAGATCATCCTTGTTATGGACAGACTTGGGGGTTTTCGGCGACGAGGGTCAAGGGAGTTCTGGTGAGGATTTGTATCTATTACCAGTCTTCCTATGTGGATTGTCGGATGAGGGAAAATCTGTACAGGCAATGTATCTACAACTATAAGATGGTTCTCGAGCTTGTGACATGTAATGTGAATATGTCACTCAAGTGAAATAGAACCAGTTCATAACATTATCCCCCCTTTAATGCCCAAGCTTCCTCTTGCAAGCTCTGCATTCTTTCCACGGGCTGCGTTAAAAAACCCAGTGGGAAAAAGCATAGCCCTCTCACTTCTTCCGCCTTCTCCTTTTGTACTTATTTGTTGCGTCGGGATATTTTAAATTAAACTCATTAACTAAATCTTGACTATTCTTGAGGTTGATTTCGGGTTCCCATGAATTGTTTTCCTTGCCAAATCCTTTCCAACTCACAAAGTATTCCTTCTTGTTGTACCTTCTTCTACAATCTAGTATCTCGTTGACTTCCCATTCTTCTTCATCCTGTATTATGATTGGTTCGACTGGGGGTTGTTTTCGTTGATGTATTGTATCCGGGTTATGTTTCCTGAGTACAGAGACATGAAATACAGGATGGACGCTTTTCATGGAAAGAGGGAGATTCAATTTATAAGTAGAATTTGATATCTTTTGGATAATGAAGAAAGGACCTAGCCATCTATTTTCTAATTTTGGGCTTGGCCTAGTTGTCGAAATGTTTCGTCCGTTCAACCAGACTTGGTCTCCTACTTCCCATCTTGGTGTTTGTTGTACTCTTTTGTCAAATTGTTCTTTCATCTTCTCTTGAGTTAATTCTAAACATTGATTTAATTCAGATTGCACTTCGGCGAGTGTTTGCATCCTCTTCTCTACTGCTGGCACACACTGTTCAGCTGATGGTACTTTGTTGAATGATGGGTTAAATCCATAGTTAGCTTTAAACGGTGAAATGCCCGTGGATTCATGGTCTTTGTTGTTATACGAGAACTCAGCTGTGGGCAGTAGACTTTCCCAATCGTCTTGTCGATATTTAACGAAATGTCGTAAATATTGTTCGATTACTTTATTGACGATCTCGCTTTGACCGTCTGTACGTGGGTGGAAAGCGGTTGACGGGTGAAGGCGTATACCTAGGCGTTTGTCAATTTCTTCCGTGATCTGTGAAATGAAAATACTACCCCTATCTGAGATTATCGTCTTGGGAGTTCCATGAAGCTTCCATACGTTCTTCATCATGAGATCTGCTAGGTCTTCAGCCGACATTGATTCAGTACAAGCAATGAAATGACTCATTTTCGTTAATCTATCCACCACGGTTAATATGCTGTCGTAGCCGTTTGATGCAGGGAGGCCGGTGATAAGGTCATATGAGATATCCGTCCACGGGCCAGCCGGTATCGGTAATGGCTCCAGAGTCCCAAAGGGTTTCTGTGTGGTTGATTTAACCCTTAGACAAGAGTCACAACCGTCCACGTACCTGTTGACGTACGCTTTCTGAGATGGCCAGATGAAGCTTCTCCTGACCAATCCGAGAGTCTTTGCTCGACCTGGGTGGCCCGCAAGCAATGAGTCGTGTCTGCTTCTTAGTATTGAGTATTTGATGTCGTCGACGTCCGGTACCTCTATTCTACCTTGGTTGTAGAGGATACCATCTTGTACTTTGTAATGCTTCAAAGCTGCTTTCGTCTTGGCTGATATCGGGTTCAAGGTTGCGTTCATCAGTTCCCCTATCCTGTCACACTCTTTGCTTGCGTCTCTGATTCGTTGTATAATTTGATCATCCGTAGGAATGTCCGGTGCCTTAGTGTCAGTTTCAGCGATGCCCAATACATCCACCTCAAACCAGTGCTCAGAATTGTCGAGTGCAACCACTTCATCTTCGAAGAACCCCTCTACGCTAGCAAGCTCGACCGGGAACGTGTCTGGGCCGATGTTTTCGGGTCTTAACAACTGGCCAAAGGTCAATTTTTCCTCGTTAGTAGGCGCCAGGTCCGGTCTTCTAGATAAGGCATCTGGTTTGGTAGCTTTACTGCCGGGTCGGAATTTAATCACGAAATCGAAACAGCCCAGTGTCTCCGCCCATCGAGCCTGTCTGCGGGTAAGCTGCTTGGTTGTCATGAAAGACTCCAGGTTACGATGGTCCGTGTAGACTATCACATCTAGGCGGTTGGGGTTTCCCTCCAGGTAGTGGCGCCACTCTTTGAAAGACGCGACAATCGCCAGTAGTTCCTTATCAAAGATCTCGTAGTTCCTTTCAGCTTGGACTAGTGATCTGGACAGGTAAGCTACTGGGTGGAGTTCTCCATCGTCCTCGCTGCGTTGTGATAGCACTGCTCCTAATGCAAAATCGGAGCAGTCACATTCCAGAGTAAACGGCTTGTATGGATCGGCTATCTTCAGTACGGGTGCGGTGGTGAAGGAGGTCTTCAGGCTCTCAAAGGCTTTTTCGCATTTTTCATCCCAGACATAGTGCGTGTTGAGCTTGGTCAGATTATGAAGTGGTCTTGTGGTTCTTGAAAATTGGTTGATGAAACGTCGGTAAAAATTGGCGAATCCAATGAAGCGTTGGAGTTCAGATACTGATTGGGGTGCTGGCCATTCTTTGACGGCTTTCACTTTCGTCGGGTCCATTCTGATTTTATTCTTAGAGATAATAAGGCCAAGGTATTCAATTTCCTTCTTCGAGAACTCGCATTTTTCGGGTTTCAGCCAGAGTGTATGCTTGGATAGGACGTCAAGTACGCCATCAACAGCGCCTTCGTGATCTACTTTAGGCTTTGTATAAATCATAATGTCATCCAAGAAGGCCGCGGTGTCTTTACCTATACGTCCCAATAAGATATCTTGAATAAAGTATTGGAAATAACCAGGGGCGCCAGTTGGCCCAAAAGGCATAGTCAGAGGTGCAAACTGGCCTTGTTTGCATATAAAGGCCAGTTTATCCTCATCACCCTCTGCTACTCGAAGATTACCGTACGCATTGCGCATATCAAGCTTGGTAAAGTCTTCGGCATCCAGCAAACTGTCGACTAAGTCCATAGTCAACGGTAGTGGGTATTTGTTCTTGACGGTTAGGGCGTTGAGCTTACGGTAATCAAAACAAGGGCGCAGATTGCCGTCCTTCTTCCCTGTGAATAACACAGGGGCAGCCCATGGCGAAGTGGTTCGACGGATAGTCCCGTTGGCTAAGCCTGAATTCACCAATTCCTCCAAAGCAGCGTCCTCGGCTGGTGATAATGGAATTATCCTGCTAGCCTGCGGTTGAGCTCCTGGTATCAGTTCGACACGAAAGTCGTAGCGGCGTCTCGGGGGTAGGCGTTGGGCATTGGACTTCCTAAACATGTGTAAGTGCCTATGATACCTAGACGGGACAATTTCCTCTAGAGCTTTGACGGGTTCGAGTTTCTTTTTGTCGGCGGCGAGTCGTGCTGAGGTTGACCAGGACGTCTTGGCTGCTGTGACCTGGATTGATGTGTTATTCAAGGGAGAAACAGGCTTGCCAGCTGTTCGGGTTGAACATGGGTTGGAATCAGTAATAAACTCACATTGCGGGGGCGTTGATATATCTAAAAAGACATTAGCCCCCTCGTCACTGTTCCTTGCGTGCCCCTGAGGCTCCTCCTTGGGATCGTCGGGGTTCTGTGGCGGGACGGACGAGGCCGTATTCACTACGGCCGCAATGCTCGTATCCGGGTCTTGTGTCGTGATGTGTTCGTGGTTTTCGTTGTTCGTGGTGGGTGTAATCGTGATAAGGGGGGAACTATCGGGAGATAGAGGGTTGTCATCTGTTTCAAGGTGATTAGGATTAACTGGACTCTCGAACTCACATTGCGGGGATGCTAACGTGTCAGAATTGACACACATCCCCTCGTAATTGTGCCTAGCGTCCCTCATGGGGTCCAACGAGTGGCCAGATAAGGGTGTTTTCGGCCAATACGAAACCAATGAAGTGGTTGCAACGTGAGTCTCGGCTGGGTGTACCATACTTTTACTCCAGTCAATCAGGTGAAAGTTTTTCTTGATCCATGGCATGCCAAGTATGCCGTCGTACGAGTCTTTGAGTCTTGTAATGATGAATGGGGTCGGTAATGGGTCGGATTTGATAAAAAGGTGGGTCTTGAAGGAAGATCGGCTCTCAGAGCCGTCGAATCCAGTGATCAATTGGTCATGTCGATCAGCACCGGCTATCAAGCCAGCGTGGTAGGCAAATGATTCACTGAGCACATCGTGCGTAGCACCTGAATCAATGAGGAACGTAGCGGGAAATGTTTGGGACGGTGTGGCTCGGGGAATTTGGGACATGGATAATGTGGTGTGTAAAAAAATGCGCGGGTCGTTTGTATTGCACAAGTTCATTCTACTAGATCCCACATTAATTGATGACAAATTCTCCAGGTGGCTCAGGATGGGCACAACCTTCAATCCTGAGCTTCTCCATTTTTGAAGTTTCAGCTCGTCCTACTCCTTCTAAACTACTGGTATGATTCACCCTCTGATTACTCAACTCTGCGACTTTAATTTCCAATCCAGCTATTTTTGATTGATAACCACCTCGACCCTTCCCTTTCCTACTAGCTCTACGATCGGGACATGCGCTGGAGATGTGACCCTGGCCATTGCAGCGGAAGCATAAACCCGCTCGCATACGTCGTGCTCGTTCCTCTTCGGACAATCTAACGTAGGCGGCTGATAAGTCCATGGCATTGGGGTCTGAGATTCCTGCACTCGTGCTTGGCGTATGGAAGGTTGGGTTGGTCGCGCCGTGTAATTTACTGTCTATCTTGATAGCTAAATTAGTGATTTGTTCAATTGACGTGAAATCCTCTTGCGTCATAACCATTGCCACTCTAATCTCCTTTTTCAACCCTTGCTCGTATTGACTAATGAGCGTCGGAGTTTCCCAGCCAGTAGAAGTTGCGTGAATGTTAAATTCATGGGTATACGCGGCCACGGTGGTCTTCTGCGATAAGTTTCGCAGCGCGCGTTCCGCCTTCGATTTCTTCTCAGTATCGAAATACATAGCTTTAAAATTTGTAACGAAGCGTTCAAAGGTTACGAGGTGGGCGGTAGCGGGGTCGAATAACTCCTTTGTCAAGGGTTGCGCCCAACTGCTGGCTGCTCCCGTGAGGTAAGACAGCGAGAAAACCACCTTACTTCGGTCGTCGGGGAAGAGGTAGGGGTGTGCCAGCATATAGAGCTGGACTTGACTCGCAAAGATCTCTGCGGGTTCGCCTCGAGCGCCGTTGAATTTATCGGGCGTCGAGACTTTGGGGCCCTTCAGGACCGGTTCAGCTGGTGGTGGCTGTGGCGCAGTGGGTGGTTGAGTGGCTGCAGCAGGTGCAGATGGGCCTCGGGATTCCAACGCCGCTAAACAAGCTTCGGACTGCTGGTATCTGGCTTCAGCTTGTCCTCGCATCAGGCGTTCTTCAGCCAATGAGGTGGAAAGCTCCGCAAGCTTGCGTTGTATGTCTTCGAGAGAGGTCATGTTGGTGTCAGACATATCGATCTCGCTACCGGTAAGGCTAGAATCGGCGTCGAGAAAAGGGATCGGAGTTTCACTATCAGAGTCCTCCTCCTCTAAAGGAGCACGGTAAGATGGAGACGTGGTTGCGTTTGCTAGTCCAGGGATCACAGTCGGGATCGACAGAGTTTTTAGTAAGTAAGATAAGGTTCTGGTGGATTCGGTTTCAGCGTATGCAGATTAGTTAATAAGGTTTTCGATTTCGAATAGTTTCTTGGGTCTTTTCAACTTTGAATTTCTGAGATCTAGATAAGGTTTTCTAATGAGGTCGAGATTCGCTAGTATTCTGAATCTTGAGGTTCGGTTTTCTTTCGATTTAAGTCAATTCTACTTGTTTCTTCTTGGTGATCTATCTATAGTCCTTGAGTCTCGTCTATAGATCCGACAATATGTTATGGACAGACTTGGGGGTTTTCGGCGACGAGGGTCAAGGGAGTTCTGGTGAGGATTTGTATCTATTACCAGTCTTCCTATGTGGATTGTCGGATGAGGGAAAATCTGTACAGGCAATGTATCTACAACTATAAGATGGTTCTCGAGCTTGTGACATGTAATGTGAATATGTCACTCAAGTGAAATAGAACCAGTTCATAACAATCCTGAATCAATCCAATCATAAGAATAAGTACAAAATTGATCCGAAAAACTCTTTGCACCATAAATCCCTCAATGACATCACCACACAGGAATTAATCCCATAGTACCCTTGTTTACCATCCTTGAAATTCCCTCTTTCTTCAATAACTTCACTCCTCCCTTATCAATTATCATGACTGAAGTTGTTAATGACTAGTGTGACTTTCCTCTGTAATAATCCAACATTCTTGAACCTTTAACTCCCAGGGGAAGAAGCATTAGAAGACATATCAGAAAGCAAGTAAATGAAAAATGTACCCTTCAATTTTTGGACTCAGAAACTCGGACTTGAAGATAAGAGACAATTCATAGGTGCTTACCTTGTAAATGCCTTGTGATATGATCACACTTCACACAGACTTTTTTGCTATTCTATAAAGCAGAACCCAATCAGTCTAGTGCTTGTCAAGCAAACAGATGTGGGAGGCTCTACCTTCCAATGACATTTCAAGGTTAAATTCCCTGTCAATTTGCAACCAATATGACAATCGCATAGGTGATGATATCATGCTGTTTTTGAATTGAAGTGAAGTTGAATTAAATAAAGTTGAAGATTAAAATTGATTGAAGAACAATTAGTTTGATGATGATGGATTGGAATCAAAGGCAATGGATAGTTTGGTGGTTCTATCTTCTATAGAGTCTGTAACCGCTGATTCTTTGACCACAGTGATTCAGTTGGTGGTAATCCTAGTAAGTTGTGTTGTATTTGTGGTTTGTATCTGCTGATGTCAATGCTGTTATCAAAGTGCTCACAGAGGGGTCGAGCAACCGTACTTTGAGATACATATCAAACTCAACCCGTCAAAAAACCGGTCTCTGCTCAAAAACCCGCGTCATTTGAGCTGGGTTCTAGCCATGATTGTTGGGTAACCCGCAAACCAATTTTCAACAAAAGCGGGGTAAATTTGTGGTGTAGTGCTGACATGTATTGGGAAGGGTGGTGAAAAAAAATGAGTTTGTTACCATCTTCAAGAGGTTCTGAGTGGATCCCACTGCCAGCATTAAGTATGTTCCTTGGTGGGAATATGGGTCCTAGGAACCATATTCCCCTTCTGCTACTGTTACACAGCTCCATGAATATTTCCCAAGTGGCCATTGTGATGTATGTATTCAATCTTTGGAAATGCATGTCTCAATCTGAACAAAGTTACAGAAGGTATTACATGTGATTTGTATATCTAAATGAGCAGATAACTGAGCAGACCTGTATGTAGCTGATAGCTCAGGACTTACTCAGATGTTTGCACATATGTAGCATAAGCTTCATGGGCCAGATGTGCAGTGCAAGATGATTTGATGACCCAATATACTCTCAATCATGTTCCCAGCTTAGGTCATATTCCCACCAAGGAACGTACTTAATGCTGGCAGTGTCCTGAATACTCATCTCAGAGATTGAGCCCAAAGAATGCTCATCCAAGATGAAAATGAGCATTCTCCAGCAACACCAAGCAAAATCTGAGCAGAACAGCCTGATTGCCTGAACACTACCAAACTCATGAATTGAATGATCCTGAAACAAAATTAATCTTTTTTGGAGACTTCAGGAAAGTCTACAATGCTCACATAGTTGTGAGCATCAATTTTGGCCCCTGTGAGTTACCAGAGCTTCAGCAACCCAAGTGTTGTTGATTGTAACTAGAAGGTGGTACACCATCAAAAATTGGTGATTAATTATTTCATTGCTATGGATTGAAACCAAGAGAAGACTTATTTTCATCTTACAGATCAAGGTCCAATTCCAGCTCAATAATTTTGGCAGGCCTCTTCTTTGGTGAATCAACATCATTTCTTTGTTTAGCTGCAGTGGAAAGGGAAAGGGTGATCCAGACTGTTGAAGGGGGAGCTATAGGGGGGGCTTGCAAAGATCTGGGGTTTCAAAAATCTAGATATTGATACGGGGATTGATTGAAGTCGCAGAAGACACCATTGAGAAGAAATGGGTGGTGTCGGAAGGACTGCAGTTTATGAAATTCTCCATCAAGGTGGCAAACAAGGCAATCAAGTGAGGAGCTGCTCCAGAAGGAGATTTGAGGGGCAACAAGAGAAAACAATTTGGTGTGATGGTTGATCCAGAACTTAGGAACCACTGGGTCTTGCAAGGAGAAGCCAATCTAAAGAAAAAGGAAACCAACAGTGTCAATGCCATCTTCAACAAAAAATTATAAAATACAAAAGCAGAAACAAAAGGAACTTGGTAGCTGCAAGTACATATTGCAACGTTGTTTTTGTTTTTGGCAGGCCTGCTGAGATGACATACCAAAGAAAATTATCAATGTAAGCCCCAATGAAATCAAAAGGGAAGAAACATGCCAGTGATGAATTCAAACAAAAGAATGAATTGAAAAGAAAGAAAAGAACAAAAATAGGCTCATAGAAAATGTACCATACTGCAATTGATGATTGAAAAGGATGGTAAGTTCTTGCTGTTCTTGGAAATGTTTAGTTTCTTTCTTGGGGAACTTGCTTATAAATAGGCCATTGTCCTATGTTAATCTGGAAGTTGGTCAACTTGTGGTTGAGGAATTCAAGTGCTGAGGTTTCCTTATGGGAATTAGTTAGTCAAAAATGGTGGACCAAACATAGGAAGGCTGGCATTCAAATGTTTGGTTTCTGTGAAAAGTAAGATAAATGAAAAAACAAGGCCGTTGCTATTTGCAGCCCACATGAAATCCATGTAGGTGCTGTCCAAATTACGCCTACACGGTTGTTTTCCGCCAAAAAGCACCTACATTTATGATGTAGGTGCTTTTTCCTTTTTCAAATGACGCCTACAGGCTGAAAAACCAATGTAGGCGTCATTTGTGTACGCCTACATTCTAAAAATAAAATGTAGGCACTATTTTCAAGCGCCTACATTCTAAATATAAAATGTAGGCGCTTTTTTTGAGCGCCTACATTGTTTTTTCCATGTAGGCGCTTAAGTTAGTTATAAGGGTCTTATACACGTGTGAATACAAATCTATAAGGGTGCTGGTATTAATATATAAGGGTGTTGGTATTAAATTATAAGGGTGTTGAGATTAATTATAAGGGTGGTGAGATTAATTATAAGGGTGTTGGTATTAAATGATAAGGGTATTAAATGTAAGAGTGCACATTTGATTATAAAATTATAAAAGGGTGTTGGAATTAAATTATAAGGGTGTTGGTATTAAATTATAAGGGTGTTGGTATTAAATTATAAGGGTGTTGGTATTAAAATATGTAGGCGCACAAAAATTACGCCTACAGTTAAAAAAATAGATGTAGGTGCATTTTTGTGACGCCTACAAAATGTAGGCGCTTCAAATTTACGCCTACATTTTATTTTTAGAATGTAGGCGTACACAAATGACGCCTACATTGGTTTTTCAGCCTGTAGGCGTCATTTGAAATCGGAAAAGGTGCCTACATCATAAATGTAGGCACTTTTTTGTGGGAAACCTTCATGTAGGCGCTGTTTTGGCAGTGCTGTCGTAACTTTACTGCAACAGGCAGTAAACAATACTCAAAAGGGTTCAACTAGCACTCGCGTACTTGTTAGTGCTAGGAGTGTCTTAGACTGCCCTTTCTAATTTTTGTGTGATGAAATAAACTTAAATATGAAGGAAGAGATTGCGCACAATTTACACGCTCTCGAGATAAGGTAACTCAACAACCTTAAGATTGTGAAGCTCTTGCAACGATGAAACTCAACACCCTAAAAAAAACAAAATGGTGTTATTCCCGTGAAGTATTACGCAACTTAAACAGCACTTGGTTGAATTACTGAATGAAATATAAAAAAAAAAAAAAATTATAACTTGGACTAAAATTAAATATCACCCTCGTTTAGAGGGGGCCGATTTTAAAGTGATCTAGGACTATAATAGTAAGTCTAACAATTTTTATTAAATTTAACCAATACGCGGTCAGAGATGCAGAAAAGAAGAAAAAAAAACCTCCACAAACCCCCACAACCCCTTCCCTTTTATATCACTAATCATTATCGGACGAAACCAGGATAAAGGAACTTATACAACAAGAGACACAGGGTCCAAATTTTGCACTCACGACGTGTTAGCAAAGCTTTTTCCAAGATTGTGTCAAGATTGTTGTATGTTTGGTGCCAGGCTACACTTTGTGCAGCTTTGGAACACACTCTTTACACCTGGTTGGTGTTGAGCGAAGTCAATCTACAAATAATCAGTATGAGTAATACCTATCTTGATACCAAACATGTATGATTCCTTTGCTAATGTGTCGTGAGTATAAAATTTGGACCCTGTGAGACAATCCACACAACTCCCAAATTCTTATTCTACGCATGTCCGAGCATCTATCTATAGCAGGAGCGGCTTTACTCATGATCGAGGAACGAGTTTTCAAAAACCGGTATATAATATGTAATGTAAAACAAAGACTAAGGCCGAGGGATCCTTATTGAAATTAAGGTAATTGAATTTCGAGCAGCTGTTTCGTGAGTCCGGGAATCGATTTCCCTAGTTCTTCCCCTTTTACATCCTTACCCCAGTCTGGTTACTAATAGCACGAGGATTGTAAGTGCCTTAGCTCGTTGAATTTGATTCTGCAAGGAACTTGTACACGCTGTTTATAACAATATACAAATACGGGAGTTCGCCGCGAGGGCCGTAGACTAAGAGCGTAATTTGTGTGTTTCAGTAGTGTTATCTTTTATCGACTTTCTCGAGGTGATGAGTAGCCCTCATCCGTTATCCCTTGCACTTGATGTTCTACCTAGGCCACAAAAGTTAATCGTATTGGTACCCGAGTCGCTTGTAAGTTCTTATTTTGTTTGCTTAATGCTAATGCGAATTGATGTTTGATTACACCCCAAACCACAATTTCCTCATAAGACGTTTCCCCTCGGAGTTTCCGGAGCAGACCCCCCCTTGATAACCGATGCTTGTGATAGTCCTCGTCCACTTCCCACTGTATACACTGCCCTTATCACCCCTTTACCATTTACTCAGTTATCCGCGCCCTCTTTTCCCTTTCTTCCACCCCTCATAAGTTATAACCAAACCAATGAACATAGATGAAAAAAAAATAAGATAAATAATAAAAAAGATTAAAATAAGTTAAAGTAGAAAAATAATAAATAAAGAAATGTATATATATATTTATATATAATAAAAAAAAGCAATTGATTTGTTGATCAAGAAAAACAAAAATGCAGCCTTCCACCCGTTATTAAACCTTGATGGAGATGTTGAAGTGTTTGCCGATTCTCACTACACTTACACTCATCTGATACCCCTCCTTTTTATCCATTTTATTTTATTTATGTTTTTACTTTATTTTTTTATAAATTCTTGCTTGATGAGCCCTTTTGCTCACAACAGCGCCTACATGGATTTTGTGTGGGCTGCAAATAGCAAAGGCCAAAAACAAAAGATTATCATTTAAGTGAGAGGTTTTGGTCTGGTGCAACAGACTGGGTTGGGATACACTTGGTGGGGATTTCAGGGTGAGTTTCCAGTGTATATTTCCATTTTGAGGTTATGGCACATTTGGTGTTTCTTACAGTGGCTCTAGGATGTTACTTGAATCACAATGCACATCATCAACAATCACAAAATTTACATCAACAGCCCCCAAAAATCCCCGCTGTACAAGTGCCGACTCTTGCTGGCCTTGCCTGGCCGTGTTCACCAATGTTCTCATCAACAACTTGAATCCATTAAAAATATTGATAATCCAGTGCCTTGAGCTAATACCATCAAGCCAATCATAAAGTGTGATGAGAGCTCATAAAAACCCAAATAAATAATTAAGATGGCAGATTCAATAGTGAGAAAAACAAACCAAAAAACAAATGAATCAATTGCACTTAATGATATTGTTGCCAGGTTTTTTTAGTTTCTGTGCCTTCTAAAGACAATTTATCATTGTTGACCTTGTAGACATCTCACCGTTTTGTTCATAGGACTAGCATAGCTTAGTTGAGATTCACCCATTGTGGTTCACTTTGCTATACGTTTGGATAGAATCAGACGACCAACGCATGGTTGATTTGATCTCAAAGTTTTTGGTACAAGACGTTCATAACATCGACACATTTCTTCCGTTCTTTCACCCTCTATCAACTCTTCAAATAAGCTTTATGACTGTAATGACATGGCATCAAGGTCTGCTTTGTCCATGATGAGATCAGCACTGCCACAGATCTGGACGATTTTCCGGGGTTGCCGCTTGTTCATTGGGGCTTTTTTGACTCAAGGAACGTCGTTTTTGTCAATTCTGACAATGTGACTCTAGAGGATAACTTGACAAAGTCATTCTCGGACAAACAAGTAGTTGAGAGGTACTTTTCCTGGGTCCTGCCTCAGGATGGTGAGCGCAGTCCACGCGGCCTCTTCAACGCAGAGACAAAATCAAAGCATGTTTGATCGAACTTCAATGCGCCCAAGTTTTGCATACATTCTACTAGGCTTGCAGCCAAGCTCCCTTTACCAAGCAGTCTTCCCCATCTTGGCACAGTTGAGACTGCGAGTCGAGATGGATTTGGAACTCAATCCTCGAAATAAATGAAGAAGACACTTTTCGCCGACTCGTTCTCGCGAAATGCAATCGTGTATCTCATCATCACTGATTTCTGTCACAAATTCAGATCGTGGAAGGACTTGATTGACAGTCCCTGGAGTTGTGGATTCCGTTCTGACAATATCTGGGACGTGATATAATTGTGTCCGCAGTCATTCCTTCTACGATCAAACGGCAAAGTCGAGATGCTCGATGAGTTACATGACTTCGAAACTCTTCACCAGATCCTGATGCGTCAAACCCTCATAGCTACACTTTGCAATACCATGCAGAGGCAGCTAGGCTTTAATCTATAAAAGCCAGCTCTCGCCAGCTAGAATAACTCCCCTTCATCAAATCCCGATCCAAACATTTTTCACAAGCCTTAACATCAGTTGCATTGATTTACCACTCTTTTAGTCAAATTCAACCAATACATTGCCACGCAAATCCAATCTTTCAATCAAATCACTTTCGTTACTTATTTAAGCAAGATCATCATGCGTTCATTCCTTTCTACCCTTGTATTCGTGGCAGCGTGTGCTTACTCAGCCCGTGCTGATGCCCCTGCTAGCCCAGCAGACAGTCCAGCGGGTGCCCAACCAAAGATCGTTACCATGAAATGTAGTCAAGCTTTCATGCCTATCTCTGAAGCCGACCTGGCGGCCATGAACTCGACTGACCCTACGCAAGATCCAACAGGAAATTGTGAGTTCATCAAATTCAAAGCTATCTTCCGATGCCATTTTGGTATATTCAGAGGCCTAACGTCTGTCATTTATTTCTGTGTCAGACTCAACTGTTCCGACGGAAGCAGCTTGTAAAGCCTTCGATGATCCTACTGGCGGGTTCTGTAACCCCAAGTCTTGCGTTGGTTATCCAGGTTCATACTTGCTTTTACACTTTTACTCCTATAACGCCATGCGCGGTGACCACAAATCTGCGTACTAACGAGTGGTGCAATAAAAACAGTTGGCGAGCAATGCAATGAGGTGATCATCACAGGTGCCAATAGCACCAGCATTTCCAACGCCACTGTCGCTCGCGTCTCCTGTGAAGTCAATTACTTCAAGCCTGCGCCCAACGACACCGATCAACGAGTCCGTAAGTGGAATTCTAGCTCTCTAGCTGGGCAGTGCAGCCACAACTGATTCCCCATGATTGTTACAAGTCTGCACTTCTCAGGACCAGAAGATCTACAGCTGTAAGGGTCAGTGCGTAGGAGAAACGAGTAAGTTGATGGTTTTCTCTGAACAATAATCCCTTTGAATATACCCTGATAGTGCTTCCTTTTTTATCTGCAGCTTGCACCGAATGGTAAGTCTATACCTGATCTTTGTCAGATACATCCTGGCCAATGTTTTGACAATGTTTCTTCATCTGCGAATCTAGTGTCAGTATGAGCGATCCAGCCCTCGCAAATTTGTAGGGCTTTGGTTTTGATTCATGAAATAGGCCCTACTCTTCCCCGGCTCGAAGTACCTAATTGAACATGAAGGATTAGTCGGCAAAACTCATCTTCATGTTTTATGCTCCTTTTTTGACTTAAAGTCTTACAATTCTTCTCTACACAAATTGCTTTGGAAACATGGAGTGAAGTTTGTTTTCTCATTGTGATCTTCACCGGGAAACTAGATACATACACTGTAGCTTTCTTAGTATGGAACACATTATAATGCATTAGCAATCTGTTTCCCCGGGCATTTGTCTATATGCACACCTTGCTTTTGTCTAGTTGCAAGCCTTGTTTATGTAACTTGAGATATCGGTCTTTTTTAGTCTTTTTTGTGTTCTCGTGGTCGCAATGGAATGCCTAATGTGCCAAATTGACTCTCTCTGATTGAATATGCCCTTTCAGTTTATTCTCAAGCCTTGTGTGACATTCCAGTATATTCCATTCATATTACAAAAAATTAAAAAATTGTAAAAAAAACGCCCTCTGACTCCCACTCTTTTTTTAAAGTGCTTTTGGCTTAATTGCATATAACACTAACAGAGCATATTGTTTGTATAAAAGACTAGTACACCTTAGAGAAAAACAGCCATCTAATCAAAATTGGTGGTGTTTCCAGAGCTTGCAGAGGTACACAAAATTCCATTCTCAAGTGGAGAGGGAGTGTCAATGACAGGCAGGATGTCACGGGGTAAACAGATGACATCTGGTTACCATGGAATTTGGAGGAGCCATAGAGAGGAAAAATTTCTACTCTCTCCCCTCCTACAATTCTCTCCTGCACTGTCTCATTGACTCTCCTGCAACTTGGATTCTTCGTATAAAAATTTCTCTCTTATCAAAATTTCTGAAAAAAACCGACCCACCACCCGGGGGGTTGAGAAGCATGATCTTCTCAGGCCTGTTCTTGCCTCAAAGGTGAGATGCATAGGGAGGGGTTTTTCTACCCCATCCTAGCCGTATCCCACCTTTGAGACTACCCCCACACCACGCCAAACTGGTCTGCTGGTCTCATGGAACTGAGACTGGATTCCACAGTGGTAGAACGGTCCTGGTAAGATTACCTTCACAGTCAACTGTAGGGTTAAGACTGAACTAGGGTTACCATACCTGGAGTTCTTCTCCCACCTCTTGCACATGCTCTCCACATTAGATGAATGGATCAGGAGTAATCTATGACAATAAGTACAAGAACTTTTGAAGAGTCCAAGGTTCAAGCTTTTTATTCCCTTTGTACGTTTTTTTATACATAAAATCTATCTTTAGGTGTTTAGCCCACCCGCAGGAAAGCAATGGACCTCTAGCATCATTCTGTAATAATAGACCAAATTTGAGATGTAGCGCAAGTGGGTCTATGTACTGCCCTGCTTCTTAATTTGTGTATGTAGCAGGTCTCTCTCCTTAAGTGCAGCGGGAGTGGATATCACATGTAGTGGTTTTGTGAACCATTACAAAATGCATTTGAGATTCCACTTCTAAATACAGTCCTGCTTCTAACATCAGCAAGCTCACTGAGTACTATTTTTAGATCCATCCAAATTCAGGAATCATTACTTGGACTATATCATCTTTCCATTACTTGAAAGCTTTGCGTGTAGTCTCTGAGGTTCACCGCTGTGTTTCCCACAAAAAAGCACCTACATTTATGATGTAGGCACTGAAAACCATCTAAAATGACGCCTACATGTTAAAAAACCCATGTAGGCGTCATTTGGTTACACCTACATTCAAAATTTCAGAATGTAGGCGTAATCTTTGAGCACCTACATATCTGATTTGAAATGTAGGCACTATTTTTGAGCACCTACATGGGAAATCCAATTTAGGCGCTAAAAAATGAGCGCCTACATCCAATTTTCAGCTCAAAAAAGCGCCTACATGCAGTCTTTCATATATTATGTTGAATTCATTTTGAAATCTTTCTGAATCTTTCATGGAGTCAGTGGTAGGCTCTGGTGTGCCAGACACGCCAGAGCCTAGAAGATGGGGGCTGTAAAGCACCTCACAACACTCCTTTCCCTCACCCCACCTTGGCCAAGTTTCTTTCACTCATCTTACGTAACTGTTAAGGTCTGAGATGAGGGACAGGGGCAAGGATGCTATGCGTGATAATGAGATTGCAACATAGAGAAGAAGCAAAGTCACGACGCTCAGTCAAAGGTAGACATGGGAGTGCAGACGTCTACAGTACAAACATATGTGTATAATGTGTAATATGCTCATAACAATAACCCTGTACAATGGCTTTATTTTGCCTTTGTGTTGATTCAGATAACAATACAAAATATTGTAGATTTTCACAAATCCCAGATAGATGCATTTCCCTCTTGAAACTCAATCCTTGTAGTCCCTAAAATCAGAAGGGAGTGGTTTGCCTGTAGTGCCCTATCAAGGTGTTCATAATTCTGCGGGAAAGACACATTATCATGTGTCTAATAGCACTAGAGGCTCTAATGACACTTGAAGTTGAAGCAATGATTTAGAAAAACATAAAAAAATTGATTATCATGATTTCTAACCCCATCCCATAGCTTGAAGAGGAATTGCTCATGGTAAAAGATTGGCCTTTGTCGTCATAAAACTTGATTGCGAATCAAATTGCATAGTATGACATGGAAAGAGCAGAGAAATGTTGTGAATATATATATGTGGTGTTCTATTCACACTTGTGTTTAGACTTAAGTTATAAGTCTATAGTCAAATTTAAATATCATCGTCATCCTGAAGTATTTTTCAGGTTACACATGAGATCTAATGAAGCCATAAGCAAACACCTCCGTCCAGCACTTGACAATCTCAAATAATTGAAAATCATCACATGTGACTCTCCTTCACCTCACCTTTGGCCTAAAGAAAAATTGTGTCAGAAATAAAATTGAAACTTTGAATTAGGTAGCATGTCTATATGCTTCACTCACTAGGGAATCAAATTGTGGCACTAGAGTAGAAAGCTGTTCCTTTTCTCCACCCGATAATTGTTGTAGTTTTGATTCGTATTGTGAAATTACGTTTTGCCATCGAGTCAATTCTTCAGCCGGTTTCCCATAAAGTTGTCGTACTCCTTTGGCATGCGTCTTGAGTTTGTTCCAAATTACTGTAGATTCCTCTTCATTTTTTCCTAAAATGTTGCTTTTCAGTACCTTTTCAAGAAAATTTGGCTCCTTTACTAGCAAGTCTAGTGAACCAATCGGAATGTGCTGAATCCCTTGAATTCAAACAAATTTTGAAGTATAAATAAACATTCACACTATAGGAGAATTTTGATGACAATTAGGAATTTAGGACACTTACAAGGAATATAGTGATCCAATATATCTCGAGGAGTTGCATACTTTAAACTTTCATCCTTCAAGCCTTCAGTATGCCGAAAATACTCAACGTACTTTCCAAATATTTCTTCCATTGAGTCTTGCATCTTGGCTTCGTCTTGATAAACATTAGAGACGCGTTGAACAAGTGGATCTAATTCATGTTGGTTATGCAACAAGATTTGATGAGCTTGGAAGAGATTTTTTTGAGCTTCTAGGTAACTAGGAAGTTCTCTCAATTCGGAAATCACACTATCTTGTTGATCATGTCGATTTTCTCTCATAGCCGTCCTGATTGCTTCGACACCTTTACTTTGTACCTGTTGTCCGACTAAACGAGCTCTGTGCATCATATCATCCTCCTTGATGAAAGGGACTAGAGATTTTCAAAAATTAAAATTCAATGAGAACCTCTTCTTCAGACTAAAGTATTAGCATGCACAGCATCATGGATTACTCACACTGGGTCGGTGCTTTTGAAGCTTTATCTTTGTCCAGGGCAGATTCAATTGCCTCTTTTGCTATTTTCCCCGAGAAAAAAATCTATTAATGATCTCTCGCTTAAATTGAATTGAAAGTATAATTTAACTCACGTTTTTGAATTCCCGTAGCCAGATCTACTTCTTCCCTTGGGTCTTTGATGATGGTACGGAACGGAAATGAGATCACCTTCCATAACCCTCTAAAAAAGTAACCCAAGACCTTCTTCGTACCCCTTCCTAATGCTTTAGTCCACCTTACCACATGCCAATCATACTTTTCGGAGTGTAAGGGTGGAAGTCGTGCCTTCTTATGAGCTTTGATCCAAGCCTTCTTTTTTTGTTCATTTGTGAGTTGCTGAATTGGTTTTTCGTCAGAATAGGTTGGATCTACACGGAAGTTGTGTCCCGGGGTCTTTGAAGTCGAACCTGGTCGATGCGTATTCTCTAGTGCTTCACTCAATTTCTGAACTGTCTGAGCTAAATCATCTTGCAGCGCTGCACTATTTCCAATACCACTAGGGGGTTGAAGGTTGTTCAATGGGAACGGCCCACCAATCATGTGTGATGGTACCAGTGGTCTGTTTGCAATCTGTGATTCATGTTCAGGATGCTTTGCCAGTGCTAATGACTGTTCAGGCCCAGACCGTAAGGCATCTGAACCGCCAGCCCCAGTCCGTGCTAAATCTTCAGCTACATTGAACGCTCCTTCCACGCATGAAAAGGTAGAAGCAAAGATCGGTAATAGAAAGAAAATTCTAAGGCTGAAGTCTTTGCGATTCATCTCCATTGTATTGAATAATATTTTTGGCCAGTAAGGTGGTCGGAAGAAGATGCGATGAATTTTAGATAAGGTAAGCTGAAAGCAACGAATGTTAGAGTGACGGGATAGGAACAGCGAATACCCCGAAAATGAAGGACTCTGCTCTGATAACTTGGAGAATATTTCAATAATCGTTTAAACCGTGATGGAAGGGAAGAGAGTCTCAAGCGAACCGGCCAACTTAATCTACTAGAATTCCTGCTGGGTTTCATCGCTCAACTGGAAACTGCGCTGAAGGCCTATTCCTGATCGTTTTGATGAGGAAATGACATGTCTGCGGCGTTTTTTCATCTGTATCTTAATCTTCATATGACTCTGTGATCCTGGGGCTATATATAATTCGCAGCCAATTAGGTCTCAACGAGGCTTCTCGACCCCCTATATCACTCGCAAATATATTCGCTACAGCGTAGTACTCGCAGAATGAAACAAATGCGCTATATCCTTTGATACCAAAAATCCATCTTATTTCAGTTGCAAATCCGGGTATTCGCCTGTGAAGTTTACGACATAAGGCATCAATCCAGGTCTCGTACCAGTAACTACAGGGAGTAAACCATGACAAAATGTATCAGGCGATGCTGGGTTTTATCTTGTGAGATGGATTTTCAAAAAGATGAAGTCCATTTTGGGGTTGTGTTATAGTCTCCATAAATTTTTGTGAAGCAATGCTATGGATAACCAAAATGGTATAGCCCAAGATCAAAATGTTCGGTTTGACACATCAGAAAAGCATTATGAAGGGCAGGAACTGCCAACTCCAGCACCGAAGACAGCTGTCTCTAGCTCAGAGTCGTGGTCCTTGGGAAAATGTTTCCATCATCTGGGCTACATTCCCATATGTTCCTTTGTGCGCTTCCACTACACTTTACCCGGCCTATTTCCTTGATAATTACTATGTGAGTTCCTCTGATACACTGGCGGCGGCGCATCCTCCTAGAAGTGATTTTGTGCTACTCGAGTCTGAAGGAATCTCACAGGAAGACATCAACAGTTCTCTTCCATCTCTTGAGTGCAATTGGGAGTATACTCAAGTTATGTCGATGAACCGATTTAGTACATCTAGATGATGATGAAGTTTACTTTTTGACAACACAAAAGAATTGAATTATCAAAACTTAACCAAGACCAGCCTCATATCCCTTGATTCAATGGTCCAAAATGTGACTTTTCTACTAACCCGACTTGCATGGACACCGTGTTGTGGTTTCCTTTTTTGGTGTGTGATGGATTACACAACAAAACGTATCTTCATCATTCAGACGGTCTTCAATATTACCACAAATCTTTACGAGGTGTATCCAATATCCATGGATGTCAGTGTCACAGTGAAGATAAAAAATCGACAATCAAGAGGCGGATTTTTCATTCTCAAGTACTTAACAGGATCCAAAATGAACCTTCAAGGATATTCAGTAATGATTAAAATATACATAAGAAAAAATTACATTTGATTCCTTGTCTTTTTGTTTATCTACCATACTTTTGTAGCTCTACAGAAAACAAAACAAGAGTTTTGTAAAAAAAAGCAAAAATCGTTAGTCAGTTGATGGTATAAGGGAGAGAAGACTTTTCGACTTACCCCATTCACGGTTATCTAATGGGCAAACTTGTCTAGTCTTCAACCATCTGGATATACAATGAAAATGAAAAGCGTGCTAATGAATAAAAATGAAGATGACAAAAAAGACGCGTAGAATCAGTTAAGGATCATCAATGAAAAAAGTTTGATTTCATAAAATCGAGCAAACTGACGTTACAAGTTCCCCAAGCGACTGTGCATTCCTCGTTTGTCGCGCTAGCTTGATTGGCTTGACACTCAATGCCTATCAAGGCAAAGATCAAGGAAAATTGTCAGCACTGTCATCCAGAGTTGTACTTGCATGGATAAAGAAGGTATGAAAAACCAACAGAGGTCCATGATATGATTCCTAAAGATTACCAAGATCGCGAACATTAGCTTCTCATCATCGAAACTATAGTCGATTAAAGAGTACGAATGTAAGACCAACTAACCGACAGATAGCGCAATTATCAACAACGATATCCCAGGCCCATAAAGCTACCGCGTTCCACTAAAGTGCCAAACCGACAAGAGATAAGTGAAAGAATTTCGCCAAAGAGAAAACAGATCGAATGACCTTTTTAACGACAAATCTCTTAGGAGCAGAATTAGAAGATTCAGCAACTTGTTTGGTCTCATCTACTTCCATTGCTTCAGACATCTTGATATTGAGCTATTGGGTTTTGTGTTTGTGAGGTGGATTGTGTGTGTTCGAGTGTTGGAAGTCGAATGAAGGGTTGGCTGAGGTTCTGATTGGAAATTCAAGCCAAGAGGGTTGGATTGCCCTTTGTTTCTTTATTTACAGTTAAGAGGCTCACTCTAAGTACATAAGCCGGACTTAAGCTTAAGAGTTGTAATGTTAAATGCCTTTTAGAGCACCCACTATGGTGGGAGTGTTTTATCGTAAAGTTTGCGTTCCTGAGCGCGAAGTTTGATCATGCGTGTTTTACCAAAGTTGGTAACCGCGTGAAATCCACTATGGGATGATTTATTGTCTGCTTTCCCTAGTTCCTACAATAAATCAAGTCGTAGGCTTGCGTAAATCTGAGCACACGAAGTGCAAGACTTGACGCAGCCGTACGGACCGCAGGTCTAAAACAGGTCCATAGTGGACATGTTGGTATTTTAGCGTTAGGGTAACGCTAAATCACCGAGTTAACGCAACCATAGTGGGTGCTCTAAGCACAACCTTCTACAAAATGTTCTACGAGAAAGAACTCTGACCTGTTATCAATTCAGGTTTTATAATGTTAGCTATAAGTTATCACAAGTTGATAACTGATCTTTGGTTCTGTTCAAGGAGATTAAAGACTTATAATGTATTCAATAAAGGATGAAATTAACAACATATCAGATAAAACAACTTCAGTCACTGTGCCCATGGAGAGCGCCCCAGACGTCGGGGGCTCCAACAAGTACAAAGGCTTCCCTTTGTACTCTTGAGGGCCCCCGACGTCTAGGGCGCCCTCCATGGGCACAGTGAGTATTGATTATAGTGAAAAGATAGAAATGTACTTACTTCTCTTCCCAAAGATGGGAAAGAGAAGTAAATTGAAGAGAGACAACTACTATAAGTAACTAATTCGTTGAAACTCATTGGGGCAATTAATTAACATTGTAAGTCTCCTTTTGCTTGACAATATTTTCAAGTTAACCATTTTACTCGTATATCCGACTCTTCTCTAGACTGATTTTTCTCTGTCAATTGCACACTTCAACATACTTTACCCAACTATACTCAGTATAGTATCCTTTCACCAACTATACCTGGAAAAGTGTTATACATGTTTTCCATCAAATTATGCAACTATACTGCACAGTATAGTTTGATATATCTGAGTATAGTTCATCTATACTATACCAAGTATAGTTCATCTATACTATACCAAGTATAGTTCAAGCTCAGTATAGTTTGACTATACTATACTAAGTATAGTCGAGTATAGTATAGTATAGTTGCAGCCTTGATTCCTGCACAAGCTGTGAAAAGGGTTTGGAAAAGAGTTGTGCAACACTTTCAGTTTGACCACAGGATGTGCAACAGAAGATGTAGCACTGTGTCCTTGTGGCAGTCGCCCTACAACAAGCGCACACAGAATGCCTTTGAGGCACAAAGGCAACTCGTGTGCGCTTGTTGACAAGCAAACACCACAGAGACATGGTGTAGGATCAGTTGATAGGTCTACAAACATTTTTGGGTTAGAATAACAGATGATAAGATGTGCCATGGGTAAGTTACTTGCACTGCCGGCATTAAAGAGGTTCTCAGATGGGAATATGAGATAGTCACAAAGGCTGTCTGTTCCCTACGACCCATATTCCAATCTGGGAACCTCCTTAATGCTGGCAGTGTTGGTCCATTCCCTAACCTGATGAGGCATTTACAGGATGGAGTCAGATGCCTGAGGCCCCCAAGGGGCCTCTGAACTTGAGTGAGGCTATGCAATTTTGTGAACAAACCACCTTGGAGGATCACTACTGTGATTGTGAGAAACTCTTGTGCAGGATGACAAGGAGGTGGAATTTTACACAGGGTGCTTTACACCGTGTTTGTTGGTGTAAAGTCAACCCAGTGTAAAAATCAAAGTTAGGGCCCTTTTTTTGAATTTTATACATATTTTCATCTTTTTTGTCCGTGTAAGAGAACTCGGTGTAAAGATGTCAGTGTAAAAGTACGGAACCCGGTTGATACTTATAATTTTACACTGTGCTTTTTACACCAAAAGTTACGGTGTAAAAAATGTCAGCGTAAAAATCAAGACTAGCCCTGTAAAGTTGAATTTTACACTGAGTCCTCATTACACCAAGCCAGCCTGTGTAAACACAGCCAGCGTAAAAATAAATTTTATCACATTGAAAGTGTAATTTTACACCGGCTCGCAGAATATATAACACTGACATTTTAAAATTTGTTTTAAGTCAGAAAAAAAACAGAAAATCATTTGATATTACTTGATATCAAATGACAGTTCACATCATGTATACATCAACTTTATTTATAGTAACGGAAGGAAAGATACAAGCCAAAAAAACATCATGCACGTCGCTGGCGCCTTGTTCTGGGTTTTTCCTCGCCCTCTGATACCACCACATTATCTTCTTTGACGTGCTTGTCATCCCCATCTTCAAGAACCACCCAGCCTTTCCAATTGGCTTTCTTAGGTGCTTCTGCTGAACACCCAAAACAAATCAGCTGAGACAATCAAAGTGACTACAGAGGATTGGATGCACACCTTTCTTAACTTTTGCGTCTTTGGAAACGGGGGCCTTGGAAGCCTGTGATTTGGCCTGACACTTTTTGGGCGTTGCTGTCGGGAAAAGAGAGAAAAGGAATCGTCAGTTAGCTGTTTGGATCATCAATATGTAATGAAGCTTTTTTTATACCTGCTTTAGATTTTGTCGCAGGTGCAAGTTTGGCGACATCATGATCAATGTCCACTTCCATGGCGGCCGCAGCTGCGTCTTCAAAATAATCAAATTTAATCTTTTCCTCCTTGTTGACTTCCTTCTTCTTACACTACGCCAGATCACTGATTTACCACTGAGTTTAGAAAATTGAAACTGTAGAAAAATATCACCAATACAGGAGAGGTCAGAAAAATTTGAAAAAATAACGATTCCATTCATGGGTGCTGTCCCCTCATTTTGCATATTTTTGCATATTTTTGCCATGATTTTTGAAGTCTTCCCAAAGCAAACTGCTCACAGGGGATATTATGTCAGAAACTCAAATTTGGTCCAAAACTAGCAATATTTGGGCAAAAACCTCCAAGCACAAAGATATGAGTATTTTTGTTCAATCATCTGAACACTTGCAATTTATGGAAGCCACATGATGGCTCTACAAGGTTTATTAAGGTGCTGAAGCCATTGTAGTAATGACTTCTATGCTTATATATGGTTCCTGCTGTGTACATCTCTTGATATATCTCACCCATTCTTGGAGACACACAACTTTTTTGTGCACCCAAGCTGTAGAGCCAGAGTGGCATTCAGAATGTCAAGACACTACATGTTTTGGAGCAAAATTGATGATTTTGTTGGTGTTGCAAGGTCACTGTGTCTCTACCTGCCAGTTTTGGACCAAAATTGGGTTTCTGACATTATTTGAATTGTGGTTGTAAAAATATGAAAAAATATGCCAGATGATTGGAATGCACCAAAGGGCCCAACCAAAATTTTTTCATATTTTTCTGACCCCTCCCAGCTTTTCCATAATTTTCTATGTCTGCTCAATTTTCTAAACTCAGCGGTAAATTTTCAATTTGGCGTAGTGTTAACTTCTTTCTTCTTGACCCCCTTCTTGACTTCCTTCACGTTGATGTCGTCCAATGTTTCCAAATCAGATGTATTCAAAGGTTCTTGATCTTGAGCGTGATTCTCTTCAGGGAGTCCCCCTCCAAAAGGAAATGTGCGAGTTGGCATGGAAAAGGGGATGGTGGAGTGCTTATTTGGAAATACCTTCATGAGGTCACGAATAGATTTTTCAATATGGGCCAATTCATCGCCCTGTGGCATCCGAGAGTAGAAAATCCAGCTGGTGGAAGGAGAACAGCCACCTATGCTGGTGACATCAGTACCTTCAAGCTGCGCAATACCTCCATTTTCACGCTTGTTGAAGTGCCATACACCCAGAATACCGCCGATGGACCTGATTACCCTACACCAATAATGAAAATGTGCCCAATAACCATGTGCAACCATCATGTAATCCACCCCACCAAGTACCATTCGAGCCGGCCAGTTGGTTTTGCCTTGATAAATTTTGTGCTTGTCCGCCGTCATTCCAGCTACGCCGTCCAAGTAGAAGTATAGATGTAGAGGTGCCGACTGTGGATCAAAGACAATGGTGAAGTTATTTTGCACAAATGACAGATTTTTGATGACTGGATTCACGTTTTCACGGGAGACTTTTGGCTTCGATGGGTGACATTGATGGCACAATATCCCTTCTTTGGTAAAACCTTCCGAAAGCCACGTAGATATCAACTTGTGAACGTTGGCGTACGGAATTTTCGCATTTGTGAAGCTGTCTCTCATCAATCTGATGATTGCTCGACGTTGGTTGGTAACTTGAATATGCTTCGAATTGCGAAGACAAGAGACCGTTTTCTTCATAGTGTATTCAAATAGAGGACTCAAAGAAGAGTTTTTGTCTGCAGCAGTCTCTCATAATAGCTCCATGAAGCCATCAGCCAAAGACAAGGCATCATTGGCATACGAGATAGATCGGGCTTGGACCCCCTCGTGAATGAGCCTTTGCCAACGTGCCATGCTTTGGGAAGAGCCATCCGCAGAAATTTTGAAGTTGCAACGTGCTGTGAAATGGCGCATGAGTAAGTTGACCAAATCCGAGCTGTTCACCGTTAAATATCAACTCCAAGAGGGGCCAAAAAGGGCGTAAAGGCTTTTGAGAGTGGCAGTCTGCCAACACTGGTTCAAAGAACCCGCCGTGGTCCCAGCGGTGTAAGATTGATAAGTTGTCATGGCACTTTGGTTGACGTTCTGCGATCCAACTGGTTGACCTAGTTTTTTGGGTTTGCTATGCTTTTTGTCGAGTAGTTTGTTGGTAGTGTCAGGTGCACGGCCGTCGTTGCGAGTGTACTTTTGTTTGGTTGGTGGTGCCATTCCTAAGGCGGTTACAACTTCCTCCCAAGTATCATGGGAGGTGCCACCATACGTGATCAAAATGCCCTTCTGAACTGCGTGGTAATCCTTCTCCATGCACTGGGCAAACACAATTAGCTGAATGATACCAAGTATCACATTGCATTTGCCATCGCTGAGCGTGAAAGTGACCCACTGGCATCAGCAATTTTTTTCTAAATGGATCAGATCAAATCGGAGAGAAGAAAATAAATAATTTGAAAGAAAACTTACCACAGGATGTGATAGACACGATGCATGGACTCTTGTCCATTTGTAGTCATAGGCAAGTCCGGTCGTCATTGAGGAGCGATTTATTCGTCGTCGTTCTCTTTGCCGGGCAAGGGAGGATTGTCTTCCGGCATCCGCTTTCGGGCGGGAAATAACATTGCTTGGACGTTGGAAGCCCCCCACCAATCTAGCCATGTTTTGGCTAGAGGGAACAGCCGGCGTAATTTGTCAAACCTTGCATTAAGGTCTGGTAAACCGGGTCCATCTGGGAGAAGTAATTCCTTACATTTCTTTTCTTCTCCCAGTTTCCCTGTTTGGAAAGCACATCAAAGTATAAATTCCACAAGAAATTTGTCAGAGATGATGAGAAATTTTCACAGAAGATTGACTCACCACCTGCCTCAAGTTTACAATCTTACCGTTTTTCTGAATTTCAGTGACAGACTGATGGAAGTGCCATCTACATCCATGCAATTTAGATAAGGCTACATTTTTATCGTGGCAATTAAAGACCTCCATGTACGCGTCCTGAAAGCCAACTTTCTGAGCTAGAGAAAAATCCACTACTTGTTCCACCATCATCCCCTTGTTCTTTTCGGACATATCAGTTTTTTGAATCTGTTGTAGTAGGTTTTTGAAATGGATCTTGTAGTGTTCCGCGAACAGCCCGCCGAGCCATGAAAATAGCACAGGTACCCATCGTTTTAAAGTTTCACAGTACTTTGAAGTGGTCAATAAGTAACCATTTTTGAAAAAACGATAAGTCACGTCTGATAGAAGACCCCCCGTATACATGTTGGATTTCTCGTCTGGTTCAATCAAAACTTCCGACATCCATTTTGTCTGGAAACTTATGTGAGCATCATGTCCGGCCACAGATGAAGAAATAAAATTCAGGCCTTTCCTGTAGGAATTATTAAAGCATTAGACTATATCAAACTTTCTTTACGAGAAAGTCTGATGTTGCTCACCATGACCAATCCATCATGGTACAGAGCCACTTATCACCTGCTTCGGGGTCTTGGGTGTTAGTCATTATACCGGCCTGGGCTAGAAAATCACGTTGCAGGTAGCCTAGACAATCAGCATGGCCAAAGGAAGGATGAATATCCGTGACTGATTTGATTGGTTCTGACCCCACATGCGCGTCTCCAACCTGATGGTAAATTGTGTAAACAAAGAGGTCATTTATTGTGACTTTATTCAAAAAAACATGCGAAACATGTGAAGTGTAGTAGGAATGAACTCATACCTTCAATGGTAAAGGTCCGGTCTTGGGGTCGCTGATCATGCTTTCTTTCAGCTTATCTTTAGATATTGGATCCGCCTTCTTTGACTCGGGCCATTCATGATAATGAGTGCCTTGATGTCAAAGTAAACCCCAACCCTCCTCTTTGTTTGAGTCTAACTCAACATCCACTCAACAGGTAGCATTGCATGTGACATGATTTCGAAATCCTTTGCAGGAAGAGATAGGACAGGGTTTTAGTCTGTCCGTGATCATAATCAGAATTAGAGAGTCATGATTAGCACCAAAAGTACCAGCTTGACTTAGTCTTAGATGCAGACTCACATATCTACAGCAAGTTTTTTCGGACACGTTGGAGGTGAAGCAGCAAGGTGGCATTTCTTGTTGGTACATTTTATAACTCCCAAACAGTAGTATCACCTGATTATCAACTCTCTTTTCTTGGTCGTTTCCGTTCACATGGTGTGGGTCCAAGCAATAAAACGGAAATTCCGGGCAGGATGCTTGGGGTTGTTGACATAGACAGTGTTTCCGTTTGGATAAAGAGGATAGTTTTCCTCATCTACTTTGGAACCGTGATCAACAAAGGTTTTGTACAAACCTTTGTCAGTAGGTAGTCGGAGATTTGGACAGACTTGATGTAGGTCTGGCCGCGTAGGTTTCTTGGCAGCTGCTTCGACTTTAATCGGAGATGAAGCGATGCTCATGGTGGCCGGAGGTGAAGATGGAAAGTAAAGGTCTTCTTGATAACCGTTAAAAGATGTTAAGGAATAACACTTTTGACGGGGGACAGAATCACACAAAGTACTGAATACGTTTCCTTTGTCGCAAGAGGAAGACGTGGACACACACTCATCCAGTTCATTGTCAAATGGAAAGCTGGATGAGTGATTTTGAGGTGTATTCCGTGGAAATTCCACCGTTGCAAGGTCGCCATCATAGTGGGATGTGGCGTCTCCCATCTTGGGATTTGTATCAGTTGATTGATTCAAACAATCTTCAAACAATTTCAGAATATATAGCAAATAAGGGTCTTAGCGGATATGGCGTTGGAATATCTAGAGTCTTTTCGACTCCAGCCTTTATGGTCCAAATTGGGATCAGATTGATTTTAATGTTCATCCAATCTCCGGCTCACTGAGATGTGGGTATGCTTTGGATATTTGGTCATCTCATATGTTGAGGTATGTGTTGTTTGGATGTTGTCATGGGATTGTTTGTTGAAGGGCTTTGCAGCTGTGCGGTGTAAAGGATATGGTGTAAAATTAGAATTTCGAAGCTTCTGTGGTAATTTACCACAGGCCAGTTTCACACAGAGCGGGGTCAGTGTAAAGGGACCCCGTGTAAAATTCAAACTCGCCGGACGGTCCCAGATCATTACACTGTAACTATCTACACCGTAACTTTATGTGTAAAAGTCACGGTGTAAAATTACATGTATTGGCCGGGTTCCGTAATTTTACACTGACATCATTACACCGGGTTTTCTTACACGGACCAAAAAAAAATATATGTATAAAATTTAACAAAAAGGCCCTAACTTTGATTTTTACACAGGGTCGAGTTTACACAGGGTTGGGCGGTGTAAAGCAACCTGTGTAAAATTCTCCTACCCCTTAATTTATTCTCATTTGTTGATCATATACCTTGCAAAATTTAACCTCTTATGAAACAAGAAATGGAAAAAAGCTCATCATTTTGGTCAATTTTGAATGTTGTTGTCAATTTTTTTTGTGGCAATGTAAGATTGCACTTCGACTGTGTAGAATTGCATTTTTACACCAAGATTCTCTGTGTAAAAGTGGACTTTTGGCCGCAAGCCTGCATTTTTACACTGGAATTTTTGGTGTAAAACCGTTTGTGTAAAATTGCATATTACCCATGGGTTCCAGTTTTTGACACTGTGATTTCTTGCCAACACAAAATTCAAAATATCAATATAAAATTTGAAAATATGGGCATTTTTCAAATTTTGCACCAGGTCTGCTTTACACCGGGGTGTAAGGCTTGGAATTAGCCTGGCCTGGCCTCCAGAATCTAGGCGGAGCCGGAATCATCATTCTTGGTGACCAACCCGGCCCAGCCCAAAAAGAAAATGGTTGGTGTAAGTCTGTGTACAGACATTTTGACAAACATTGTGTTTTTTCGAAAATCTTGTCAACATGCAAAACCCGGGTTTTGCCACTGACTTGATTTGGCAGTCCACTAATTGGAAGAATACAGAAAAAAAATAAACCTGTAATCAAGCTGTTTCTCTGATTTTGGCCGCTGCAGAAACCTCGCTGGGGCTCGGGCCTTTGGCAAGGGACTTGGTTAAGTTTGCTGCAGAAACAACTTTCTCCAAAAAACATTTGTCAATCTTTCTTGAAACAGTTTGAAATTCCACCTTGCGTTTTTACACCACAAACGGGTGGAAAAATACAGGTCCCCTTTTTTAGTTCAGTTTTGCAACATAGGCTTCAATGGTTGCAGATATGTATGTTCCCTTTCATTGCATATCACTCTATTTTACTGTCTTGAATCACCAAAATCCTCAAATCATGTTAGTTGTGAAGGTCAGACTAGGTGCCACTGGTACAAGGCTAATCTGAGAGCTACAGTTTGTGGGTATTCAAGTGACCTGAAGCTGAATATGCAGTGGAAAACATGAGCACAAGTGAAACAAGAATAAAACAAAAGCCATCCTCATCAGATGAGATGACAAAGGTATCAGATCAACACAGACTACATAAAACTACAACAAAACTTCTCATTAAAATAGGTGTGATCATCTTATCTTGAAAAACTTAATGGTGATTTAATCATGGACAACAGACACATGTATGCACAGGATCTTACACGAGATGGGGTAATTAGGAATTCCTATGCCAGATTTTGACAAAAGTTCGTGAAATTATTTTCTACACAAGCTTATACTTGGTAGATGCCACTTGGACATTATGAATGGCGATCATTGTTGTGGAGGTGCTTGATTTTTTTGTTCCTCGGTCCCTTCTTTAATCATTCTTAAACTGAAAATCAATATACATACCGAAAATCTGTGGGATTTGTTTAATTGCTTGACATGGACTCTTCTCTGTGAAGATTAAATGATGACGTACCTCTGTTCTGGAGATCCGTCAGATCCATAAATGCTTTGTCCACCTTAGGTTCCAGCCCTGTTGGATGGTATTTGTTTTCTGAACTTCCTTCCACGGTTGTTTTCGGCGATCCGGCACATGTTACAAGCTCGTCTTGATCTCTTGTTCGATTCTGTTTCTTCAAGTAAAACCTCATTCCGATGATCAATGTGGAGCAAATCAAGTAGCAGGCCAATATCAATGACCAAGGGACAATGTTTCTAGGCTTGTACTGGGATTGCCACAGCTGGGGGGCTTGAGTAAGAATCGTAGTCACGAGATGATAACGGATAAAGCATTATGAATTTCGGTTGTCTGAAGTGAAGAAGCAACGGAGTTGGACCATACCAATGATGTTGCCAATACAGTAACCTGACCGTTTCAAATTAGGATAGCGAAGATATCTGTCAATATGCGATTACAAGGATACATTAAAGAGAGGGCGATCCTACCTATCATAGCTAACGATTGTACAGTTACTCGCTCTAACAATTGCCGTTCATAGATTGTGGATGGTCAGGTGAGGTCTAGTGGATAAACGCATTTGTCGCATGATATGCCGTTGTTTATATAAATCACAAACCGGAACTTACTGGTATGCCCGGCGGTAGTGGATGTGATCCATCCTAGTACAATGACAAATGGCTATGCATGGCCGGAGAATTGGAGATGGGTTAGGATTCAACCTGTTTCTGTACATAGATACATCAAGATAGGTTGTCGAAGCCGACTTACTGTCGAAGCAAACCAGCTAAGATAGATAGCGATGAGAAGCGCAACTTTCGAGCTCCAAGGAAATACGATAGAAATTATGGTGGCGCAGATGTTCGGTACCGACATAATTACTTCGTAGTTGGAAGAGAGTAAGAGTTTCAATAAATTTTGTTGTATCCCATGGTCAAGAGCGCATTAGATTGCTCCAATCGGAATGAAGGAAAATGCATGAACGTACTGGCTACGATAGCTCGTGAGTTTTTGAACGCTCTCACTAACAACACCCCGATGAGTATCGAGCCGGCTTGTACGAATCCAATGACCGAGCTCAAAAGTGTAGTAGAAAGCGTTGAATGTCCCAGAGATTTTATCTGAGTAAGAATGGCAAAAATCAATTTTGTAGATACAATGAGTTTCGGCCAGTCCTCATGAAGGCCGTTGAAGTCGAGAAAGAATAGGATGATGCTTACTATGAGTGATTGTTGGTTAGTGATGTTAGGTATGGTAGCCACAAGAGAATAGAAAAACCACACCCAGGTCTTGGGGTCTTTCAAAGCCTCCATAACTTGATGTCGCTTCAAATGCTTGTTCTCAACCTGAGGTGTGTAATTGAATTTTCACCCGTTATGGTCATCTCACAGTTCATGTGTTATTTCTAGAAACAACAGTCTCGACCATGACTTACGCCTGTCTGATTGACTTTGATGCGTAAGATAGCTTTCACCCTTTCGTCCGGTGTCAGAAACCAAGCGGTCGCAGGGGAGTCGGGAAAGAGAAAGAGCAACAGGAGTGATACACTCATTGTGATGATTGCCGTGAAAATGAAAAACCATTGCCAGGGATGGAACTACGTTGAGGTCATTGATCAGCTGATTTTTCAACGGGATGCAAACTATTATCCGAGCTTCGTGTGACTTACGCTTTTGCTGCGGATATGAAGCACACCAAAGCTAAGGAAGCTGCTAGTAGCCACCGAGATACCCTTGAGAAGAATAAATTAATAGCTTCAGCAACGCATCGCCGCATAAACCAGCCAGTCATAACTGTTTACATTCATCAGGAACCAGTAACCTGTTCTTGATCCTTGCTCTCGATGAGTGTAGAACCTATACATTTTACGTCACATCATGAGATCATCGCTCTGTGCGGGGATTGGAGTGAAGATATCTTACATTGAGGTGCTGATCATGAAAGCCGACGTAGCACATCCCTCGCAAGCTCCCAAGAGAAAGCGGCACAAAAATAATTGCCAGAAATTCTTGCACGCCTAGAAGCAGGGAATCCGAAATATGAGACAGTCGAACTTCGAGTGAGCCACAAGGGAGCAGGTAAAGGGCATATTCACTACTTGAGAGGCGACTAAAATCGCCCAAAGTATTCCATTGAAAGCTAGCCATTTTCCGACTGGGTAACGTTGAAGGGCGAGGTTCTGAGGATATTCAAACAGCAGGTATGATACTTTGCGCGTTGAAGGTGCGAAGATTGTAGCGAAGTCCGGCGTGTTAGTTTTTGTTAATCATCATGCACTCGAAGTACGTGCATTTAAAAGACTTGACTTACCATAAAATATGGTACCCAGCCAATTGTAGTCAGCCGCAGTCAGCTTCAAATCCTTTTGTAATCCGAGCAGAGCGGCGTTTCCTAAGGACAGCGCGCAGAAGATAAGTCGGATCAGAATTGGTCACAAAACTCAATCGTACATGGCTATAAATTACCTAAAGTGGTTTTATCCATGCTGAAATGTATTTATTATTTATGGCTCTTGTCAGCAGAGTTTTCAAAGAGCTTTAGATGCGACAAAGCCTTTCCATTCAACTCACAAGTGTACAAAATTTGTCACCATCATTCTGTTCAGAAAAAAGAAGTATTATTCCATCAGGCGCCACGGTTAGACATTGCGCGACAAAGGCTCATTTGAGGTATCTTATCATGGGCATACAAAGGGAGCACTGCAAAGGCAAAAGGTTTGAAAATGAATCATAGGCTGGGAGAAGCTGCAACATCAAGTCTCAAGATAATCAAGCTTACGGTTCCTATCAATCTTGCGTCGTATCCTGACATTCTCCTCTGGAGTAAGGCCGGTGAGTTCTTGGTCGGCAACTATCTTCGCTGCTACGTCCAAGTCTCTTTTGGCGATCGATGACGAACGAGTAGGACCTTCATCTTCGAGCCATTTCGAATGTTGAACGACCCCGTCTAAAGAGAGACTCATTATAGTCTGTTTTGCCTTTTATTGATGATAGAAATTAAGTATGTGCGAAATTGACTAATACCCCAATGCATAAAACAAACAGGAATATCTGCAATGGTGAGACGCGTGAGAGTGGATGAAGAAATATAGCTTTGGAGAAGCGCTCTCTCTTTCCATGAACGAATAACAATAGGAATCGAAGGTCCAGCCAATAATGCCGGGCAGCATTTGTATCAAAACACTTGTTCAAACTTTGAATGAGATCTCTGTTCGTATCGTAGCAGATCGTAGCTCATCTTTGCTTTTGGTAGGCGGAATCTAAGACGGCTCAAAGGAGAATATCCAAGAAGTTCAGATAGGCGGACGATAAAGCGCTTTATACTTTATCAAGGGCTTTGGCCTGTGAAAGTCAATAAAAGCCAGAAGAGACAAAGGTGGAGATATACACAATCTGATAACACAACGTGCTTCTCCTGAATGCCATGAACTCGCCGGCGTCTTTAAACTTTTCCATGTATGAATGTAGATATAGCATGTGAGCACCTGAAGTTGATGGCCGCCTACATATATGTACAACTTTGAGTACCAAATGGTTCATAAAACTTCACTTGTGAATCTGTCAACGTCTTTCTGATGTACATTCAAGCATCATGCCCGAGCCCTACAATCAATCAGAAGCCACCGAAGCCGAGCATGATCTGTTAAAGCCGAATCGAGGTTGCCTGATGGGCCCGATCGTCGTTTGAATCGACTTGCTCCTACATGCCCCCGTTGTGGAATTTTGGTTGATATATAAGTACAATAATCATGAACATGAATGAATGACCCCCTTCTTCTGCCTTCCTCTGTCTCCGCCCAAACTGCCCCAAGACCCCGAGCTGGAGTTATTCTAACTTGTTCGATATCCACACCCCAGTGGAAAGAGATGGTCAGGTCAAAAAACTGTGTACCCTACATGACTCATCACACGACCAAGTCTCTGAGACGCGAGCATGTTCGTCTCCAACATATACACACATCCAGTTTGCCCGCAAAGACATGGCTAGGCACACACGAACAAGGACACTGCGGACATGTACTGTCACATTCATGCGTGACTTGGTGTATATCATACGTATTTGAATGCCACAGAATATTTGCCCCGGTGAGAGCATCCACAGTCAGGTGGTGGGCGTGGCGTGTTTGACGCGCCAAAGGGCGCGTCCGCCCACGCCCGTCAAAAAATCTCAAAAATAGGGGATGGCACGCCCATATAAGATGAGGCTAGTTTTTGATGACGTGGAATGGTTGATCTCTTCTATCTCTTCCAAATCCTTTTTGTATCAAAGAATAAGACAGATTTATCAGATTTTCTAATTGATCAATACTTCTGCTTTATCAACATTCCAAAAAAACTATCAAGTGGGAAACTCCCAGTGATCAACATGGCAAGAGGTGGCATGGATTTCTCATGGCAAGCAAATGCTGTTCTGTTGCTGGCCGTTGGAAAGCCAAATGCATGCATTGCTTGGCTGAGCTTGATGGAAAGCCAACATTACTGTTTGATCACATCAAGGAGAAGTGGAAGCATATATCAAAGGAAGGTAGATCACCATACATTCAATACAATCTTAACAACAAAAAAAGTGAAAACCCATCCAATGACACCAAGGATCAGGTGGTCTCCAATTTAAATCAGCCACTCATACAACCCCAATTTGTTCACAACTTTACAAAGGAATCACTTCATCATATCAGTGGCACCTCAAAGGAAAAGACAGATCAGCTACACAAACTGCTTTTCAAAGCTTTCATATCTGGCCGTATCCCCTTTTGCTTCCTTCAAGTTAGATACTTTCAAGAATATCAAAAACAGCTTTGTGTCACAACATACAAGGTTCCATCCTGTTATATCGTGATGGATCAAATCCTCCCACATTTACATGCCAAGCACAGATCTTTGTTCAATCACAGTTACGCCAGCAGACAAACTTGACTATATCTCTTGATGGCTGGACTGATTGCTCAAGGAACAGTATCTATGCTGTTCTTGTACTACGCAGAGCTCAACCCAAACAATTCATAGATGTCCTTGATCTTCATGAAGAACACCATACCTCTGAAAACATCTGGACTGCCTTGAAACAATCTCTGGTCAAGACAAGCATTGACTGGCAGCAAATTAGTGCTGTTGTATCAGACTCGCCATCAGTCATGGTCAAATTCAGGGGTTGTTTTGTTTTCTTTACCTTTTGTGTATGTATATAACAAATTGATGACTGATACCTTTTTTAATGATCTGTCAACAGAAACTTCTTCTTGAGGCTCACCCACATATCTTTGGCTTAGCATGCTGCCTTCACACCTTCAATCTTATTGCAAAGGATTTCCTTGGGCACTCTCTCATGAAGGATGTTGTGGACAATAACAAAGCCCTTGTCAACCTCTTCACATCCTCAGCTTTTGGGGCCAAGCACCTCCAGAAATGCAGGAAGAAAGAGAATATCACACATGGCCTACAGACAGCATGTGAGACCTGTTGGTTTTCCATGGCCAAGGTGTGCCTATGTGTTGAGGACCATGAGCTTGGATTCTGCTGATGTGTGGCAATGCTGGATGATCAAAGCATTGATACACCTGCAATTAAAAGAAATGTCCAATCAATTGTTGATAATTGTGATCACTTCACCTCTAATCAAGTTTTGGTCAAAGTCCTTTGACCCATTGTTGATGTGATTGCTTGATTGATTGCTAATGTATAATGTAGACTTAGAAAGATTGATCTACATATGTGTACACACTTCATTAGTTCCAAGCAGCACTTCTTGAATGCAGTGCATCAGCAATCAAAAATGTACAAAACCAATATCTATATCATCGGATTCTTTTTGAATCCATCATGTCGTCAAATAGCAGCCTCTCACAAGTTCTCTATTGAAAAAATCACCCAGATGATTATCAGTGTTGCTTGGTCTTGGGGATTCAACAAACCAGATGCCTTAAGTCTCAAATATTTCCTCAATATTATAGTGGAAATGATATATTTCCAACCTTCAAAAAAGGTAAAGTTTTTACAAATCTTCAATTGGGTAGTATAGATCACTGATCATCTCACATCTGATAGATGAAAAACCATTGGACTACTGGCTCCGAGCCACAATATTTCCACATACAAATCAGTTGAAGACAATTGCAATAAGGATCCTTGAGCTCGTGGCACATGCAGGTGGTGTTGAAATTCTCTTCTCAGATATGACAGGTACAAAGACCAAGAATTGTAATTGGATGGATCCTGATACACTAAGCACTACACAAAATGTAATCTTTACCGGGCGGTAAAGAAAACTACTGACATAGAAAAGTCCGGAGGCAACAGGAAGAGAGCTAAAAATCTGGAAAAAAATGCACCTTGTTCCTAGATGTTGGGGCGTCATGATGAGTATTTTTTTGTATTTTACACACGGATATTGGTTAATGTACTAACAATAAAGGCTGAGAATCATCAAAAACCCACCGGTAACAATACCTGAAATTTGGCTCTTGATTTTGAAGACAGGATTTTGGAATCTTCAAACATCAATAACTTTTGCAGTTCTGAATCAAATCACTCAATTTGAAGTGCATTAAAAAGGTGAGCCTTTCCTCTACATTTTTCATTCAGACATCACATCTGTAGCTGGTCTAAAAAAGATAATACAGAGATATTCATGCAGAACTTTTTGAACATATGTAGAGTGTTTAAATGGCTAGATAGCACCTTAATAACATTATGAAGTGTGAAGGAGGATAGTTCAGCTTTTGAATGAACCAAAAATCGAGTTATTTGGAGCAGAATTGCAAAAGTTATTGAAGTTTTTAGACCACAAAATATTGTCTTCATACTCATGACCCAAATTTCAGGTATTGTTACATGTGAGTTTTTGATGATTTTCAGCGTTTATTGTTAGTACATAAACCAATATCTGCATGTAAAATACAAAAAAATACTCATCATGACGCCCCAACATCTAGGAACAAGGTGCATATTTTTTCAGATTTTTAGCTCTCTTCCTGTTGCCTCAGGACTTTTCTATGTCATTAGTTTTCTTCACCGCCCGGTAAAGATTACATTTGGTGTAGTGAAGGATGATCTCACAGATTGGTATGGGACTTTCTTCCAAGCTAAGCTCTTCAAAGAAAAGTATCTTGCCAGCACCCAGTCAAGATCAGGTGGCTGGAAGCTACTCGGATAACAATTTTGATGGCCTTGATGCTCTCAAAGAATTTGAAGCTGGGATATACCCACTCAACATGGTTGATCAAATTGAAGGTCTTCTTTATCCCACTCTTGGGCTATAGGAAGGTTACATCAATAGCCTTTTTGACTTATCTAACTTTGAAGTTAGAACAAGTAGTGCTGATGATCCTCCAAATTGCAACATCATTGTTATTGATGACCCTTCAAGCTCATGGGACCTAGAAGATATTTTTTAAACATTGTCTTAGCCTTGTTGTATTCAAAACATAATCCGGTCAACCTGAAGATGCTTTCCTGAAAACCCAGCTTGTTTCTGAGCATCACAATCACTGTTTTTGAAACAATTGTTCCCTTTCCTTCATTTTTGTTTTATTTTTTATGTACCGCCCTCTTCCATTTGGGCGCGCCTGGGCTCAGGACAGTGGCATCTTTGCCAGCAGTTATATACCGTAGTGAAGATGATAGTGAAGACAATACTGATGATGAAGATCAGATGGAATGGTATGATTATGAGATGATGGATAATTAAAATGAATATTTGAACGAACTTGATTTTTCTGAATAACAATCAATTTGAATCTAGTTTCAAAGACAATGATGGATCAGAGTCTAGTTTTGAGGAGCCTGCCATTGAGGGATCAGATCACATTAATCCTTGGCCTATCATCAATTAAACTCACACTTTACCAAGACTGATAAACGGTCAAATCCATCATTGAACAGCATTGCAAATTAAATGAATCAATTGAGAAATCTGCATCATCATATGACCACAACACCAGCTCAGTTCCAACAGCAATGTACCAATTCAATATGTTGGCTGAGATCCGCAAGTTTGATTGTAATTGAAAAACACTCAATCTTGCCAAAACAGGCTATTTCAGCATGCGGTCTTCAATGGAGGTTGCAGCAATCTCTTTGCTCCAAAGGCTAGCACCTCTACCTGGTTCTGAGACCAGAAGAGGACATGCTGCTTGCATACAAAATAAAGCCTGTTATATCATCATCATCATCAGCTGTCTATATTACAGCGGGGCCTTTAAACACCTCACCCTTCAATTTTAGATGACCCAACAGTACTAAATATGGTGAAAGATTGGATAGCAACACAAAAAGTTGGTAAAGTGGGTTTGATATCTTTCTTTTAACCTTCTTGAACCAAACCATGAACAAAATTTGACTTGATTTTACATCTTAGGTTACACCCAGAATACTGGTTAACCACATCAACAACAAAATTATACCAAAGTTTGAAGAGCATCAAGATGTGAGAATATCCAAGAGTACCTGTAGTCATTGGATGCACAGGATGGGTATGCAATATAAGCCTTATTTGAAATGTCTTTTTCATGGTGGTCATGAGCGTGCAGACATTGTAGAACTTATAACCCAACAAGAGTTATACAGAGTGTGAAGGGCATAATCTACCAAATAAAGACTAGTAGAAGATGTCTAAATACTGCCCTCCTAAAACAAGACAATCAGAAAGGGGAACTCTGTTGAATTGAGTACAGATAAGTATCAAAAGAGCCAAGTAACTTGATTTAACTCTCAAGGACTAAAGGCATGATTTTGAGATGAAATAGCACAATTTTAATTAACTCTCAACACTTATAGTGTTATTCCAATCTGATAACTAAGAGAGAATAGTGCAATATCGTTTTGATGTCATTCCCAAAAGAATCTTTAATTCAAAACACTACCACACCAAAGTAATTTTCTCTTTATAGCTATAATAAAGGGTGTATTTAAGTGACCAGGTACTATTAAAACAAGTTTATGATGATAAACAAAATTATAATGTTGTAAATGATAAATAACAGAGGGGAGTAACCCCACCCAGATCCTTCATTGGACAATATATAACACCAATACAATGAGTAACAAGTTCAAAAACCAACAAAACCCCTCAAAAACTGTCAAAAACCAACAAAATCCCTCTGATGGAACCTCATGATGTCATCATTATTAATGTGTGTTGTGATTAAAGCTGTGAAGTTGATCAGTAGATGTTTCAAAATGATGAACATACCTTGTTATGATGAATACAGGGGATTTTTTCCTAGTATTCATGGCTGAAAATCATTTTTAGAATTTCAACCTTTTTTGTAAAGTTGTCTAATTTTAGATTACTATATCTCATTGTATAACTCTCTTGATACTGATCATTTATTTCCCAAATATGAACCACATCTGATGTGTGATGAATACATTATTGAGCTGTAGAGATTGAGAAAATAAGCTTTTTGTCATGTCACTGCCAGCATTAAATAGGTTCCCTGGTCGGAACATGACCTAGGCTGGGAATATCATTGAGAGAAGAATGGAGCATCAAATCATCTCGCACTGCACATCTGAGCCATAAAGCATACACTACATATGTGCAAACATCTGAGTAAATCCTTAGCTATCAGCTACATACAGGTCCGCTCAGTTATCTGCTCATCTAGATAAGGAAATCATGTGTAATACATGCTGTAACTTTGTTCAGATTGAGACACACATTTCAAAATATTGACTACATATATCACAATGGCTACTCAGGCAATATTCATGGAACTGTGTAACAGTAGCAGAATGATGTGTGATGAATACATTATTGAGCTGTAGAGATTGAGAAAATAAGCTTTTTGTCATGTAAATGTTGTTACATGTGTGTATGTAAACGCAAAAGTTGAAACTCATACCGTTTCTTTTGTTTCTTTATACCTTTTTAAGTACACCTCTGTTAATATTGATTAAAAGGTTGTAAATTGGGAAACAGAGCATTCTGTGTCAATTGAACTATTACTCATCCTGATCTGACAAGGTTTGACATATGTAATTAGCTGAAAACCTTCACTTTCACTGGATTTTGACCATTTCCACCTCTCTTCATGTCCAATATTGATTTCTCTTCTATAATAAGATCATCCTGAAATAATGAAATCATAAGAATGACTATAAAATCACTCTGAAAAACTCTTGGCGCCATAAATCCCTCAATGACATCACTACACATGAATTATTCTTGTAGTATCCTTGTTCACCATTTTCAAAATCCCCTCTTTCTTCAATAATGTCACTCCTCCCTTCTCAATTACCATGAGACAAATTGGTGCTGACTAATGTGACCTTCCTCTGTAATAATAAAACCTTCTTGAACCTTTAAATCCCATACTAATAGCCTAAAAACCATTTTCCAACTTTTATACCTATATTGTTGACTTTTTTATGAATTTCTTTTTCTCCCTTCTTTCTGACAATAAGGGTACTCAAATTAAGTATGTATGTGTACATACTTTTTGCTATATACTTTTTTTGGCGGGGAAGACGAGGCCAAAAGTATTTTTTTTTCTTTGTCCCCGCCAAAAAAAGTATGTAGCGCTACATACTTTACTTTGAGTACCCTTAATGATTACATAGTTTTAAATTGAATAACTATCATGTAAATCATTGATTATTACATAAGATTGATTTTTAATCAATGCACAATGAAATAATGAAAATATGCAAAAACACGACTTTGCCCTAAAAACTTCAATTCTTCTGTTAATGATTTTTTTGTATTTTTCTCAATTGACCCTATAAATTGATTACCAAAACAATCTGCTTTATTGAAAAGAATTTGATAAATTATTGAACAATTTGATTCAGCACAAAAACTGTTTTATTGGACAAAGCCTCAACATTCCTGTTTATCCAATGCTTGCAGGCTTGGATCAAGAGGTTGTGAAGGTTTATCATGACAATTGCACACTGCACACTGGTGAAGGGCTAAGGATGGGATGGTTTGCAAACAAATGACACCACACTCAAAATGAAAAGTGAGGGCTGCAAGCTTATTCATCAGTCTGATTCTATTGAGAGGAAGCATGGATGCCTTGTTGTACCTCCAGATACCGTCACCAACATGACCTTCAAGGATGTGGCTGCTTTAATTTACCCTGGGGCTAAAGGTGATGACTGGTGGAGTTGTCATAGATTAATTAATCAAGTTGTAAACCTGCAAAACCAATGTTTGAATTTCTCAACCCAAACTGCCAAGCTCTCTTCATCTTTGACTGCTCCTCTGCTCACAAATCATTTGCAACCAATGCACTTTGAGTTCAATCAATTAACCTTGTCCCTGGTGGAGTCAAGGCCAAAATTTGAGATACTTGGATTCATTTTTACAATCCAAACATCCCTCAGCACCTTCCCAGAATCACTCAAACAATGAACTTGCCAAGTGATCATTTGGAGTCAAAACTTTCTGGTAAACCTAAAGGAATTACACAGGTTCTCAATGAGTGTGGCTTTTGGTGTTATCACAACAAACAACACCAGCTGCAAGGACTTTCAACGATGAATTTGAAATCTGCTGACTGCAAGAAGACTGGTCTTGCTAAAGAGAAAAAGATTCAAGTGGAGCACCTTCTCTGGAATCTTGAAGCAACCAATGCAAATCTCAACACAACTGCAAGTGAAGATTTAGAACAACAAATTGACTGCTGTGCATTAAAAGTCCTTTCAAATCAGTCTGACTTTGCTGATTAAAAGCCAAATCTTCAGATGGTCATTGAGAAAGCGGGTTGCTTATGTATGTTTTTACCATCCACTGCAAATGGAACCCAATTGAGCTTCTTTGGTGCTACTCAAAGAGTGTTGAGTTTTTTTCCTTGTCCATATCTCTCAAAGCCTTGTCACTGATGAAAATTTGTCTCATCCTAATCTAGCATATTGGTCATCAAGTGCCACCACTGTTACTCTGCAACAATCAAAAGATCTATGGGAAAAGGCAAGAACCAGATGTCCTCTTATCACCATACCAAGGTTTTTCAAAAAGGTCAACCAAATAAGAAACCAATTTATGTAAGTACTGATAAAACATCAATTTTATCAGCCAGTATTGCTGATTGGGGTCCTTGTTCTTTCTCTTTCTAGGCAAAGCACCACCAACATATTTACCTTGGTTGTTCAGTCTGAGGTATCCTTAGATGCCACACCTTGGACAGCAGCTTCCCAAGGTTTTGATCCACGGTAATCATGAGCGCAAAAGAAGACCTTGGACAGAAACCTTGGAGAAGGTCTGTCCAAGAATTTGCCTCCAATGATGCCTTGGATTTCTCAACCCAAGATGTTAGCAGTGAAGGGTTGTATACCGTGAGCAATCTCTATCGAGGGAGAAATCGTGAGATCTAGATTCTCACGAATCAAAAATTCTCCCCATCCAATATCACCACTACCCAGATCCAAAATCATCAAACAAAAAGGAAATTCACTTTTCGCTTTCTCATCAAAAGTTTTTCTTTTTCGAAATTCATATACAATAAATTGGCCAAATACACTACAATATGTCAGCTCAAAACTATGCAAACGTGTTAGAAGGAATTGAAATCAATAACTCAGATCAAGGAGAGACCAATGCGACTCAAAATACAAACATGATTCAAGACGAACAAGTAGTGAGAAAAACTCGGTCAGGCGCAATTCATAAGAAGCAACAAGAAGAAAAAGAAACACCGGAGACATTGAAAAAGAAAGCTGGGAAGAAGAAAAAGGAGAAAGTGGTAGTAGGAAATGAGACTATAAACGAAGTGCAAGATCAAGACATTACCCAAGTTAACGATGAAGATATAGACAAATTAGAATATGTGGATCAAACAGATACGCAAGAGGAAGAACAGATTAGAGATAGTAATGATGTAATAGGAGTTGTGACTGGCTTAGGTAAGTAATACTCACGTGAAGAGTATAATTATTTATTTCTTCTCTCTATTTCTTTATCTATTTCTTCTTGATTATACCCCATAACCCCCTATTTCCGATTTCTCTCTATTTTCAACACCCCTTATTTAATCCAACTCACTATCTATCGGTATAACCTGACTAAAGGTCAATAAGAAGCAAACGGGAAATCAACAATCTGATTGACCCTGTGTTAAAACAACACGAGACTTCGTTAGAAAGAGTTAACCTCAAAAACAAATTAAAGGAAACTTGATTAAAGATAGTTAACCTGGAAATAAGATGAAAATCAATTAACCCGAGAAAAGGGAAATTGCAAAACGTACGGGAAATCTACAAGATTGACCCAGAAAACAAGGGAAATCCACAGGATTAACCCAGAGAACAAGGGAAACTATAGAGTTGACCCAAAATAAATAACGTTAAGACAATATATAAAAGAATAAAGAATAAAAAGATCAAAAAGACTTACCAATTCTCTTAAATACCTTTCCATCAACCTTCAGGTCGATCAGTAGAAAATTCAAACACCCCCACTATGATCGAACTAGCCCACAAAAAGTGGATTAACAACATCCAGACCGCCTTCTTGAAAGGGAAAACAGCCCAATTCAACATGTTACAATCCTCATACAAAAGCTGGTGTAAGAAAGAGAAAACCGAAATGCAAGATTGCGAATTTCATGAACTTGATTTAGACGATCTAGATATGGATACCACACCTAAGACCTCCGAATCTAACAAGGATAAATCAAAAGACTCGTCTAAAAATAAGAAAGAAGCTAATACCAAGATGAGTATCGGAGTGCACCTAGTAGGATAAATGCACTACTTCAAGCCCCTAGTATAAAATACTTTAGTGATGCCTGTACAGACCTTAGTGAGTCTCTCGATAGCGCTGCTATGATATACAGCGCAAACGATTGCAGCTCTGTCGCTAGATAAATCGAAATTAGGTTGACTAGTCTTTCACCTTACTGGAATGACATAATGATAAACAAGAACTTACACGTACCGGTATCAATCTTTTGCCCCAAATGGCTCCTACAAGACTTAACGTACATAAGAAGGAAAGCAAAAACGTCATCTTGTCACATAGAAACTTCAGCCTATACCGGTTCACCAGTATTAAATGAGTACAGATTGACATTTGCAGAATGGTTAGTTAGATTCAACTTAATGATAAAATATCAACAATTGAAGTATGACATATTAGATGAACAAAAAGACTCACCGATAGCACCAAGATTGATAGCCCATAGAGATAACTGCTTACAGATTCAAATAGACTGTTATGGAAAATGGCCAACTGCGATGAGATATGATATCGCACATTGACGGAACGTATGGGAGAACCGTTTGGTAGATGGAAGCATGGCGGATGTCGGTACCCTAGATAAAAGATTACTCGAACAAGCTGAAAAAGATGCCAAAGATTTTAACGATTATAACTATGCTGATAACCCGTATGCATTCGGAGCCCCAATGCAAAACATTAGCCCTATGGATGGGAAAACTTACCCCGCAAACAACTCTTGGGACATGACAGGAGCTTTAGTAGATTCACACGTTGATATGATAACAGAGAGGAACTTACCAATTTGGAACACTTCCCAAGGCAACACAAACTCTTCTTTCCATAACTCACATCATCAAACTATTGATCGTACACCGATGAGTGGACCAATACGGAAACCTAAAGGTTACCAAGGGCAGAACTTCGACCCAAATTACCATAAGAAACAGTTCTATCACCCTAAACAACAGAATTTCCCGATCCAACCAAATTATAACTATAGGACCGGAAATCATCCCTACCAACACCCGATGCAATATCCTAATGTTAACTACAATACCAACATGAATCAAAACACGAACAGAGGGAGCATAGGAACGTACCAAAATACCCAAAATCTCAGAGGGAGTTTTAATGGCAACCCTCAACAAGGATACGGGGGTAGACAATTGTACACAAACCAGACCACAGATAGACCAGCAATCGGACAAGGGAGCTTCACTCGATTATTACTTGAAGGTAACGGAGGGAAAAGAGGAGAACCTAACGTACCAGCCCAATCTGGATCAAAGTAAGTATTTAATAAATCAAAAAAAAAAAAAACTCTTCCCTAGTATACGTATTTTGAATACTTTCAATCAATGACCTCCTTGTTATTAGTCTTCTGCTGTTCTGCTTTGTTATTCTCTGTTTTGTTATTCTGTTTCACAACCAAAACGTAGTTAGCCTGCATGTTATGTCGAACCCCATTTTCTACTTTATTTTGGGAATAGTTGTTGTCAAACGAATTTGAAATAAGATGTTGAAGGTCGCGTACTGATTGATTTGTATTGTTTTGGTCGCGATTTGTTTGTGATGCAATCTTACTCCATGTTTGATAGTCTTGAACTTGGCAATACAAGGCCTTTTAGGTCTGAAACCGACCACGATGCAGAAAAGAGAGTCAGAGATAATGCAACAAGTGAGAATAGAAACGAAAGTAACGCTTACATTATAGATGACCCGTCGGCAATTTGGCCGCACCAGAATAGGTGCGAAATGAATCTGGAAGCCTGGAAGACAATGTTAGACAAATGCAATCTCACGGAGAAATGGAAAAAGGTGTGGATTGGCATTACGAAAGGATTTGACCAAGGAATCCCTCAGCACTCGTTAGGAGACCTACGCTGGTTTACACCCGATAATCACAAATCAGCACTCCTTGTCCAAGAAAAGATAATGAGAAATTTATACAAAGAACGAAGATTAGGGAGAATATTCGGACCTTACTCACATGAGACTGTATATAAACATTGGGGATTCTTTAGATCCAACCCAATGGGAAGCGTTACAAATAACGACGGATCCCTGCGCATGATAAATGACTTATCATATCCAAAATCAAACATGAAGAAGTCAGCCAAGATTCAAGAAGAAGATGATACAGAGAGTGACGAAGATGGCGGTAACGGAAGCGAGATGGAAAATGGAGGGAGGAAGAAGAAATACTCCGACGGGTCAGACAAGTTAATTAAGAACCTACATTATGAGATAGAAAATAAATCAGTACCCTCAGTGAACTACTTTGTAGACAAAGACGATTTTACGACCACGTGGGATGACTTTAATGATGTTGCAGACTACTTCAAAAAGAACCTAGGAATAAAAATATGGTTAGCTATAGTAGACTGGGAAAAAGCTTATAGGCAGGGACTTACACTTGAATCTCAGTGGAGGTATTTAACAATAAAAGATTTCAGAGGAAATATTTGGATAGACACAAGAATACCTTTTGGAGGAGTTGCAGGCTGTGGGACATTCAGATGGATGGCGGATGCGTGGAAGGAGATAATCCTTGAGAAACTTAAAGTTGAACGAATTTTTCGTTGGGTAGATGACAATATGTTTGTTAAATTAGAAGGTAGCAAATTAAGCATGGAGACAGTGATTGAAATCACAAGAGAACTAGGAGTACAATCTAACGAGGAAAAATTTCAAGATTGGGGAATGGAGCAGAAGTATCTCGGATTTATTTGGAATGGTCATGAAAAATCAGTACGACTCCCTAAAGAGAAAATCATAGAAAGATTAGACAAAATTAAGGACTTACTTAAACCCACAAAGAAATGATCAAAGAAGGAGATTGAACAATTGGTAGGACAACTAAGCCACATGACTTATATATTACCATCGATGAGATGTTATATGTGGAACTTATACAAATTTGATAAATCCTGGTTCAACCACCAAGCTTTACGAGAACTACCAATAGGGGCGAGAGACGAGTTGTTAGAATGGGAAGTTAAGTTGACAAATTTTGATAGGATGGTTTTTAAGGAAGATCTACCGGAGGAGGAAATCCAGTGGGTTGGTGATGCTAGAACGGGATTCGGACTCGGTATACTGATAGGTACTAGATGGGCCCGATTTAGACTGCGTGAGAGTTGGAAATCTGTCGGACTGTCACAGACCGGGAAAAGGCGTGACATAGCCTGGCTAGAGACACTTGCAGTTCGGTTAGGTCTCCTAATGATTGAAAAGCTCTTAGACACAAATAATCGCCGATTCGTCGTCTATACCGACAATACAACAACAGAAGCAACAGTACGAAACAAAAAGTCAAGAAACAATCTCGTGAACGAAGAGTGGAAATACATCCAAAGAGAACTTACAAGACTAAAGTGCGAAATCGTAGCAAAACGAGTGTCGACCGGGGAAAATAAGGCGGATAGTATATCAAGAGGAATACGAACCGAAGACGAGAGAAGTCAGGAAGTGGCAATTCAAGTACCAGACGATTTGAAACAGATCCTACAGAGGGATTAGGTAGAAGGATGAATGAGGCAAAGATTAAACACTTCTTATGTGATGAAAGAGGGTCAGTTCGAAGTTAATAGAGTCGAGTAACAAGTAAGAAACTGCATGAATATTGAAACTGACCAATTTCCCCTCTTCATTACCTGTCCTGTCTTGACCAATTTCTCCTCCTACTCACCTATCCGACCTTACTAAAACCCATTTTTCAATTTCCCCACTAAAATATCTTATAACCTTGATAGGTCATATGATTGGAAGAATCGTACAAGTTAAGAGCAAACCCAGTTCGCCCTAAACTCCCCAAATTTTGGTCAAAACCTTACCGTTACCTCCCTCAGCAGCAACACTTATGCTTACCCCTCACTTCACATTGCCCCATACCTCATTTTTCCCACTCTTTACTTCTCGACCCCTAACCATCATCTCAGCTCATCAATACAACAACTCATTTTTATTCACGCTCATCACACGCAATGATGAGTTTATTATCTAACCACCCCCAGCTTCAAAGCCAAACCACTGGAACTTATTCACCCGCTCACCACGCGAACACCCGATCACTTCTTTATCTAATGTCACCTGTGTCCGAGGTGCCACATTCACCACAGCGAAACTCTCCCCTCACCCGAAATAACATCCATTCTATTTTCTTACCTCCAAAGCACGCAGATACCACTTGAAACATAGTTTTCACACACCTCAATCTGACTCCAACTCTCCCGCTAGGTGACTTCTTACCATTCAACGTTCAGCACCAGTGTCAACATGGTACGTTGGCACCGTGAAAACCACCCAAAACGTCACATCGATTTGACATTTGTTTCAGCGCAGGCAGATCTCACACGAAGCTCCCTCGCTTTCAGATAAACCCATCCGGCTCTAGCCTCCCGGCGCCTTCTCCTCAAGAAACTTCGGAGGATTACTTTCATCCCTGTATTTGCCGCTTTCACTTCAATTGTCCGCGACAAAAGTTTCCACCTTTTTATAATTCATGCCTAGGCTCATCCAAATTTCAGTATGCGCCGCCGTCTTCGCGTCATTTGAATTTAAATGTAGCCTATGCACCACACCACACATACGCGAAGTTTATACCCTCGTCATTCGGCTCCTCGACTCTTCAAAACCTTTCGACACCATGTGGATCAATGTCATCGATTATCCAGGTTGTCTCATCCAGTCCACTACAATGTACCCAAATATCTACGCTTTTTCTCCCAACCTGTCTTTCAATTTTGCCAGGTCTAATGTCACTCCGCGTCATTCCCCTTTAAAACTAACTCAAAGATCGTTTGTCAGGTTTCCCCCTCAGCCTCGTCAAATTATTTATTCGATTGACCCATCTCGATTTCAGTACCCTACTGTTACGCCCACTCCAAGACACTTTCCCTGATGCAGCGCAACACCCGTCTCCCAGTTGAAGTTACTGAGATCATTCTCCTATACGTCTACGAAGACTTGGGCAAAACTCCCCCTCACCTCGTTAACACAGCCGATCGTAGTCATACTAACTATGCCTCACTTACTTGGCTCTTGGGCCTCCGATTACTGGGCCGAGACTGGGCTGATCTGATCATGACCTACATTTTTCGCGAGCTTGACCTACGATGGTCCTTCTTGGCTTCGAATTTGCTAAAGCGGCAAAACCAATCTTTCGTCTTTCGCGGCATGCAACATTTACGCCGATTGAGCATCGGTCACGTTTTCTATTCAAATCCAAACCTTGTGTATTCTAACTATCTTGGTGTCGAACTCGAGTTGCAACCGTACCATTACCCATCGTCTGTCATTTATATGCACGACATCGAACGAATTCTCGAGCTTTGTATACACAATTTAACCGAGTTAAAGCTTGGATTCGTTGGTTCCGTTGGCTTTTCTGAAGCGGTAGTGGAAACCGCGAAACGCGCCTCAAATCTCAAAGTCCTTATCCTTGGTTCGACACTAGCTCGGCGCCACGATAACGGCTCTGAATCTATCCATGCCCGTCGCATTAAGCACGATTACGACTCTTTGATTGCCCTGCTCAATGAGGTCCCCTCATTAGAGTCGCTGTCACTCAACTTTCTTTCACTATTCAGCTTACATGTCACTCCCGGTTCGCTCCCCAATCTACAACACTTATTTTTTCTTAGTGACGAATCAAATACCCACGCTGTGGTTAACTTTTGCCGACTCTATGCCCAAAAACTCAAATATTTAGAATTTTCTTCATCAAATGATAGAGAAGCAGCGGGTTTGGTAGTATTCTCCATTTGGAATTCGATTGAAGTACTCTCGGTAGATGCATTCCCCTGCCGTACCCCGGAAACACTATTTGCGTACAAGTTCTGCCGACTTCGCGTTTTACGATGTACTTCTTCCCACATTCCCACTACTAAACTTGAATGGTTGCAATGCCCTTTTTTCAGCACTATTGAGATTTTTATCACGAACTATGCGTCATCCAAGAAGAACTGGGAAGACATCTTGGCCGGCATACAACAAAATCCCACCATTCGCCCCGCCAGCCTCAAGCACATCATCTTCATAACAAGCAGCAAGTCAGCGCTTCAAGACCGTGACTTAGTTCAGGCATTTCAAGCGCAAAACTTAACTTGCCACTTCAGAGGCGGGATGACATACGCTGACGTATTAGTCAGTGTTTATTCCTTCTATCTTCACTATTTAATGATCTTGGAATTTAATATTGATGCATAAAATTTTATAGGAAGCAAACGTTTGGGTCAAAAATCAAATAGCCCGATTGACATACTGATGCGACCAAAGAAGACACAACATACACTGAGGTTTTGGTAAGCAAATCTCTTACCTCCTTTCAAACACGTAGCCATGATTTTATACTAATACATTGCCCAACGTTGACAGGATACAATGGAATCACGCAGCTTCATAATGCTGCATTCAACGGACATAATTCCTTCTTTCTGTTTGGCAAACCAATAAGCCTTCCCGTTGGGGGCTCGCTTGAACAGGATATGATTTTTCACATGTCCACAGGACTTAGTATCATATTATTCTCATAGGGCCTTTGTTTTCACTCGAGTGGTACTGCTTCCAACAATAACCATCCGATTCTTTCTTGCTAGACTCTTTATCCTATTCTTTCACCACTCTAGACGTCCAATAACAATAGAATTCGTGACCCGACCCATGCCAGACAAAATACCTGCGACACACAAAATTCTGTCACCTGTAGAATCCTTAGAGCTTGTTAATCATCTTGCACTTAACTTTTATTTCATTGCCACGTTTCATTCTCTCAATCTCTGTCACAACGTGGTTCAATTCACCACCGCATCCCTCTTTATAGCTGAGTCTGAGTTAACCAAGTAACCTCGCAACCCACAAGCTGTTCATGCTTAATTTCAATTGAGGAAATGCCGCATTTACGCGCAAAATATCACTACTACTTAAGGTCGTTTTTATTACCCAGTACTCAGTTGGCAGATGCAGCACGGAGAGGTTTCTCTCTGGCAGCAATTGAACCAGGTGTCCCAGTAACGGTAGATCATCTCATGTACACTTCTCTCTTGGAAGTCAGCGACCCTACTTGATGTCATTCACGTCCGGCAAACAATCTTGGCTGTCGGCTTATTTCAACCCTGCTACATTCCTTCGACGTCGTGGGAAAGTATCTAAGCCTGGATAAGCCCCATTAGTCAATCCAAGCCCCAACCAAATTTTGGATACAATCCGCCTGTTATTTTTAAGGTCTTCTCTAAAATGACGCATAGTCAATTCATTTTTGATCTTATTCTCGTTACCCATCAAAATGATGTTTGCACTCATTCTAGCTAACCATTTTCCACTTCGTGTCGAGATCACAAATCTAATGATATCTTACTACATTGATCTGTTTGCGAAATCACCTACCAATCTAATCAAGAGTGCTGTTTCAACTACAATAAGGCGCCCTCTTTTGATTGTGCTTCTGAACCTAAGATTCGATGCTAAGACTTGGGTAATTACGGTATTTTCCTACGCCTATGATAAACTTCTTTTTGGCTCGGGTTCCGTGTTGAACTGCATTATGACGAATTGGGAAATTTCTCCGACCGTTTCAATTGCATCCCGCTTACGCCATATTAGGCTTGACCGGATCATGGCTCCTGCTTTCGATTCCCTACTCGCTTTGGAATCGCCCGGTTTCACTTCGAAACCACTGCATCAAGCAGATTGGTACCAATATAAATCTAATTCTTTCGTAACCAAGATGGGAGATATAGAGCCCCTTCCTCATTTATGTCAAGATACTCTTACGGACTTGAAACTTAGATTTGAAGCAGGCATCACATTTACGCCCGCAATCATCCACATCCTGGAACGAGCTGCTAATCTGGAAGTGTTAATACTTGTTGGCAACCGCCATGGAATCCGCATCAACCACTCGGAGTGCGTACAGAATTTACTCAAGGCCACCAACCATGTCGAGTCATTATCGCTTGATCTTGGCTACTTAAGAGCCATTGATCCGTTCTGGGAAAACCCTCCCTGTCCTTATATAAATCCCTATGTACGCTGTCCAATCGCTCATTTTAACAACAATGGGCAAAGGCTCATATCCAAACTCACGAACGTACAGAACGCTCAAAGGTCAATCACCAAAAGGGACGCGACCAACTCCAATTGCCTTACATTTGGAGGTTTCGCAATCAAGAATGCTTTCGGTGAGATTCATTGTCAGCACCTGCTTCTCTAGAATCATATGGATCTATCAGCTCACAATCCATTCTTCCCCCGCGAATCCACATGCAAATTCATCAAATCCACCCACTTACTAAAATATGCTGTGCTTTTTCCTTATCTCCAAAGGACTTACGCTCCAAATGGAGACTTACCCAAAATCATTTACCCGGCTCGATCCTCGCCTTCACCTTTCAAAATGGAGCATTTAGCGACTTCGCTGTCCAATGACAGTGATTTTCTTCTGAAACTATGTACAACATGTAAATTCGGTCACAATCACACTATGATCCGCCAGTCATTTTTGTATTTTGCGAGGGAATACTTTCGAAGTCAAGCTTTTACACATCCCATTCAGGCGAGAAACTTTCTGGGGACGCCCCTCGAACTTTGGCCAACTATTTAACCTTTGGTACTTTGGATGTCACATACCATCATCATTTCGTCTCATTTCGACAACGTGGTCAGAGATGCACCGCCCTGCTCGACTCCCGGTCAAAGTCATTAATATCATTTTGTTCCACTTCTATGAAGACGGCACCAAAACACCGTCTCACTTGGTTAATACTGCCGACCGCGGTTACCTTGGCCCACGATTTCTCAAATCACTTCTAAAGTTGCGCTTCTTTGGCAGAGAATGGAACATAGCAATAATGAGTTTTATTTTCCGCGAACTAGACTTACGATGGTCATTCCTGGCTCTAAACCTTCTGAAGAAACAAAATCAATCTTTTGTGATTCCTGGCATGCACTCTTTGCGTAGGTTGAGCATTGGCAACGTACATTACCTGGATCCGAATCAGAATTCGACAGGCCGCCGTAATGCCCAACCGGGTCTACATCGTTTTCGTTCCCCCGTTCTTTATACACCCGCGGTCGAAGAAATTCTTGAACTTTGTATAGCCAATTTGTCCGAATTGAAGCTCAGTTTCGTCGGTCCAGTTGTCTTTTCTGAAGAGATGGTGTACATCGCAACAAAAGCCCTAAACCTTAAGGTACTGATTCTCGCCTCCAGCTTGGGTCGCCAGAACCAGAACGGGTCTGGCTCTACTGTTGCGCGTCGCGAGCAACACGACTGTGAATCTCTGATCGCTCTCCTCACTGAAGTACCCTCCTTAGAGTCACTTTCAATTAATTTTGATTTCCTGAACAGTCTTAATGTCAATCAGGACTTGTTGCCCAATTTGCAACACCTATTCTTCGCCGATGATGAATCAAACACCGCTGCCATTGTCAAATTCTGCCATTCGAAGCCAAAAAACCTTAAGTTCTTAGAATACTCTTCTTCTGACGACACGAATGAAGCTGCATCTGCGATCTTCGCTCTCTCGGATTCAATTGAAGCTCTGTCAATAGATGCATTCCCCTGTCGGATCCAAAAATTGATTGCTCTTCACACATTTCCGCGACTTCGTATCCTGCGATGTTCCCACTCCCACATCGCTTATAGAAACCTTGAATGGTTGCAATGTCCCTTTTTCCAAAGTATTGAAATATTCATTACTGACTATGTCAAATCAAAAAAGAACTGGCAGCAGATCTTGGTTGGAATCAATCACAACCCCGCTATGCAACCCACCAGCCTCAAGCACATCATTTTTACCTCGGCCACACCGTCTTCCACCGACAAAACTGATTTAGTTGAAGCATTCCAGGCGCAAAAGATAACTTGCCACTTCAGGGGCGAGATGACCTACAATGATGTATTGGTGAGCGCATCTTTGTCCCCTTTGACGATTTAGTCATTGTCTAACATTTTTATATCACGTTTTAAAGCAATCCAGTACTTGGGTCCAGTGTCAAAATCGTCAAACGTCAACCATCAAAGCAATATAAGAAGAGACCATTTGATCTTGGTAAGCAATATATTTTGCTACTTCAACAATTATTGTTTGTCTAATATGCATGTATTGCGTCGTCAATGAATCAAATTTTTGTTTCCAGGATGAGAACATTTCATTATGAGCACCGATGCAATGTAGTCAAAGGCAGTCTGCCAATAAACTGTATTTTTCTAAATGTGGACTTCGCATTGCCTTTAGTACTGAACACTGAAGACTCCATGTGTGATATCATTTAAAAACCGGGAGATTTCCCGGCTTATTTACAATTTGTTACATGATTTATTACATGATGCGCCTCGCACAAATTGTTTTTGCCTTCAGTCATATTTTTCCATCAACTACAAAAAAACATTTTTATTTTCACTTCAATTTGTATGCCTTATTGACAAATATAAAACATTAACATTTAATAACCCGTGTTTCACACTTTCATGAAAGGTTGCTTACAATCTCTTCCAAATAAAGATGGGGTCCCATCCACATTGGTCCCTGAAAAATTTACTGATGCAGCCTTTGAATCTTATATCATCCAAATTTTTGGCAACAGTTCGCCCCATTGCAAGTCCAACACAAAATTTTGATTTCTCCGCGGAGCCGACTAATGTCTGTTCATGGAAATAAAAGATATTTCCTCATTGACTCAGCCTCACCACATGAATTTATTTTTGGTCTGGTCCAACTGATGGCCTTGATTCATCCTTTCACTTCAGCAATGAATTCCCCAACCAGCAGACACTACAAGAAAGATAACATTTTCTGGGCAGAAAATTAAATTATTGATACACAAAAATATTGAGAGGCCAGGAGGAGAGCAAAAAATGAATAAAAATATGCATCTTGTTCCCTGCGTTGAGAACTTCACTCTGCATATTTTTCCGTATTTTTACAGTCCATATTGATAAGTGTACTAACAATAAACCTTCACAATCATCCAATTACAACCTGTAACAAGCACTGAAATTTGGCTCATTAGTGTTTAGAGAAACTTTTGATTTCTGAAAATACTCATAACTTTTTCAATTCCAGTCCAAAACGCTCAATTTTGGGTGCATTGGTAAGCTGGAATTGTCCTCCAAATAGTTCATAATAGGACCACACAGCATGCTGGTCTGCTAAAAAAGATATCATCTTTTTTATACATTTGTACATACAGATCCATAGAATGATTGTCATACTAGCTACATAGTTTTTGATCTTATGGAAGTTCGAGAGGAAGAGTTCAGCTTTCTAATGTACTTAAAATCGAGTGTTTTGAGGCAGATTTGACAAAGTTATAGGTGTTTTCAGAAATCAAAAGTTTCTCTAAACACTAACGAGCCAAATTTCAGTGCTTGTTACAGGTTGTAATTGGATGATTATGAAGGTTTATTGTTAGTACACTTATCAATACGGACTGTAAAAATATGGAAAAATATGGAGAGTGAAGCTCTCACCGCCGGGAACAAGATGCATATTTTTATTTATTTTTTGCCCTTCTCCTGGCCTCTCAATATTTTTGTGTATCAATAATTTAATTTTCTGCCCAGAAAATATTATCTTTCGTGTAGTGAGATGATGCCACTCCACATTCAGTTCAAATCCAACCTATCGTCAATTTACTCGAAAGTTGCAACTCGCGCCCAGGCACTTCGGTACTTTGGCGACAAGATTTAGTTTGCAATATGTGCATTCTGTTTAACTTCAACGCATCACCGAATCACTCCAAACACAGTTTAGTTTGTACTGATACTCCTAATTTGTCTACGTTCTAAATTCATTTGCAAGGGAGAACCGATCAATTTGCGAACTGCTTTATTGGACAGCGAGAGTCAAACTCTCCCTCCTGCGCATCTCTACGTCAATAGTAATTCTCATGGTCCATCGCTTACTGGGTAACTGGGACATAAACTTTGAGAACACTCCGCAATTTCCTTCGTCACGTTCACATCGATTTTTCTGATGATTAAATGTATGATGGTCAGATGATTTCTCCTTGCTGGTACTCGTTCCGAACAGTGTCGCAAGATTAACTAACTACATGTTTAATAACAGTTTGATTCTAATTGAACTCGAGTAATTGGCTTGGATTCCAATCATCGAATCGATTGATACGATGCACGGTGGGACACATGCATATTACAATTCTCGAATCAGTTGTTGATTGGTTATCCATTCAAATGAAAGTACACGCTGTGCGATTAGGATTTTATTAGCGGCATCTTATCTCAAGGGTGAAGCTTCGAAGTAAAGGGGATTGCTGATCGATACGAATCACTGTCATCATGTAGTTATTTTGTGTATATATGGAGATCGGAATCCGCCTTTATCGATTCGCCTGATCATGGATCTTCAACGCATGTCTGCTCTCATTGTTAAAGCACTCACTGCCTCTCAGTTCATTCATTGTCACTAGGGCCTATACCATATATAAACAGGTAGAGTCACACTGGTTACGCTTTTTATTCATCCCACATTTGTTTGTCCGACGTTGAACCAAACCTTAGCTCAATTGACTAAACGAATCGGTCATTTTTTCTTCTCACCATGTCAGATGAAGATAGCGTCACCGGTCATGGAATTTACCTTTCCAGCAATTTTGAGATAGAAGAGAAGGTAATGCTAATAAACTCGTGTCATTACCGGTTCCAACTGACAAGTTTTGCTCATCTATAGATCACACCAGAGCAACCCCAACGCGAGACTCAATATCGAACTTACGTTTTATCCATACCCTGTAGCGGAGCCGATCGTGATAGATGTTTTACTTATGAAATTCGTGCTACTGGCTTTAGCGGAAAAAATCTCAAGCTTATCCCGAAAAACATTTATCATTTGCGTGGAGCTTTCTTTCCGCGTAACTTATTGGATACGAGCGGTGATCAATTATTCTTTGAAGCGTCTGATCGTGGAGTTATTACCAACGGCAAAAGTTTTCCCTACAGCCTGATTGATAATGTTGGTATCACTGGATTGGGACGCATTTCAAAGATCACCACGACTGTTGAAACTTCCATCCAACACATGATACCGAAGAACCCCAACAAAGACAAAGTGACCACCATTGTCACAGTTGAACATTCAGACTATCATCCTGAAGTAAGTAAATCTTAGCTACTTCTATTTAATTAACAGTAATCACATTTTGGTTCTTTTCTTAGTCCAAATCGGCCAAGGTCAGCAAGGTAGAATACCGGATTTGACCTTTCCCTCATCTAGCCGGTAGCTATAAGGTAGTAAAAGAGGGTCGTGAATGTCTTTTCCACGGATACATTAAGGACCTCAACGAAATAACAAACTGCTACGTAGTCATTGTAAGTCGCTATTTAATTACATTGCTTTTCAATCAATTGACCAATATGAACTACAGGTAAGCAGAGTATCACCTACTTCTGGACATGTCGAGCCGTCGGAAATGACTACTGAACCTGGCATCAAAGCACGCCCTGCCGATACCAAAGGCAATCAAAACCCTAACAAACCGGTTAAGTAAGTAACAGCTCATTGTGTTCCTGATGGAGGTTGTTGACCGCCATCGTCACTCCAGATTCAACCCCCGATCGGTAACTTCACCATTCAAGTCACCTTTGATTACGTCTGATTCAAAATCAAGTATTCCATTTGGTCCCTCTGATTTCGCCGAGACTTCATTCTCATCTGCATCGAGCCGATCTCAGACTTCTTCATCCAAAGATAAAGTTCAGGATGAAGATATTGAGGAAGAATACTCAGTCCCAGCAAAGAAAACCAAAACTAGAGCTCCACCAAAACCGACTGGCGCTCCTGCCAGTCAACCGGCCAAACGACCTCGCGCTCCCCGGGCTCGCAGAGGTGCTGGACCAGAAAAAGTGCTCGACATAGCATTGGATGATTAATTGATCATCAATTCAATAGTCCGATTACTATTAACTCTATTGTTTTGATCTAAAAGCTGTCGCCCTTTGGCACTTGACTTCAGAACTATTTGTACCAATTTGGTCTGGTGGCATTCTTTCCTCGCATCTCTCTTCTTACAGGAAACAATTTTTAACTTCTTCATTTCCTTTTTCCAATATTCATTCAAAAAACGCGAAAAAATATCTCTTAAACCAATTTTCCAAACCAAATAAGTTTAAAATTATTCATGTGGAAGATATTTGTTCGTTCAAGACATTGATCAAATACACTTTGCCTCTGCCAAATGAAAAGGCTTTACATATAGATTGCGTTTCTTTTGTATCTGATTTGAATGCTTCAGACTCAACTAACATTATTCATTCTCAAAGCCACTCTTTCCTGGGGCTAACGATTAATCTGTTTTTTATAGTTAAGAAAATGTGCTCGTGCCGCATTCTGCTTATTTTCTCATTCTCCTTCAAAACAATAAAAAGATTCAATTTTCAAAATTGTTCCATTTTAGCCTTTCAGCTATCTCACTCCAATTTTTAGACCTGTTTTGTAACAAAGCCTTTAAGCCTTGCAGAGCTATCGTAATAACTTAAAGGTTTTTGTTAAGACCGGCCCTCTCGCATGCCCAAACGTTCAATCCCTATCATCGATTCATTCCCTGTAGGTCATCGTGCCACGTGGAACATTTAATAACTGCCTGTACTCAGAATGTACTGAAACAATCGCATTGGATTTAGTTTAATTTTTTGTTTACAATTACCGTGATGAGCACAATTGATCATGATCATAAACCGTTCAGGGACTTAGCCTTTTGGGTTGCGATTTGGCCTGTGTGAGGTTCTATTCTGGCACAGAATGAATGGCGATTAAATTTTATATGCCTTGGCCATGGAGGTCGAACTGATCCCACGAGTGATTCAACCATGTTAATCACAAGTTAAATCGTCTATATCGATCCCTGGTTATTTCAGATCGGGACAAGATTTGCATAGTGCGGGTTGCACGAGGACATCAACAATCAGACTGATTTCGAAACTTCTTTCAATCATCTGCATGGATCTCTTTAACTCGGACTATTCCTCAACATCCTTCAATGCCCAAAAATTTATATTTGGACGGAATTTGTATTCTTGACGCTTCATCGGCCAATCAAACTTAAGTTGTACTAATAACAATTAACACCTGGTACCAATGCGACACAAAATGAACTTTAAATTCGGCTCCAACCTTTCACTTTCACGATTTAAAATTGAAATCACGTTTCAAAAACAACCATGATTTTAACCATGTACGTTCAAGACTTTGTCACTGCGTCGTCTGCTTCGTAACTCTCCGGCTTCAATGTCTGATATTGGCCCAATATTTATCAGCCTCATATTTTCCGTCGGGAACATTCAAATCCGGTTCAAATTTAACACCACGTCAAGTTAATGTATCTATATTTTCATTAACACTCAAATCCCAAATTGACATGCGCTGTGTGTCCCCAACTGCCATTGACAAGTCATCCTGGAGCACATTCGACGCAGACTTTAACCCCAATGACGGAGATATCACATGATATTGCACTGTTATACGTTTTCACAGTCCACGATCACGAGGAGTGAACGTTTGTGTCGCGATCTAATAAGGCCTACATAAAAGGATAACGCTCAACATGTCTTAACATTGATTCCAATTTTCCTCAAACAAAATTGTTTAGTCATGTCATCCAGTACGAGCCTTCCCATCGAAGTGATTCAGATGGTTCTTTCATTTCTGTATGGAGCTCTCGAAACAAGAGACACATATTGCATCAACAGCGCCGACTTCAATTACATCAAACACGCTTCTTTAAATTACCTTCTGGGATTAAGATATATCAGTAAAGCTTGGAATCTTGCAGTCATCCCCTACGTGTTTCGCCACCTTGACTTACGACTAGCGTTTATGGCCCACAATTTGATCAGGCAAAAAAACACCAGATTTATCAGCACGGGCATGTTTCAATTGCGTCGACTGAATATTGCGAAAATATTTTACCCAAACATGAAGAAACGGTTCGTTAGTGGTTTGTGTCAACAAATTACCGACACAGCTCCCAAATGCCCAGAGTCAGCGGTCCAAATGTCCGAAGTTAATCAAATTATAAAATTATGTAGCCACCATTTAACCAATCTTAAACTACAATTCATTGAAGGGGTAGGGTTTACTCCGACTATGTTAAACTCGATGAAGCAAATATCAGGTCTTAAGGTACTAATTCTCCGCGGGAGCCCAGATCACGGCATCGTCAACGACTCGGATTCTATCACAGCCTTACTGAATCAACTCCCGACTCTAGAATCTTTGTCATTTGACCTTGTGTCTCTGTCTAGGCTGAATGTGAATTCTGGGTCGCTCCCTAATCTCAAACACCTGTATTTCTTCTATGATCAGACTAACATGGAAGCCATGATCAGGTTCTGCCATTCCGAAGGAAAAAAAATTAAACTGTTGGAATATGCTCCCCAAGAATACGGCGATGAAGCGGCATCATTGCTTGTTGCATTAGGCCAATCAATCGAAGCGCTTTCAATCGATGCGATCCCAACTCATATTTCAAATTACGGCTTAAATAGTATTTACCCACGGCTCCGCATCGTACGCTATATCTTTTGTGACATTGAGCGGTCAAATATTAGTTGGCTTGCAATGCCTTTTTTTGATAACGTTGAGGTTTTAATCACCAATTATGTGAATTCAAAAGATACTTGGGGAGAGATCTTGAGTTTGCTGGGTCGCTATTCTTCGACAAAACGACTGCCTTTAAAGCACATAATTTTCACAACCCCGAGACACCTTGATGTGTTTGATGCCCCATTGGCAGAGGCATGTTTGGCCCAAGGAATAAATTGTTATTTCAGAGACGAAATGACATACGAAGAAGTTTTGGTAAATTTTGCTTAGAATCCATGGCATTAGTTAACTCGGTTCTGATTTTGAACTGAATATTTCATAGGATTCAATGACATGGGTCACGGAACAGGGCCTTTCGAATCGTGAGTAATTGGAGCAGAACAGGGTAAGCACGGTCAAAAACTCAGGTCCTAGATCACCAACAAACAATACTGATCTACAATTCTTGATGGATGTCAGCTTTTAACTTAGGAATACTGTTACTCAGAGTCGTAATGAAATAATTAATATAGGATGTTGTTTTTGGATCGAATGTCCTATTTCCGGATCATGAAAACGAGTATCTCTCATTAGTTGTAGTGAAAATGAACATCGCTTTCATTCCTGTACTCCCAGTGACGCGGTCGAATTGGCCCAATTGTCTTACATAATCCTATTAACCCAATCTTTGATAATCAAAATTAAATAAGAATCAATTAAGAAAATGTGGACACTATATACACGCATTTCCCATTTTCGCCTCTGAAGAAGAGTAAATATGTATTCCTTGACCGTGAATGTGAGTTCAGTCTATCCTTGCAATCGCATTTGCCGACTTCCAGAGTCAAAACATTTGCATTAGATTGAACTTAAAATGGTGACACAAACCAAATAACTTGAGGCATGACATCTTTCGCGATCTCTTGCGAGATATTCCCATTCTCCATTTGGAAGTATATGATCTCCTATCTCAATTGGAAAACATGTGAAACCTATGCGATGAAAGTTCAAGTCACTTTCAGCTTCCGATATACTCTATACACAGACGGACGCACTTACCCGAATTTGTTTCTTAGTTTTAGTTTCAAAATTCCTGCCCGAGTAATCGACTGAATCGCCGAATTGTGCAATCCGCAGCGATACTGGATTTGTTCTGAACGCATTTGAGCAAGTTTATCTTTTCACGCCGGGTATCCGGGTATGATCGTGTAGATAAAGACTTACAATTTTCACACGCATCAACTGAGAGTGAGCATTCCTGAGCGAATCTCCTGGCAATATTTTGCACACTATTTATATAGTCAAATCAGTTCTAACCTTCATTTTGATTTGATGTGTCACACTGGCCACCGTCCCATTTGACTGCAAACCATGGTGCCTTACAACATCCGCCTTCCTGTCGAAATCATCGGACATATCTTGGGGTATTTTTACGACGATTGCGTCCAGACTCCTGCAGATCTGATCAACAGCGCCGATCGAGGTCGCCCGACTATTGTTTCCCTGTGTTCTCTTTTGAACTTGCGCTATGTTGGCAACGACTGGGACAGCGCTGTCAGACCTTACATTTTCCAAGACATTGATTTACGACTAGCTTTTATGGCATCCAGCATCTTCAAACGTAGATTCGATGCTTTCTTCATATCTGGGATGCATTGTTTACAAAGATTGAGCATTAGTCCTGTGTTCTATTCAAGTGGCACTGAAGGTTTTGTTACTTACGAAGGCATTAAGACTTCTTTAGGCGTTCACCCTTATCCTTCAGACGTAATTCACATGTCACAAATTGTGGGGTTACTCAAGATGTGTAGCGAAAGCTTGACTGATTTGCGCTTCAAATTTATCGGGCCAGTTGGTTTTGATGAAGAAGCGATACAATCCTTTAACCACCTTTCGAGCCTCAAGGTCTTGATCATTTGGGGAAGCCAAACTCGGCATGTTGAAAATGACTCAGACTCTTTGATCGGCATTTTGAACCGAATCCCATCTTTGGAATCTTTATCTCTAAACTTTTTCGCATTGAATCGTTTAAAAGTCGATTGTGGCTCCTTGCCAAATTTAAAACATTTTTATTTTGCATTCAATCAGGGAAACGTAAATGCAGTGACCGAGTTTTTTGGTGATCAAGGGAAAAATATCACTTTGCTCGAGTACAGTCCACCTGAAGACGACGCTGACCAAGCTGCGTCTGCATTATTCAAATTGAAAGATTCTATTCGAGCTCTATCGATAAACGAAATTCCTATCCTTCTACCTCACGACATCCTGATGGATCATTTTCCGCAACTCCGTATTTTGAAGTCGACGTGTTTCAGGACTGCAGGAACGACTAATTGGTTACGATGGGCTTTCTTTCAAAAAGTAGAAATCTTTATTACAAATTATGCTCAATCAAAGGAACACTGGGAAGAAATTTTAGACTTAATGGCTGCAAATCCGCCTGCTGGACCAATTTCATTGAAACATGTCATCTTTATCACGTCATTTGGGTTGACCATTCACAATCCAGCGTTGGTGGAGGCTTTTAAGGCGCAAGGTATAAGGTGTCACTTTAGGAACAAGATGAATTATATTGAGGTATTAGTAAGTTTCTTGACATCGTTAATTCAAATATAAATTGTACATACATAATATTAATCCAGATTAATTCACAGGAATCAGACACCTGGAGCAAAAATCAAATCACTTTGGTTTAAATTTTAATTAAATACGACGAATGCCAATTTATGAATACAACGCGAGAATTGGTTTCAAAGACTTAAATATTATCAATTCAATTGTAGACTAATAAATTAACTGAGGTCTATCAACCATGAGCACTTTAAATCATATTTCAATTGCCTTAGGCGTTGTTTGTATAATAAATATTCTCATTTTTAATATGGTTCTTGATGTGATGAGAATAGTTCAATGTTCAAAAAACATTCTGCAAATCACCTTCATAAGCCCATGAAATTTATGTCGATGCATTTTCTATTTTTAAAAGATTGTATGAGCGGAGCCAACTCTTCCTATTTCAATTAAGAATACCACTTGGCAGTACGCCTCTATCTCTCACTAATAGCACATTGCGCTAAAGTATTCTACAACAAAGAAAAAAATATGTCTGAAGATGCATGATCAAAAATCTGTGGTTGTATTTAGCTGTCTTGCGGTCTCTATAGCATGGTGAGAGTTAACAACTATTCACAACTTCATGCACAAACACTGGATTTTGAGCAGATTACACATATGTGGCAAACATCGTGCTGAAATAGGCTGAAATCTACGGTTGATTTTGATAGCTGTTGTCAGGGAACAAACTCATCAAAAGAAGCTCATTGACCAACATGCTTGATTAACATCTCTAACACTTTACTGATATCGAGATCTTAATATGTATACCCTAACTCCACTTTGTTCCAATTTCAATGTAGTTTAAGAACAATCCACATTAGGAAGAGCGACGCATTACCGGACGTTTCAAAACCAACGAGTGATCGCTAAGTTTCAAATGAGAGTAATTAAAGAACTAATCAAATGATGACAGTTTGAAAAATCAACATTGGTCTAATTCAAATACGGGACTTCTCATTACGGGGAAATCCTGCGTCAACCTTTTGAAATGCTGAAGTTTTCATTCCTCATGAAACCATTTCGAATCAACTCAATAATTGGATGAACTGGCAATCCAGTTGAATTATATTCCCGAGCAATACCAGTCACGAGGACAAGCAGGATACCAAGTATGTTTACCTATCACTATGAATCTCGTCACCTCGGCTGTATCAACACGCTCATGCGGGTGCGCTTAAAATATTGTAACAAATTTGATTGCGGAACAAATGGTGGCACTTAACTGGCCAGATCCGGGGATAGGGTTGATTAGAATGGTCGCGGAAGACTCTGAAACTCGAAGAGGCTGGGCCCGAAATATTGGTCTCACTGAATCTAAGTATCAGAGTCCTCAAAAGACCAACTTCATAAGTTTTTAAAGACGATCTCGACATTGACATCAACAAAACACTGAAATTTATATAACTTTCAAATATCAAATAAGACTCATCACACAACAATGTGTTTGCTCGATTTAGATTTGATTTGCTATATGGCGACAATCAAACATTAGATGGAGATAATTGAAATCAATTTCGCAATCCGTCCAATTTACGACTACAAGATCTTAACAATTCAGTTTTGTAATTCACAGCTCGGTATATTGAGTTATATTCATTCAAATTAATGCCAATACGAGGAAAGGATACCTCTTGAGTAAATTATAAAGGTGAATAAACGATACAATAACATATGGTACTAGATCCATGTAAATTAGATCATCAGAAGGAATTTTGCCAAACGATCTTCCGGCAAGCAAGCGGCCTCGGGTATGGCAAAAATCAAATATTTGATGTCTCCTCAAATATTGATGAACCAAAGAATCATTAAACGTTCCCATTACCGACTATATATATACTATAAAGTGATAGAAAAATCGACTTACACGATTGAGATTTATTGTAAAAGTTAACGTGTTAGTCCAAGTTCGCATTTGGATTTCAATATATAATATATAGACTCGGCAATCATATAATTTATCGTTGATTCGTAGCGATTATGATAAATCGTATAGCATTAAGGCTGTCCAACAAGAACATGTACCTTCAGATTAAGCTCATGATACACATCAACCGCAACGTAACAATTATTAACTCTCGGGTCCAGGCATCGTGATCTGATAAGTCATCCTGCTTGATGGGTATTTGTTATAAGAAGACTCCATTTGTGTCCGTGTTAGTTTGAAACACAACACATTTTTTTTATTCATTCGAAATCATAATATTTACATTCCAAAGATTCAGAATAACAAAAAAAATCATCTTTCAAATATTGGATAACCCACCGCTTACTTGACAAAATTTATTTAGAAAGTTAAAACAAACTAGAATCGGACTGTTTCATCACTTAACGTAGACAGATTAACAGTGTTCTCCAAGAATTACTTCCAACCGATTGTTGCCATATTGAAAAAGTAGGCTATTTACGCTCGATTACTGTGTCCTATTATTGGAATACTCATTACACAGGGTAACTTTTGATCAAAAGCCTTGATTGTGCGTGTCCTGTCGTACTATCTATTTGATCTGTGTTTGAAATTGCAAGATGATTAATATTACTGACATTTGACTTTGTTCTTCAAACGGGTACTCAGATCGGTTTCGCAAGATCACTTTCTGATTGAATTGTAATGTAACTTCTTTTCGATTAAATTTATTTTGAAATAGGTGCTACATGTTAATCAGCGGATTGCTCTACTTCAGTGCCAAAGTGAAAAATGAACCGTCCAAGGGCTCGTGTACGAGGACCAGCGATCGCCACTGAAGCACTTGGTACAGAATCAAGTTTGCTCCGGCGGTTTCCAAATGAGCTCCCTTTCAGTATTGGTCCGCAAGACGATCGCTGCGCGGCATGTGGAGCTTTCAGATGGAGAATGGAACGTCGTCTGAAGGATGCAAATCACCTAACAGCGACCTTTTCAAACTGCTGCCAACAAGGAGCTGTTGAATTACCTTTACGATATTTTCCTGAGGATGTCGGAGAACAGGTGCCAGATTTTTATCGAGCACTTCTCAGTGGTGACGACGAGTGTTAGTACGTTTTAGTCTCAGATTAAATACTGTTGAGTGCTGAGAAATCTGAAACTCAATGTAGTCTCACAAGACTTTCGCACTCTGATTCAAAAGTATAACAACGCATTGTCCTTTACGTCCCTTGGTGCGAAGATTGACAAGACGGTAGCGGGGCAACGAGGGGTATATGTGTTCAGAGTCTCCGGGCAACTATCACACTTGATGGGATCGCTCATGCCATTACCAACGGAAGGACCTGGATTCGCCCAAATCTTCATTTACGGTGGGAACGATCAAGAAGAGGCAAATTTGCGTATCCGAAGGTGTCGCAAAGACCTTAATCCTAGAATCTTGATGGCATTTCAGCGTTTCCTGGACGAAAACAATCCTTATGCTCAGGTATTCCGGTCGGCGGTGGCTATCTGCAACGATGGCAATACTCAGTCACTTCGGATCAACACAATTACTGCTGCTGGGACTGATCATCGCCGCTACAACCGACCAACAGCGAATGAAGTGGCGGCTATAGTGGATGGTGATGGTCAGATTGGTGCGCATCCACGAGACATCGTGCTACATCGTCAATCGGGCGACTTGCAGAGGATTTCTGAACTGCACACTGGTTACTTTGCGTTACGATACCCATTATTATTTTTATATGGGTCTCAAACATGGTCTGATGGTTACCAAAACCCAAATGATGAGAGTGAGTGGTCTTCACGTTGACTTTTTTGAATTGAACGGACACGAAATTGATGGGATGGGGTTCGGCCTTTTCTCGGTCTGCTTAGATGTTGAAGGGGATATCACAAATCTAGAGTGGTTTGCCTACCTTTTGTTTAAGAGACCAGCTTACTCAGTGATTCTCGCGGCCGGACGGTTGTTTCAAGAGTTTGTGGTTGACATGTATTTATGCGTCGAACATTCAAGACTGCAGTATCTTCTTTATCATCAAAGGGAAATTCGCGCAGCCCTTTACAGCGGGGCAATTGAAGCTTTGGGCAACGAGACTGCAGATGAAGTTGTCGGTAGAAGAATTGTATTACCGTCGAGCTTTATTGGTGGCCCACGACATTTACAACAACTTTACCAGGACGCGATGAGTCTGGTTGCAGAATTTGGGAATCCGAGTCTGTTCATCACCATGACTGCGAATCCTCAATGGTCGGAAGTGCTAGATGCTCTCGATCCGGGTCAACTACCAGAAGATTGTCCAGATATCATTGCCCGTGTATTCTTTTTGAAATTGCAAACATTAATTGAGGATGTGACAAAGAGAGAACGATTTGGAAAATGTGTTGCTCATGTGTATTCGATTGAATTTCAAAAGCGTGGATTGCCTCACGTTCATCTGATTTTATTCCTATCCCGCGAGGCCAAACCAGAAACTGCCGAAGCGATAGATGCAATAATTTCAGCTCAACTTCCGGACCAAAATACCGAACCGTTACTCTTTGATTTAGTTACGCAGTTTATGCTTCACGGCCCATGTCAAGACTACAAATGCTGGACAGGTTCGGAGTGCAGATTAGGGTACCCACGTCCGTTTCTTGAAACAACAAACGTCCAGGATAACTCGTATCCAACCTACAAGCGCCCTAACAATGGCCAGTTCTGTGAGAAAGGAGGTTACCGTTACGATAACGGATCTGTGGTGCCATACAATCGATTCCTGCTATTGAAATATGGCTGTCACATCAACGTAGAGGTAGCGATAAGTATCAGGGCTGTCAAATACTTATTCAAATACATTTTAAAGGGACATGATCGGACAATGGCGAACTTGGAAGATGAAGAACGTATTGATGAAATTATGGCCTACGTAAATGCAAGGTTTTTGAGTGCTCCTGAAGGTAAGGGATCTGATTTGTAATCTGAGGTTTACTGATTGGGAGCTAACGTTAAATTGTATAGCGGTATGGAGACTGCTAAAATTCCCGATTGCGGGCCGATATCCAGCAATCCAACGCCTCAGTATTCATTTGGAGAATGAACAGACGGTCTACTATCTAAATGAACGAGGACTCAGAGCAACGATGGAGACTGGGAGAGCAGATCGAACAACTCTTACGGAGTTCTTCAGACTTTGCGGGGAAAATGCTCCGCTTCAAGGGTCTGAAGAAACGATTAGATCTTTGAAGTATCAAGAAGTGCCTAGGTATTTCTGTTGGAATAAGAAAAGCAAGCGTTTGACACCACATCGTAATTCAGTTATTTCAATTGGTCGGGTGTGTTTTGCCAACCTCAAACATGGAGACCTTTATTACCTTCGACTGTTACTTTGTCACGTTCGAGGACCGAGATCTTTCGCCGATTTAAGGACTGTGGAAGGAGTGCTATACCATTCGTACCGAGAGGCAGCCGACAGATTGGGACTTCTCCATGGTGATCAACACTACCATGCAAGTCTTAATGAAGCCGCGAATTGGAAAACTGAACACCAGTTGAGGCACATGCTAGCAATTATCCTAACGCAAAGCGGACCAGATAACCCGAGTCGCCTGTGGGAAGAGCACGTTCAAGATCTATCTGACGACTGTGAACGCCGAATCACTCGATTAAATCCACATATAGAACCGACTGAGAGTCAAGTTCACAATTATGCTCTGTTCTTAATGCAAAGGATTCTTTCAGCCATGGAAACAACTTTAGTTGCCGTTGGTCTGCCCGCGGTAGATGATCAATTGATTTTTGAATTAAGATTGCCTGACAAGGAGCAAAATGATCGCACTAACATACCCGATCCGGAGGAAAGCGCAAGAATTCACAAAGCAATGTTGAATGTGGGAACTGAGGAGCAACGGGCTGTAATTGATGATATTCTCAACGCAATTAATGAATCGGCACCTTACTTAGCTTTCTTAGATGGCCCAGGTGGAACTGGAAAAACCTTTGTGCTCAACTGCATTTTACACTACTGTAATGCCAGAAACGTACAATTCTTAGCTTGCTCAGCTGCAGGAATAGCTTCATTATTGCTGTTGAATGGGCGAACAGCACACAGTGCATTTAAGATTCCAATCCCAGTGTACGAGGATTCTGTCTGCCCAGTTACTTCAATGGATGGTCTCGGAAAGCAACTACAATCTGTTCAATTCATTGTGTGGGATGAGGTGGCCATGCAACACCGACATGCGATTGAATGCGTGGATCGCACACTTAGGGATCTTACGGGCTTAAATTTACCTTTTGGAGGAAAGGTTGTTTTGTTTGCCGGGGACTTCAGACAAACTCTCCCGATTGTTAGAAGGTCGAATCTTATGGAGCAAGCGGCAGCAAGTTTGAAGGCTTCTTTTCTTTGGAATCACATCACAAGGTTTGCACTCACAGTCAATATACGCCTTGGGGGGGCATCAGCACGGCCCAACCCAGTGAACATGGCCTTCGGCCGATGGTTGTTGGACTTGGGGTCTGGAAATTTACAGCAAGATTATGCCGAAATGATATCTATAATGTATTGCAATGTTACGATTGTTCAACCACCGCTTTTATTTGATTCAGAGGCCTTGAATACGGAGTACAACGCAGCCATTGCCATGATTCACCATCATGATTGGGTTGGTTTGACAGAATTGTATTCGACCAGATGCATGATCACCCCGCTGAATTCGACCGTGAATGTTATCAACAGCACAGTCATGGAATCACTGCCGGGGCCTTATCACACATCAACATCAATTGATATGGTTGACGAGGCTTTCTTTGAACCGGTGACAGTTGATGTTTTAAACACCTTTAATTTCCCTGGGTTCCCCACACACAAACTGGAATTGAAAGTTGGGGCATCAGTTATGGTTGTTCGGAATTTAAATTTATCTACCGGGCTTTGCAACGGCACGCGACTTCTGATCACAGACTGCGCCACAAACGCATTACAATGCAGAATATTGACCGGGGAGTTGAAAGGGACCATTGTGAGCTTACCAAAGATCAAATTGAAGCATGAAGGGAATGAAGAATGCCCTATCCCATTCTTCCGATATCAATTTCCCGTCACGCCGGCTTTCTGTATGACAATCAATAAAAGTCAAGGGCAAAGTCTGGAAAAGGTATCAGTGTTGCTACCAAAGTGTGTTTTTGCTCATGGTCAATTGTACGTGGCTCTATCGCGCTGCACGAGCGCATCAAACGTTCATGTAACTATAGCTAATGATTCGGATGAGATCAAAACCAACAACATTGTATTCCACCCCATTTTGCTCGACTAATAATCACAAAATGGAATTGGTTAGAAAACAAGTAAGTGTATTCTAGGGTACAAATTTTATCTCCAAGATATGGTTAGGCTAACCTTGCATGGTTCAATGCAGGCTAACTACGAAGCATACAAAGTGAGCTGGTACACTTTGCTGACCTTTTGTACCCATGATTGAATACTTGCCCAGATTGAACACAGCTTTTGTGTAGTGTGATTTCAAGAGTGGAATTGAAAATTTGACACATTTGTGTAACCTTATATTGAACTGTTTTGTACAATTAATTATCTGTTAGAGAACCATAGTGATGAGGGATTGGCCTCTAATTACCAATAACCTAAATGAAGCCAGAGTCAGTATTTAATTAGTTGAAACATGTTTTATTGTTTACAAGTCAGATTCACCTAGGAATTTGAGTGTTTAAATCAAGTGATAAAATTGAGATATATGCAATTGAATAATGTCCTGATAAAAGCGGAAAAAGTTGTATCAGTATGTACAATTAAGAACAATTGCGTGAGTTAAGCCAGGGATGTAATAAAATCTAAAAAGGTATCACACATAGTGAAAACATACTAAGGTGATAGAGTAAGGGAAAAATCTGGTTGTTTCAAACATTGAGTGAGACTGTAATATAAAAGTAGTAGAGCTGGGTTCAAACACAATAGTATGTTAGATATCATTACCAGCCAAGGGAAAAAATTAGGACCAGGGCGGCGCCCGCCGCCTAATTGGCTAGTGATGTGATAAAGGTGAGGCTATTAAGCGGAAGTTGGTCAAAAACAACACTGGAGAACTACAGTACGGCGATGTCGAAGCTTGAGAAATTCGGTACCCATCGGAAAATACAACGCAACCAACTATTACCATTAAACCAACAGCTGCTATGGGAATTCATCATTTGGGCAGGAAGGCAGAATAACATCGATTTCAGTGAAGAGAATAAACTTGATGGAAATAATGAAGAACACAAAATAGCGGCGAAGACACTTACTAAATATATCACGGGAATACGATCATGGCATCTTTTCCACAATTTACCTTTTCCCAATGAAAACGATAAAACCGTAAAGTTATTATTGAAAGCTTCTAGTGTAGCAGACGCGGAAAAGAAACAAACGCAGAGACAACCGAAACAACCAGTCAAATTACGCCACTTAGCAGAACTAGCAAAATAATTGTCAAAAGGGGACCAAAAAGAACGAATTGCACTTACAGTAGCATTAGTCGCATTCTGGGGGATGGCGCAATTAGGTGAACTGGTATCAGACAGGAAGGGTAGAAGATTAGTCTCTTTCAAGGACATCATTTCACATGGTACTTACATCAAGATAGCCCTGTATAATGCAAAAACCGCAAAACCAGGAGAAACGCAAATACTACACCTAGATAAAATCCCTTCCCTACTTTGCCCTTGTGAAGCAATCCGTCGAACAATAGAAGAATCGACCTTGCCATCAATCCACCTACCATTATTCTCGTATTATGAAAAAGGTAACCTCGTAACCTTGTCAAAATCGGCAGCAATATCGATCTATAGGAAGGTTTGGAGGAAGTATGATGCAAATAGTCAGCTTTCAGGACATTCATTCAGAGTAGGAGGAGCAACCTTTAAGTGGAATGACTCACAACCTTTAGAAGACGTAATCCGATTTGGTAGGTGGGAATCGAAAGCATATGAGCTTTATTTGAGGAAATACACAACAAAAGACATAGAAGATGCAAAGAGAATATGGAACTTGTTAAGGCTGAAGGGTGAAGACGTCGAAACAAAACCGGAACTGACCAAATGAAACGTGACAAATCGGAAAACAGGAAGCAAGATACCAGAAACAAATGAGATGTAGGAAGTGGGGAAGAGGAAATTAGCGAGAGAGAGAGATAGAAAGGAGACATACCTAAATCTTGAAGGAAGAGCGATATGTACTTAGAATTGAAATGCAGCTAATCAACTAAAGAAACGGTAAATCCTCGTGAGATACTCATAAAAGATTGAGAAAGGTTACCGAGAGAGAATGAATTGAAATACGGTTGAGAACGTACCTATCCCGCGAAACGTACAGTCTTGGGTCTTACCGAAGAAGGCTCTCCGCAGGCTCCGGGCGTCGCGCCCCGAGAGTTGGAGCAGAGAGCCTACCACGGTCAAACCCGGGGCCTAAAGGCCCCCCCCACACACGAGTAGAGTGACTTAAGTTATAACTTAAGTCACTCACTGACGGTTATGACTACTGTAGACTATCTGAGTGGTAAGAAGATAGAGACATACGATTGTAGTTACAGTTAGTATAAGTAATAAAGTTAACATAAGTAATAAAAATAGAAGTGGACAATTATGACAAGTAAAAACAAGACAATCTAGAAAAGACAAAACAGTCCCCAGGTGAATGAAGTGAGAGGAAAAAAAGAATAAACTTATTAATGATCAAGTACGAAAAGTGAATAAGTATTAATGGAATGCTACAGGTGCCCAAAGGAACGACGGCACCTGTACAGTTCCATGAATAGGATGGAACCCGGACCAGAGACACTAGGTACCGCAAACCTACAGCGGTACCGTGAGCAATCTCTATCGAGGGAGAAATCGTGAGATCTAGATTCTCACGAATCAAAAATTCTCCCCATCCAATATCACCACTACCCAGATCCAAAATCATCAAACAAAAAGGAAATTCACTTTTCGCTTTCTCATTAAAAGTTTTTCTTTTTCCTCCCACCCGCCCCTGCGCCCTACCGCGCAGATAGCCTACCACGGTCAAACCCGGGGACTAAAGGCCCCCCCCACACACGAGTAGAGTGACTTAAGTTATAACTTAAGTCACTCACTGACGGTTATGACTATTGTAGACTATCTGAGCGGTAAGAAGATAGAGACATATGATTGTAGTTACAGTTAGTATAAGTAATAAAGTTAACATAAGTAATAAAAATAGAAGTGGACAATTATGACAAGTAAAAACAAGACAATCTAGAAAAGACAAAACAGTCCCCAGGTGAATGAAGTGAGAGGAAAAAAAGAATAAACTTATTAATGATCAAGTACGAAAAGTGAATAAGTATTAATGGTCACTCGGCGTTATCGGTAAGATCTCTGACTTGTCAATGTTGTTTACGGTTGCGAATCGATGAAGTTTAACAACTCCTGAGTTATAGCTCTTAAGAGTTCCGTCTCCCCAAGCTCCTCGTAAGTAGTGCTTCTTTACTTCGTCAGTCTCCGAGTCATCTTATCCAAAGGCATCTTTCTTAAATGCCCTGAAGGGTTTTGTCGCTTTCTTTAAGTTCAATTCAAGTTTTGATCCGACCAATAGTCTTTTCGGCATCTTTTCCGCCCGATTCTGCACCTCACGAGCTCTTCTTTAGGTATCTTTGTTCGGCTTCGCAACTTTCTTTGGTGGGAAAACTTGCTTCAACAAAGGTCGTAGATCCGCCGGCACTTCTACTAATATCTCTCTGAACCATAATAAATCTCCGAGATAGCCTCTCGAGAGAGCGTCTGCATTGTTTCCTTTTGATGTAACATGTTTCGCCTGGATGTCACAAGCTAGCACGGTAAGTAGCCTTTGTATCTCTTTCCATTCTTGATTCACCATGCTATCTTTCGACTTCCTCTTTCTAACAGCTGCCTGAGACGTGGTATTGTCTGTCCAAACTAAAAACTTCTTGCCTGTTTTCACACCGACTGTCAGAACTGCACAGCACTTCATCGCTGGGAGGCTACTCACCAGCTATCTTCCTCAATTTCTGGAGGACCAACAAACCCATCCGAATCGCTACAGTTTCAGCCCACGCTATCGTGCGCTTATCTTCTGACAGTCCAAGCGTTTGCCAGCCCTGTGTTAGTTCAAAAAAAGCCCAGTCTTTTCCAATTAAGACTCCGATGCCAAAGGATGATGATGCATCTCCTACCCAAGCTACCTCTGTCGCTTTGGGTGACGGGATTATCTGATGTGAGTCGAAATTCGATAAGACCCAGTACCACTCCTCTACATCCGCCTTCACGCTGACTGTTGTGTGTCTCAACGCTGCTTTGTTCTTCCAACTCTTCATCCAGCTATAGAAAGAGTTCAGATAAGCTTTCATATGTGGTACAATGTGCACCGTGTGCACCAATTTCCCCACAATACTCTCTACACTATTTAGCGCCCACTTCTTTGTATGATCTTGTAAGTCTAAAATTAATTGCAGTCTTTCTCTTAACTTTTCTTGTGGGAGTCTGACCGTGTGATCATGCCCGTTCCAGATGAACCCCACGAATTTTTGCTCTTTTGCAAAGTCATGATTCTTTACTGGGTTTGTCGCGATACCCATTTCGTTGCTGATGCTCGTCACGTCGTCCAACAAGACACTATGGCCTTGCCTTCTCAACATTAAACTGTCGTCTACCCACCTAAAGAGGTTATCTTCAAGATTCTTTCAATTACCAGCTTCCAGATGTGCGCCGGTGCACTGAACACTCCACAGCTTGCTACGCCTCCAAAACCTACCGCCAAATCTATCCAGATGCGGTTGTAGAATTCCATAATGCACAGGTAACGTCTCTGGCACGGGTGTACTGGCAGTTGCCTGTACGCAACGCTGGACTGCTGCGCTGCGCCGCGTTGCAGACGGAACGCTGGTTTCTCTGTAACCGGGCAGCGCAGCGCAACTAAAAATTTTGTTGCGCGCAGCGCAACACAGGCGGAGAATTTCCGTTGCAGAATTCTGCAACAGCAACACATCAGAGCAGCGTGAAAAAGAGGGGAAATTGCTGCGCTGCTTGATGTTGCAAGCAGTGCAGCGCAATGAGCACTAGGAAGAGGCGTAAAATGCCTATCGGCTTTGTTTTCATATATACCCTTACTAACTACCATTTATTCCTACTATTTCACCCATAAGCACCCTTTATCAAATCACCAACTACATCCATTGCCGCCCCCATTGAATCACCTAATTCAACACCCTGCCTAATCCACATTCGAGCACCTACAGAAGTCTCGATGGTACGAGGTACCAAGCTGCCCCGGTCAGCACTTGCAACATCAGCTGCTGCTGAAAAAAGCCGCTCGACTGCGCTCAAAGCCGCAGTGATACTGAGATAATCGCGTGCGAGGGAGGAGAGCACCGGGTATCTGGCTGCATGAACCTTTAAAACAAAACCAAAGGTCAGTAACAACAATAACGATTAGAAGGCTAAAAACGTGACTCACCTTCCACCACAGAAGGATTTCTTTTGGATCCCCAATCTTCTTGGGATCAGCATATTCAACGTTGCTGAGGTACCTATCCAGCTCGTCAACTACCTGGGACTGGATACCAGCCCCAAATGCAAACGCACCCGATGGTGCGCTATCTAAGCCCGTACTGTCAGGCTCTGATGTAGAAATATCGATTGATTGAGCTTGTAACTTCTCGGCCTCGAGCTTTGCTTTTCTAGTATTGAAGTGGGAACGAAGTAGTTGTTGGGTGTTGATAGTGATTGGGTCATCTTTACCTAATGCACCCTCAAAAAAATGAAGGCGCAGTCCAGGATGAAATACAGATGCCATTACCAAGCTTTCACATTCGAGCGCCTCCTTGTAGTAAATTTCAACCCTTTCTTGCATCTTGAGAATCATCGGCAAGACAGCTTCATCAACCACCTTAGCTTGACGTTTCAAGTGAGCAGCAAGGTCGTAGTACATGCCAAGGACCATGCATCCGCTTGGTATATTACCTTCCATCTTCTTAGTAAGAGTTACAAAGATCTTGAGACAATATCTTCAGTCAGATTATGCTCGCTAAGTTTAAAATCAATTATTGAAGATTACAAAGATTACACACCTTGAGCTCAGAGTTGACTTCCTCAATAGCGTCCCAGTCGCTTGGCGAGAAATATATTTCATGAAAATATCCGCGAGGTTTACCACTAGCACAACGTCGAGAGCCGCTCCCTTTAACCTTGTCAAGGTCAGCTTTAAGAAGCCCATCTATAACCTGGAAACATGACGAAACATATCAAAAGAAGTCATTTGAACTATACTCGACTTTGGTTGATCAGTAGAGATTTAAATAGCAACTCACTTCCTTTGCACCAATTCCTTTACCTCGTGATTCATATTTGATATTCCATCGGATCCCGTAACCCGCAATGAGGCCTGGTCCTGTATAACCAAGGCACTTGGCCTCTTGCTTGAATACCATTCGCCATGCGCTAGATCGAGTTATACGGCGTATAACAAAGTCGAGCTATGAGATAAAAATAAGTATATGTTAGTTTGACATCTAAAGAGTATGGATCAGAAAGGTACTCACATTTGTCATCAAGGTCAGTATTCGATGCTTGTTCTTGTGTTTGGTAGTAAGCTCAGCAGCTCGGTCTGCAGCTGAGTAAGCATCTCCTTCATTCTCAATTGCAGCTAACTCCTCATCTTCTAACCGGTCAAGCTTGGCATCTTCTAAATCTAGTGCATCCTCAGCATCCGCGTCATATTCGATTTCGGCGGCTTCCTCAGGTATTTCTTCTTCGTCATGATCTTCAACCGCATTCGATGGAGCCAAAGTTAGTATTTCAGAATCGACTGATTCAGTATCATCAATCACTATCGCCACTTCGTCTTCACACTCCTCATCGATGGTTGGGAGAGTACCAGTGACTGGAAAAACCCCCAGAAGGGTCTCTCTAAGACGAGAAGGGGGCTTCGGAGTCATACCAAGCTGTGAAAGGCCAGCATTGACCACAAGCTGTAGCTTGTGGCAAAAGCACTTGACATGAAACTTAGGAGTCCAGCTGTACTTTCCTGTCGTGTCCTTCTGGCTGAGCTGAGAGTGCATCTCCTTCGCCATCGTCACATTTGAAGAGGCTGAGTCCGTAGTTTGGGCGAGCATGTGCATACAAGAAAATAGAAAATGTGTTAGTATTTCACCAAGTAATTCATGACGATCAAAAGGAAACTTATCTTGACATGAAGACCATGTTTAATTAAGTAATTGACAGTTGGGGCCGCCAAAAACCGACCTTGATGGTGCCATGCTACAAGTTTGAGAGCCAGATGGTGTTCGACAAACTCCCAGTTTTCGTTGACGTAGAAGACAGTGGCCCCGATGAAACCGTGTATGTTGCCTTTTGATGTCCAGACGTCGTGAACAAGGGTAAACTTACCCGGAATATTCTACAAGTATTGTTCATCAACTTACAACTTGAGCCAATAATGAATAAAGAAACAAATTAAATAAACTACTAACCGAGAGTTCTTTGATAACAGTCTGTTGAAGAGACATGTATATTGTTTTGGCTTCATTTGCCATCCACTTTCTACCAAATATCTTGCATTCCTTGTGGCAGTACGAGAAGGCTGCTCTGAGTAAAGCATCTTCTACTCAAATCCAAGGTTGTGCATGCCTGAGAATCCACAGACAAAGGATCTGGTTAAGGACTCGGTTGTTGAAGATAGGAGCTGGATTGCCAAAGAAAGACTTGATGACCGGTTGAGCTGATGATTGCTTTGCTTCAGCTGCCTCTTTGGCTGTTGGAGGAAGTTTCATACCGGACTTGAATGCTGCATTTCGTCCTTTACAGGGTTTCCGAACTCGACCGGTGTGTACACCATCTCGATGGACCTTAAGATTACTGGTTAAGTTGTCCTTACTGACACGAACCAATCTGAAACAGAATCGGCAAGGGTAAGAGAGAGGTGGGCCATCGACATTCTAAAGAAAAAAAGGCAGAACGTATGAGTTACACTACGTACACCTGATGGTAGACATATTGATTATAAACTTACATCTTCTTTTCCATGCAATGGCTTATCATAATAGGCCAGTAGTTCAACTTGGTCCTCATCAGTCATAGTAGCCTTGAGTTTTTTTGCGCGGTCTTCTTGGCTGACTTCGTTATCAGAGTCCTGAGCAAGATTGACTTCCATCTCCTTGGATATTGTTGCATCAGACTGGAACCAAAATTTTATAGATTCATAATGTATTAAACAAACACATCATTGTAGAACTAGTGAACAGAGATACGGTTGACAGGAAGTGGACAATTAGCGACTGAACTTACGGATGGTTCTTGTTGTCCTTTTTCAGCTTCTGGTCCAAGTCGCTTACGTTTGTTAGTCTTGGAAGCACGCACAGTCGATGGACTTGATACAACTGAAGTCGTGTTGCTTTTGGGTGTACAGATAGGGTTCCGAGTCGGCAGTGCACGGCGGCTATCAGGCAATGGGGCACACATGTTGGTGTCTCTACGGACAACCGGTGGTCGGCTGGATCGACGCGGAGTAGCGGGAACTGGTGGATTGACATCAGTCTCTTCAGTTGAAGGAGACTGAGGTCGGGTTGGTGCTGAGCTGGATCTGGATCAAGTCATGTTGGTGGTATGGTAGTCGTAGGTGGTGATGTGGTTTGGGATGTTGGATGATACGGTTTCCAAAGTATGGAAGACCTGAGACCTACAGTCCTTTGGGCTCGGGCTGGCAGCAAAAACCCCACAGGCCGACACTAGGACCGGGCATCGGGACCGCAGCGTACCGGCATTAGTGCGTGCAGCGCAATGCAGCGCGACGGTGTGCAGCGCCTGAGCACCGATGTGTGCAACGGGTTCTGCACTGCACCGCTTGGCAACGCAGCGGACCCATGGCACGCCTGGAATCAGCAGCGGGCAGCGCACCGGTGCCTGAATGCAGCGCAACGCCATGCAGCGTCCAAATTTAGGTTGCGCAGCGTTCCGCTGCGCGTTGCCGCAGCGCAACCAGTCCAGCGTTGCTATACGCCTTCTGCCAGTCAAAAATGGCTACATCCCACTCTCCTTGGTTATCTTGAAAGAATCTAGCCACCTTATTAAAATCATCCCAATATGTACCATAGTTGAGTTTATTGACAAAAGAGTTTACTAACGGTAACGACGCGTCATTTCTAGGGAACGACAAATTGTTCACCATCCTTATTGAACCATTGCTGTTGATCGCGCTCCCCATGGGGTTTGATCTGAAGAACCCGATCCTAGCGTACAAATCCTTGTGAGTAAAAGGGCCTGCTATCCTACCGGCTCGCCATTCCTTCTCTAACGTTGCTTCAATTTGTGGTCTTGCTTCTAGTGACGACTTATGATTCTCTGGGGTGTACCATCTCATTCCTGGTAAATCATGTTGCGGTATACCCAAACAAAACCCGTTTTTGAAACCGTCTACTATATAAGGGATGTCATCGTCTAGTCCAACAGCTTTCATCAAGGCTATCCACTCTTTCACTACCATCTTACATGAAACTGGTGCTGGCCACGTATTGGTAACTGGTATCGTGAAGATCTTTCTTTGGTTCAAAGGCAAGGGGATTTTCTTCCTTTCTCTCTCATTCTCCTCCTCCGATACTTCCCCTGCTGAATCGCTTGACTCTTCATCTCCTTCTTCTTCTAGATCACTCAACCCAACATCTCCCGTTCCGGAAGGTTGGCACTCTGTTGGAATTGTTTTGGTCTCAAGACTAAAGACAGCTGTAAACAGATCGCATTTCATGCACTCAATTTTGGATTTCTATGCACCGCTCTCTCAACCACAAATTCTAAGAACTAACTAGTACAAAAAGTGGTACAAAAATTTCCCCCCCACGAAGCGCAACCCAACGCATCCCATTCACCCATAACCCAAATTTGGATTTCATCGGAATTAGGATTTTCAAAGAAAGATTGAGCCAGTCAGTATCTCCTTAGGGTTTCTCTTTTTTTTTCATCTTTTGCTTACGTGGTAGGATTCTCATCTCTAACAACCGCCTTCGGGGTGTATTTGACTCCTTTGTTTTGATAATAATTTGGCTTATAGGACGTCGATGCTACCGGAGCTACACCATCCGTTCCTGCTTGATTATCTAAAAACCAACACATGCATAAGTGAGTCAACTACCCATCTCCACCATTAGCATCAACAAGAGATTTACTCACCTGCTTTATTGGTGAAATAGTTATTCTTTTTGACATATGGTTTCTTAAAGCCTCCTCTCTTCCCTCGGAAGTTTGAGGACGTTCCATCATTCAATCTTTCACTCGACTTTTCTACTACTTTGGTTGACGCAGGCTCTACCTTCTGTCTACCAGTAGTAAAACTGAAGCCATATTTCGGTCCTCCTACGGCGTACGGATTGTCTTCAAACTGTAAATCACCCGCATGATCCGCAAAGAACTTGGCATCTGCCTCTACCTTTGGTTGAAGGCCGTTTGGTAGTCGAATCTTGTCTTTGTAAACAGTTTTACCGTTCACCTTTGTCTTGATGATTTTCCTCCTACGGAAGATCACCGTTCTGACAGCCAAATGATATCTTAAGCCAACCATCCAGCAAAGGTACTTCTTCTTCAGTTCATATACGATTTTCTTATGCTTCACGATATAATCTGCATAGCTATCTAACTGATAAATCTCTCGAGCGTAATGTTCCTCTAAATCACACATCTCTACAAAATCTCCAAAGGCAATTTGCCTTTCCAAAGTCTTCTGTGACGTTCTCTGCTTATCTCTCTTGTCCTTGACTTTCTCTTCTTCATCATCATCATTGTAAGTGTCTAAGAATGACTTTTTGAAAACTGATAAAGGGACATATGATCTTAAGCGTTTGAACCCTTTGTCCCACTTCCTGGGTAGATCCGGTAAATCAGCAGAATCGAAATCGGTCAAATTGTAATCAAGTTCCGCTTTCTTGGCGATTTCCGATTTGTCTGAACTCGAGATTTCTGAAGAGGATGACTTGTCTGAGTCTGATTCTGACAGATCCTCTGATGGGCTAGATGACCGTTTCTTTTTGGATTTTGAGCGTCTCTTTTTCTTCCTCTGAGCCTTAGAGGCATCAGAGTCGCTGGAGGATGACTCGTCACTCGGACCTCCTCTCTTCTTTCCACACTTCTTCTTTGACTTCTTCCTAGGCTTAGGCGCCTCTGAATCGCTTGATGGTGAACTATCAGAAGGATTTTCTCTCTTCTTGTCTCCACCTCTCAACTTGGCTTTCCTCTCATCAATCTCATTTTCTCTAGGTATGTTATTGCTAACTTGATCAGATCCTGAGATAGCCGCTAGGAGTCTACTTGAGTCTTGTAAGGCTGAATTAGTCGACTGCTTAGGAACTTTCGGTACATTTCTCACATTTGACGGCGTAGGGTTATCGTATTCCATTGATACCATGGAACTGAAGGATGAATTGAATTGGTCAATCAATCTTCTTGCCGATGGGCCGTCTCTGCCGTCTAAAGCTTTTGTGAGTGCTTCTAAAAGCGACCTACTTTTGGAGTTGTTTGCTCCTGATGCTTCTTTGAACGAATCTCTAAGAGCTATGAAACAGAAACAATTTCAAGATACGTAAGTCTCTCTGTTCTTAGACCTCTCTGCTCCTACAATCAACTGATGGATCTATCACAGGGGCAAAAATTGATGCTCACAACTATGTGAGTGTTGAAATGATCCTGTTTTGTTCCCATTTGTTTTCTATTTGTTTCCAATTTGTTTCCCTTTTCTTTCTGCTTGTCAGCTGATTACGTGATCATCCGGAACTGAGCAGACAAACTAAGCCTTCCTCAGCCTGTATTCCTGAGCAAAGAAGTCTGAGGAAGGGCTGATCCTGAGCGGCATTCCCTGGTTCAATAAGTTCCAAGGAATGCCACTAATGTATAGCTTAGGGGCTGAGCTGAACTGAGTATTACCTTAGCTAAGTCTCTGAAGCATCCCCCAGACGGATCACAGAGCGCCAAGTGTCAGCCCTGAGTACATATACATGTACCCAAAACTAACCTGTAACAGTAAAAAACATATGTATAAGATTAACTACATGTTACATACTGAGCATAGACTGTATGTAACATGTAATACAATGTATCAAAACCTTTATTACATATACATGAACCTGTAAAACAACATGTAATATGTAACAAAACGCCATTTACACCTCATAACTCAGTGTCAAGAGTTAAATGCTTATATTACATACCACACACAAGAAGTATATGTAATTAAGCATTACTAGTAACAATAATGACTACATGTTAATAACTAACCCTGAACCAATGTAGTGATAATAACAAATGTCACTACAGTTAGGTTTGGAGAGGAGAGTATATAAACCCCTCCTCTCTCAGCCTTCAGAGAATCCCCCAAGCAATTATTACCCACTACTTTTAAAGAACAATTAAAGTTCACTGAAGTAAAATATCAAGAGTCTTATACAAATAAGACTAGTGATAAGCTTCATCAACTTTAATCAGATTCCTGATTAAAAGTAGGTAATACAATTCTTCATTTCCCTCTGGATCCTCTACTTCCCCTAAGTAGAAACCCAATCAAGGCTAGTGACCTCCAACAACTCCAGGCTAGTGACCTTAAGAAGAACTTCAGGCTGGTGACCTTAAGAATAACCCCAAGTTGGTGACTTTAAGGACAACCAGATTGGTGAACTAACTCACTCTTTGATCTGTTACTATAAAAGATTAAAGGAAGGTCCAGGATCCAACCTTCATATATTATAATAAACATCATATTATAGTTACTGAATCTCCTTCTTAGGAGTCAATTAACTGAAGTCTGTCTGGATTTGTCCAAACAGACAGTCAGTTCCTTTCTTCTCTTTAATTTTCCTTCTTTACTTCAATTTGTAACTACTACATAGTTGAAATAAAGAAGTTAAATTTAATAAACCTACCATTCTACCCTTCAGTGAGCACTGAGTACTCCTACAAAGAGCACCCAGCCCTCACATTTGGGGGCCTCATCGTGTTGAAACCCAATTCAAACCTCAACTTTTTACCAAAGTAAGAATTCATACCTCTAGACAAACAGTGTAAGAACCATCAGAATTGAAATCAAGTGTAATTAACCACCAATCACACTACTCAACTCATAAAAACCACATCTTGATACAAATTATCAAGTAATACATATCAAAACAAGAATAAATTGAGCATTGTGATTTAAATCATCAGTCACCTCACTCAATAACAACACCATATTACTTTAAAAACTTAGAAATTAAGCAACCCTCTAAAAAGAACATTTTTTTTTTCAGTCCAGGAGATTTCAAGCAGTTGTAGTTATTTTATTACATAACCTTGAGTGACAAACTGAAGAAAGGTATTACGAGTAATTCTTGAAAAGCTAAAAAGCCCTGAAATAACACTACAGAAACGACGAGTCGAGTACCATAGTTACACATACATATAACAAATTCAAGGACCCCAACGAGATATACATATACAGAAGACATTGAATTTTGAAAATCATTAAAGAAAAGGAACATATTCCTTTAGAAACATTCATAATCAGAGAACCGAAAAGGACTATCGATTTCAGGATATTAAAGTGGACGAGTGAATCGAAATAAGAAAAGAGGAAGAATCACCAAAGGAAATCGAATCAAAATCAGAAATCAAAAAATTCGCCGATTGGAAAGCCACCAAACAAATCACAGAGTAACAGTAAGTCCAATAAAAGCCACAAATAATCTCAGATTCCTTCCTTACCTATCATTTCCAAATCCCTACATTCCATTCCTCCTTCTCTGATTCCACCTAGAGAGATTCAATTCAAAACGAAGCGAAACCGAATAAGAAGATCTAAATTACTTACAGAATTGATCCGGTAAAGAAACCAATAACGTTCGATCCTACTTACCACCGCAGGCAAACCTCAACCAATCATCACCTAGTAACGAACACAACAAAAGTAATACAACAAGTGAGTCAGCAAGTAATATAAGAGAGAGAGAGAGAAGAGAAAAACTAACCTATACCAATTTGATTAGTGATCATAGAACAAATCTGTACAAGAAACAGAACCAGTAGACGAGTCCGAGAGTATAAGAAGGCTCCTATCCTCGAGAACAATCCATCTTCAAACAATCCATTTGAGAACAAATCAAATTGTTATCCTTCCTTCATCGAATCGATCAACTTCAGAAAACTCTTTAACCTTGTTAAAGTTATTTATAAAATTAAAAGTAACATCATTAATTCATTCATCTCTAACTATACTCATCCAGCATCAGAACCATAGATTACTGATTCTATATTTTTTTTTCTTCTTTCTCTCCCTTTTGTCCCTTTTTGTTTACTTCCCCATCGCTAAATTTTTGGTTTTGTCTTCTCTTTCTTCCTTTTCTCATCTTCGGTACCAACTACTGTAGTGTCTTTCCCACACCTATTTAACTCCTTAGACCTAGCCAATCACGGTACACCTCAACAGCAACAAGCTGAGGCAAATCGTACGCATCAATCTACCCCAGCTTTACCAGATCAACCTAACTACGACGGTTCCGTACTAGAATTTGAAGACGCGTACGGCAACACGAGTCAAGAACCGATTATAGTCGATTCTACTACCACGACCCCAGCTGCCAATCCTCTAGTTGCCGAGATAGATTCTCCCGGTTCAGACGATACCACTCGAGAGCTAGTTTGAGCCGAAGGACCTGCACCAGAAAACCCGGTCATCAACAATAATAGTACGGATTAAAATATTTTTTTCCTTTTTGTTCACCATCAGCAAAATCTATCTCTAATTCCGAATACTAGAATACCAACTAATAATATCATTTTTTTTCTTTCTTTCTTTTTCTTCTAACATCTATTCGATCCAACTTTAGATAACCAAAACGCTCATCCTGTTGGCTCAGGACAAGAACATCAAGTTCAAGGAGCTCAAGGATATTGTAAGTAGTAAACCTAACCGATAAATTCGAAATCAAACAGAAATACTAAAAAAAAAAATTATTTCATTTTAATTTTTTTTTAAAAAAACCTCTTTTTTTTCCTCGTTCTCTATCTACACTCCACTCCACGCGATCTGCATCATTATGTCATCTAGAGGTTCCCAACCACCAAGCAGCGCAAGCTCAGCAAGCGCGAGAGGATCATCAAAGACCAAACGAAGCGCCAAACCAACGACCAGAGGAACAAGGAGGACACCAATGGGGGACCTATACGAACCATTACCCCCCTCAGGTAAGCCCATTCCAGCTCTTGTTGAAAGCTTTGCTAAAGAGAAAGAGATTAAGAAGAAAACCGTTTCTCTTTCAACTTTAGACTCAACAACAGCAAGCGGGTTATCACTACCAGCCCCACTATCATCCGAATCTTGCAGCCCCGGTAGCTCAGTACCCACCGGCACCGTCCCCAGTCTACAACCCCCAACCTCAGTACCCTCCACACCCTTCCCCGGTGTATCGACACCACCAACCGGCTCAGGGTTCGAGCAACCAACCCATGCCACCGCCTCCTCCTCCGCAACTGTCGTACCAGCAGACCCGCGAAACCAAGGAAGCCCGACTCCGTCAGGCGATCATCGGTCTCAAGCAGAACCTGGACGAAGCTCGCGTTGCGAACAACAACGCAAACTTTTGCCGGATCCTAGGTATGGCCAAGGAAGCCCACAAGGAACTCAAGGAGTTCCTTGGCGGCCGTCGTCACCGAGCTAAAGTAGAGCAGGTGGCCAACTACAACCCTTACCATCTGAACCCCCGTACAATGGAACCGTACAAGAATCCACGAGCAGCCGGTCCATCCAGCCAATGCCGCAAGAGAGCTCGCGACGAAGAGATTGATGCTTTAGCGGAGAACGCATCCAACTTACTGGACATGATCTTAGTCGTGAAACGGATGAAGCAGGACGATTCCGACCCAGACCCGAAGGGAAAAGGGAAAGAGAGGGAGAGAGATCAGTAAGCATCCTACCTCCTCCCAGCTCTGCCTTTCACCATCACCCATCAGTGTTGTATACTGATACTCCTTTTACTGGTCCCCCTCTAGAGAGTGATTCCTCCAATCTACTATCTCCTTCAGTAGAATCTATTAAGATGGAAGAAGTCGAGGTAGGGCAAGTAAACTATCAAGGGCTGTTCAACCAGCCACATTCAGTTTCAAATTTAAATTCCAAAGTTTCATCTTCTTCAGTTTCTGTCTCAACTTCTCATTTAGACCTAGATGACCTTATTCGACGAAAGAGTTATGCAATTTATGAAAAAGTTGAACATTTGAATCCAACTCTAAGTTTGCTAAAAAGTCAATGTGAGATAAGTGAGCAAGTGAGACTAAAAGAATTTCAATTAACTTGCCAATTACATAAATCATCTTATGATGATATTATGAGTAAGTTTATAGAAATGAGAGAACAAATAGCAGAAGTTAAGAAACTTTGTGGTGAGCTTGATATCAAAAGATATCATACAGAAGTACAAGATGACTTAATCAACAGATTTTCAGAATTAAAAACACACCTTGTTGAAGTTAGAGACCAAATAAGTTTATCTCAAACTGAAGAGAGCCCTAAAAATAAAGGGAAAGGAAAACAGCAAATACCTTCTTCTGAAAATAAAGACAACAGTGCATCAACTTCTAATACAAGTCGAAATGTTGCACCAGGAGAAAAAGAAATTCAGAACCCTGAAGTTACTCCAATAGCCGCGTTCAAACCTAACCCGGTTGACACAAAAACCCGGTTACCCAGTTGCTTTCCTGGTGGTAACTTTGTGTATCCATTGACAGTTCTTGACAGCTTCCAGCCAAAAAGTCCACCGGGTCAACTGGGTTTTTTGAAACCGGGTCAGGTTTGAACGCGGCTAATGTACAGCTTGAATAAAACCCAAGCTCTAGTATTACAAATTAGAGAAACTTTGAATAAGAGACATGAAGAAGCAACTCTAACAGCTTCTCAACAAAACATGATCAAACAAATAACCAACCTAGCCAGTCAAATTGCCACAAGGATTTCAGACAATGAGAAAAAGAGCTCATTAAAATTTAGCAATTATGAAAAGAACTTCCAAGACGTAATCACTAAGATATCTCAAAATAGAAATGAAGATAAAGAAAGTATCAGAGAAATAAGTGATGCACTTGTAAGTGATTTAGCAGAAACAAAGATTGTGACCAAACAACTAGATGTCAAATTAGACAAACAATTGAAACTACCAATCAAAGACCCATACAATAAAATTGAAGAATTATTCAATAAATTTGAGAAACACAAAAGTCAAATAAATTCAACAATTGATAAATTGAGAGAAGAAGCAAGAGCAACAAAAATCCATGAGGATTTGAATCAACAACAACAGCAATTTGAAAGTAGCATGCTGAAATCCTACCACACATTGCAGGAGAACATAAAAGATAACCACGAACATTTACAAAAAGAATTTATGAAACAACAAGAAGAACAATTTAGAGTTTTTTCAGACCAACTGTTGAAAAATCAAGAAATGTTCAATAACAGGATATTACAAAAGAATACTGAAATACAACAACAGCTAATAAAAATGGATGATAATGCCAACAGTGCCAGGTTATCAATTATTCAAGAACTTAAACCTGGAATAACAAGTCAAAGTAATAACAATTCCACACAAAGGAATTTTTCCAGTCCACCGGTGGTACACCAACAAGTGGAGAACAACCATGAAAACAATCCTAGAGTAGACCCTTCACTTAGAGGAGAAGCTAGATTTAGACAACACGCAGCAAACACAAGAGAAAATACGGTGAACTATGTAGAACCTCTACTTAGGAATAATGAGACACACATTTCAAAATATTGACTACATATATCACAATGGCTACTCAGGAAATATTCATGGAACTGTGTAACAGTAGCAGGATGGGAATCTGATCACTAGGACCCATATTCCCATCTGGGAACCTCTTTAATGCTGGCAGTGCATGTCTGAAACTACACGAGAAGATAAGTTAACCAAAGCTTTAACTAAACTTTGGCCAACAGGGAGAGATTGGAAAAGATTTAGTGGCGACGGAGAATATAATCATAATGATTATATTGATTGGTGTGACAGCTTGATTACAGACCTGAAGATGGACCCACTTGTTGTGGTGAGCCACTTGAGTACAGCTTTCACTGGAACAGCAGGACAGTGGTACATAGACAAGCGTAAAAGCAAAGGCTCAATGACATGGGACGAGTGGAAAGATGAAATCCATAAGAGGTTTGGTAATAATGTTTGGAGAAACAATATGGAAGATTTGTTCTTGAAAGACAAATTTGACGCCAATGTACATGCAGATCCAACAGCATGGTCTTTGAAACAAAAGAAAAGAATTGCAGCTTTTGATCCAGAATCTTCTGAGGAAAGAATTGTAAACAAAATCTTAAACAAAGTTGACGGTGATGTCAGAACTGCAATCAAAAGTCAATTGACCACACCCTATGAATGGGATAATTTCTTACTAATATTCAAGGACATTTATGAGAATACTAGTATAATTAATAAGAAAAAATACTTGAACAAGCCAAGGAGACCTTTTAATGAAATTAAAGCTACTTTCAATAGTGATAAAATGCAAGGACCCTCTAGTACAAAGGTTCAGCCAAGCACATCGGAAAAGAAACCTTTCAGAGCATGCCCAAATTGTGGAAACAAAGATCCAAAACATCAATGGAGAGGATGCAAAGATAAGAAAATTAATATGATCGAAGAAGATGAAGAAGATAGTGATCATATGAATGATGTTAAAGTAAAAGTGTCAATCATGTTTCATTTACATATCACGAGTTGAACTTGTTTGTGTTATATATTTCATATCTCATTTCACATTATTATTGCATATGTAACCGTGTTTGTAACAGTTATCTTTTTGTTTGTTATCATCATTCTTAACCTATATACCACTTAGAATCATAATGTATAACCTTGAAGAGCAACGAATAGAGTTTCCTTCCTCATCCAAGATCTTCTTAATCATTCTTGGGTGATAGGTGTGTACTCTATTCGTGGGATTTGAGATAGTTCATAGGTTCAGTTCTGAACTTTATCTCTCCCTGCTCTGACAGGTATGTAGCTTAAATTTGTTTTCTCATGCTTTCAACTTTGTGTTTTTTCTCATTTATATTCAGTATGATGGAATTAAATGCTGATCCAAGATCTTCTTAATCATTCTTGGGTGATAGGTGTGTACTCTATTCGTGGGATTTGAGATAGTTCATAGGTTCAGTTCTGAACTTTATCTCTCCCTGCTCTGACAGGTGTGTACTCTATTCGTGGGATTTGAGATAGTTCATAGGTTCAGTTCTGAACTTTATCTCTCCCTGCTCTGACAGTTCTAACAGGTTATGAGCCCAGCGTTATAAGCGACTGCGGTATCATTTTTCCATCATACTGTAGCAGTTCACAACAGAACACTAGCGAACTTTCTTAATTCCCGAATACAGTCACGTCGAATGAATCCGATCGACGCCACAGATTTGAAATCAGAACTTAAACCCGAATCAACTAACTCAAAACGCCCACCAATAGATAATACACAACCTATCAATGATCAATACACTATCCTTTTTCCTACTTTCGATCAGAAATTTAAAATGACCTCTAATATTTCTGAACAGAAAGAATTCACTATAAGTTCTTACTCGAATGTCACCAAGTTAACCACTGGAACATTCAATGATTGGAAGCTTAAACTCACCACCATCTTAGGAGGACAAAGATTATCAAAGTATATCCTTAAAGATCTAACAGCTCCAGATGAATCAGATGAAACTGCATTAGATGATTTTGAAACCAACTCAAGTCGAGCCTTGGCAGCGATCCATGCTACTATTGACAGCGAAAATTTCCAAGTTATTCGATCATGCTCATCACCAAGAGAAGCTTTCAAACTTTTATGCAGTCATCATGATGATGCCGGAGGACTGTCGACCGCCCACATTTTCTCTGATCTAATATCTTTAAAAATGTCTCCCGATGAAAGTTTATCTGACCATCTCCATCAATTTCGTAAACTTCATAATGATTTGCTCAGTAATCTATCATCTTCCCCAGACAACAAGATATCTGAACCGTTCTTCGCCATCATTCTTATCAAATCTCTTCCTTCTGACTATACCCCTTTGGTCCAAAGTCTTCTCTCAAATTTTGAAACTCTCACGTTGACTAGACTATACTCCTTGCTCAAGATCGAGGCTACCCGAAACTCTCATACTTCAAATTCGGATACTGCCCTATCTGCTGGACAAAGTCGAATCAATCCCAAACCTCGACCTGGTCAGAAGAATGTGCGCTCACCACCCCAATCGAATGTCAAGTTCTCGCTGGGACATTCCGGTCACAATGACGAACAGTGTCGTACTCGAAAGTGGCGTGCGTTTCTAGAACAAGAGAAGAACTCCAAGAACCCTTCAACATCTCATGCAGCTCAATTATCTCAATCTACTCCTGAGGCGGATGAAGATGTGTCTTACTGGGAAGAAGCATTCTCAGCCTCGACTTCTACTTGTACTACGAATCCAATCATCTGCGATACCGGTGCGACCAGCCATATGTTCTCTGATCTTTCCCTTCTATCCGATCTTCAACACATTAAACCAACTCGTATCGGGGTAGCCGCACAAGACGGAGCGATTTGGGCAAAGAGCAAAGGCACTGTCAGGTTCAGATCTCTTACTCTTCGAGATGTGTTATATTCACCACAATTGACTGGTAACTTAATTTCAATTGGTCGATTATGCGACGATGGTTATCGGGCTTCCTTCGATAAAAATCTCGGAATCATTACAGATCAGGATGGCAAGGTAGTTCTCAAAATGCGGCGGAATCCTCAAACCAATAGATTATGGATTCCGGAACTTAATATCATATCTACCAATGCCTTCTTTTCCTACACTGATCCTCAAAAGCTTGCCGGTCTGTGGCACAAGCGATTGGGGCATCTACATCCTGATGCTGTCATTTCCTTTCTCCGACGATTTAAGTCTATATCCTTATCTCGAAAAGATTTCCTGCCTTGTGACGCTTGTGCTTTGGGGAAACTTACTCAATCTCCATCCACCTCTTCATTTCATCGATCACCGGATTTACTTAACGTTGTACATAGCGATCTGCTAGGACCAATCAATCCTCAGACCAAGACAGGATTTAAATACATCGTTACATTTATTGATGATCATACCCGTTTCTGTTCGATTTATCTTTTGAAATCTAAAAGTGACACTTTTGAATCCTTCAAGCAATACAAAACATTGATGGAAAAGAAGTGTGGTCGTAAGATTCTTAAATTAAAATCAGACCGCGGTGGCGAGTACTCCTCAACTCAATTCATGAATTTTCTCAAACAAGAAGGCATCGAGGTTGAGAGAGGTCCTTCTGAGCGTCCCATGGCGAATTCAGTATCTGAGCGTTTCGGTCGCACCCTCCTGGGAAGGCTACGAAGCCAGTTGATAGAATCAGGCCTCCCGCTACATCTTTGGGGGGAACTGGCTAAATACTCTTCTCTTCAAATAAATTGCTCTCCTCATGCAGCTCTTCAGCACCGATCTCCTATGGAGGTTTTTCAATCACTACTCCCATCTCATGTTCATCCTTTTGATTATGATCGACTCAAGCCTTTTGGTTCACTATGCTTTGCAGTGGACCGCACCCAGAAGTCTAAAGTGGGTCCTCTGGCTCGACGATTTATTTTTGTAGGGCTTGAAGAGGGGGCCAGGGCTGCTCGTCTGTGGGACAAGTCGACGGGTCGAATCTTTGTGACCGGTGATGTTGTGTACCGGGAGGAAATTTTTCCTGGGAAGCATCCGACTCTGTCTCCGAATGTTCCGGAGGAACTTCTTATCCCCAACTACTCAGATACCATCATCCATCGTCAACCAGATGTGACTCACAATTCAGATCCAATTCCTGAACCATCACAGGAGGATTCATCAACACCTCCTTCGCCACAATACCCTAAGGTTCGTATACCCTTGAGTGGTTCCATCCACTCTCCTCGACAATCCCAGGACAAGTCAACACCAACTGTCGTTCCTGAACCGTCGATCAACACAACTCCACCTCGCAGACATGCGACATATCGTGATGCTGTTGTTTTGGATACTCCATCAGATCCATCGATTCACTCGTCGGCATCATCTGTAAATCAAGATTCTCTGCCTGACTCTAACATTCCTGATCGGGAACATCTACCTAAGTCGGGAGATTCATAACCTCTATCCCCTGTTTCTCCTGTTCTTGTTTCATCCAGACCCGAGGCTTCTGCATCATCACCAGGACCTACGCCACCATCTGAAATAGAACCACCAGCAGAACCGACCCCTCCTCCTTCACCTACAAGGGTTCCAAGTCCTGCTCCAGCCCCTGTTCCTCAACCGGTACCTCAACCACAGGCATCAGTAGCGCCTGTTTGCAAATCCACTCGATCACGGGCCGCACCTCAGCGTTATGGCTTTCCTTCAACATCAGTCGCCACCACTTCGTCTTTTGGACCGATGATCATCACCGGAAAGAAAACAATCATACCGGACAGGTGGGGATTTTCGGCCACGACTGGAACGGACCCGGATAGTCCATCTTATTATCAAGCCATGAACGGACCCGACAGACAAGCCTGGACGCATGCTATGGAACAGGAATTCAACTCATTAATGGAGCACTCGGTAGGAAAACTGGTAGATCCTCCACCCGATGCCAATATCCTTGGGGGGATGTGGATATTCAACAAGAAACGAGATGAATACAATCGAGTCGTACGTTACAAGGCTCGGTGGGTAGTACTCGGTAACCATCAAATCAAAGGTATCGATTACAATGACACATATGCATCCGTGGCTAAAATCGACTCACTCCGAATTCTTTTGGCCTTATCAATCTCAAGGTTCAAAGGTAACAGACGCTCACGTCGTATGAAAATTAGACAATTTGATGTCGTAACCGCCTTCTTAAATGGAGATATGAGGGATTTGGTTTATGCACGTCAGGTTCTCGGTTTTGAGCACCCAACGCAACGTCACCGAGTTTGGCTCCTCATCAAATCCCTATACGGTACAAAACAGGCGGCGAGGAGATGGCAACAACACTTTGGAGCCACGACAGCTGGTTTTGAAATCTTCCCTATCTCGTCAGACTCGGCGGTGTATGTTTTAAAGTGTGATTTAGGACTGCTCATCTTGCATCTTCACGTGGACGATTCACTGGTTTTCTGTGACAGTGATGAACTGTTTTTCAAATTTCAAACTTTCATCAACTCCAAATACAAACTAAAATGGACGGAGAACCCTACACTTTACCTTGGTATCAAACTTGACATCGCCGAGGATGGATCTCGAATTAGTATTTCACAATCTCATTACATCAAATCCTGCCTTGAACGTTTCACCATGGTAAACTGCAAAGCTGCAAGAGCTCCGCTTCCTCAACGAACATCTTTAAGCCCTGGAACCGTAGAGGAAATTGAAGAAGCTAAAGACATACCCTATCAAGAACTTGTCGGGTGCCTCCAGTGGATCGCTTCTTGTACTCGTCCGGACATATCGTATGCTGTCTCTCAACTTTCCAAATACAATTCGGCATGGACAGTTTCTCATTGGACGGCAGCAAAGCATGTCTTACGTTACTTAAAGGGAACTCAAGATTTATCAATCACTTACTCTGGGGGGACTGATCAACCGGAAGCATACTCAGACTCGGACTTCTCGCAATGCCCAATAACTAGAAAGTCAGTCACTGGTTACGTTATCAAAGTATTGAATGGAGCTGTATGTTGGAAATCTCAAAGGCAATCGGTAGTGGCCTTATCAACCTCAGAAGCAGAATACCTAGCGTCCACCGAGTGTTCAAAGCACATGGCATGGGTGCGATCGTTCTATTTCGATATCATGCATCAAATTGAACAACCATCACCATTCTTCATTGATAACACCTCAGCTATCTTCACGGCAACGGGGGACAGTCTGAAATCAAAATCCAAGCATATAGATAGAAGGTATCATTATATACGAGACTTAATTCAAACAAATCAATTAGAAATACATCACATTCCAAGCGAGGAAATGTTAGCTGATCATTTAACTAAACCTTTAGGACCTCAGGCCATTCAACATGCTCTCAAATTAAATAATATGAGTTAGAAATGATCTTGAAATAGGGGGGATGTTAAAGTAAAAGTGTCAATCATGTTTCATTTACATATCACGAGTTGAACTTGTTTGTGTTATATATTTCATATCTCATTTCACATTATTATTGCATATGTAACCGTGTTTGTAACAGTTATCTTTTTGTTTGTTATCATCATTCTTAACCTATATACCGCTTAGAATCATAATGTATAACCTCGAAGAGCAACGAATAGAGTTTCCTTCCTCATCCAAGATCTTCTTAATCATTCTTGGGTGATAGGTGTGTACTCTATTTGTGGGATTTGAGATAGTTCATAGGTTCAGTTCTGAACTTTATCTCTCCCTGCTCTGACAGGTATGTAGCTTAAATTTGTTTTCTCATGCTTTCAACTTTGTGTTTTTTCTCATTTATATTCAGTATGATGGAATTAAATGCTGATCCAAGATCTTCTTAATCATTCTTGGGTGATAGGTGTGTACTCTATTCGTGGGATTTGAGATAGTTCATAGGTTCAGTTCTGAACTTTATCTCTCCCTGCTCTGACAGGTGTGTACTCTATTCGTGGGATTTGAGATAGTTCATAGGTTCAGTTCTGAACTTTATCTCTCCCTGCTCTGACAGTTCTAACAAATGATGAATATGATTTTCAAGGCGGAAAATTATCAGATGAATCAACTTCGGATAGTGAAGGGGAAAACACTCATCAACAACAAGATGTGTGCATGATTGAGACTCTTGAAAGTGATGAGAAGGACATCAACATACTGCAAGCAGAAGCAAATGTACCTCATTCCTGGCAGGATGACATGCAAATGGGAAACACAATTGATGCCAGATTACTAAAATCTAAACCAGCAGATGGAATGGCACATACACTAGGACACCATACAATGGCTCGAGCATTAGTAAATAATTGCAAAGTACCAATGCTACTAGACAGCGGAGCATCATGCTCAATTGTAGGAAAACATTTTTTGTCTGAAATAATACCAGACTGGCAAGAAAGAATCATGCCCAGTAGTCACGTGAAATTCTCCGGAGTTGGTAGTAAACTGCATGCTTTAGGCGTAATCAGCTTACCTGTGATATTCCCACATGTTAAACAATCAATTAGAATAAATGCTGAATTTGTAGTAATGGAGAACGCAAACAACAAGTACTTCATATTAGCAATGTTGGACCAGTTGCGCTGCAGGCAGCCGCTGCCAGCTGCTGCGCAGCGCCGGGCCGCCGCGCTTCTGAGGCCCAGAAGCGCAGCTCAAGTGAGCTGCGCTGACGGACCAGCCAAAAGCCAATTGTTTTGGCCCGCTGCGCTCCAGCTGTGCAGCTGGCCCCAACCGCTGCACAAGCTGCGCTTCGGACCGCTGACCCGCTAAAAAGCGTGTCAGCGGGTAATTGTGGTAAAGAGTCCAAACTTGAAATTCCAGCTCAGCAATCAACAGCATCAAGAGTTTCATTGACTATGCTTTATGATCAAAATCAAGATTCAACTTTACCAACTTCTTCAACAACATTCAAATCGTTTGAAGCATACACATCAATCACATGAAATTCGATTATCTTACTCTTGGTGTGCAACTTAGGAACCATGCAAAGGTCATTTGATTCAAATCAAGCTATTGACTGTCGCTCAAGGTCCGATAAATTCAGGACTACGTGTGACTGTTGGACCAAACAATCAAGTCACAATCTTCTCTTTGCCATCTATGACTCAAAGCAGTCAGTTTGCAAGTCGGATTTCAATTTTTATTGCTTTCTCAATCAATCCAAACACCATCATCAACTTATATAAACTTCTCCAAGTCAAGACTATCAACTTGAACAATTGGGTGAATCTTGAATGACATTCAAATCTTGAAAAAGCAAAATCAGACTCACAACACAGTCAAAAAAGTTCACAAGAATCATCCTCAATTGACTCTCTACTTTTCAACCCACTGATTGAAGCCATCTAACTCGATTCTGGAACTTCTGACATGTTTATCATATTTGAAAGATCAAACCCCATCAAAATCATCATCAAGTAAAGCAGAATCAAAAAAAGAAGCCATCATTATCTAAGTAATACTAATCAACATATCATCAAACAAAACTATCCAATCGATCCAACATGATCATGATCATCATCATCTAATTGAAATAGAAACTGGAAAATCAAGGATCGACTTGATTCATCCAATTCATTCATACAATTTGACTGGATTTGCAAGATCTTTATCAAATCAATTCTTATGTAAACCTAATCCACATCAAAATCATAATCAAAAACCTTCACAACATATTTTATCTTTGGTTTATCCTTCTCTTTCTACTACTAATGATGAAGATCTATTGGATCACCAGTTTGGTGATGGTGATGTCAGAAGTAGAGGCAGATCTTTGGATAGGAAAGGGTTACGGCTTCAGCATCAAGTTGATCAGAAGATTTGCTTAGGTGAACCAATTTTTTTGAATTCGTAATCTAGAGTATAAGACTCCCAAGGGTCCCTTTTGTCGATGTGTTTTTCTATCTTTGTTTACCATGAAAAAATGAACTTCTTTTTTGCGATTTTGTTCACCATTTTTAGAAAAACCTGTTTTCTATCTTTTGCTTTTGCTTCTGTTTGTGTTTGAGAAAAAGACTATTTATGATGTTTTTTGCATCTTTGGTTTCAAATTGCAATAATAATTTTTTTTGTGTTTTGTGACTCTCTGATGAGGTAAGCAACTGCAGCGCGCTGAAAAGCTGCAGCGGTCGTTTCAGGGCGCTGCGCTGCAGCTTGGAGTTTCAGAATGAGGCATGTAAATGCTGCGCTGCGCCTTGGAACACAGCGTTTAAAAGCTGCGCTGCAGCAAATTGAAAATTCTCGCAGCGTATTTCAGCTGCGCTCCAGCTGCCAGGCCCAAAGCGCAAAAAAGCGCAGCTGGTCCATTGTTGATATTAGGAGCAGAAAACTTGAGCCAATATGGGTTTGACATATTTCATAGTAAAGAAAGGTATTTTACTATAGGAAATAATAACAAAAGCATTAAGTTTGCTTTAATGCAGCATAAAGAAATTCTATCAATTAAACCAGAGATTACAATGGAATCTCCAAAAAATGAAAATATAAAACAACTTAGAGAAAAAATATTAGAAGCTGAGTTTGGACCCAATCTTACTCACAGTCAAAAAGAAGATATAATTCAGATGGTAATTAAATACAAAGATCAATTTGGTTTGGGAAAACAACCTCTAGGAGTCATTAAAAACCATCCAGTCAAAATAGAACTTACAATAGATAAACCTTACCCTCCTATTTTAAGGAAAGGCGCGTATCCAGCTAGCCCAAGAAGTAGGAAAGAAATAGAAAAACATATTGAAGAACTACTTAGTATGGGTGTAATACAAAAAGTAGGTAGTGATGAAGAAGTTGATATAACATCACCTGTTCTGATAGCATGGCATAATGATAAATCCAGACTCTGTGGAGATTTCCGTGCTCTCAATCAATACACCAAGCCTGACAGATATCCTCTGCCAAGAATAGATCAATCCTTGACTAACCTATTCAATGCAAAACATATCACTCTGATGGATATAATGAAAGGGTTCCATCAGAACATTGTGGAAATATGTAGCAGGAAGTATCTCAGGATCATTTGCCATTTAGGAATATTTGAATATATCAGGATGCCTTTTGGAATAAAAAATGCTCCAGCTTTCTTTCAAAGAATGGTGGACACGGAGTTTTCAAAAGAATTGAGAGAAGGATGGCTCAAAGTCTATATTGATGACATAATAGTTTTTCATACTACATGGGAAGAGCATCTAGAAGCAATGGAGAAAGTATTACTAAGAGCTAAAGCCATGGGTATGACTATATCTTTGAAGAAATGCCATTTTGGTTTTGAAGAATGTAAAGCCCTAGGTCATCGTGTATCAGGACTATGGGTAGCAGTAGACCAAAACTCTGTAGCAGCAGTCTTAAATAAACCTTGTCCAAAAGATAAACAAGAACTCAGTTCATTTTCAGGTTTTACAAGCTATTACAGAGCTCACATTCCAAACTTTGGGATCATTACTCGTAGCCTCTACAAGCTTTACGCTAAAGGTGTTGTCTTTGAAATGACAAAAGAAAGAATTGAGGCGGTGAATAAAATAAAACAGATACTTACAACGGCACCAATCTTATTTCATCCTGACTTTGAAAAACCTTTCAAACTATACGTAGATGCATCAATTGAAGGATTAGGAGCAGCACTCCATCAGATACAAATAATTGAGGGCAAACCAAAAGAAGGACCAATAGTTTTTATATCTAGAAAATTAACGGACACGGAAAGCAGATACTCTTCACCACAACTAGAAGCCTTAGCACTAGTTTGGGCATTAGAAAAATTACATTATTACCTTGATGGTAGCTACTTTGAAGTCATAACAGACTGTACTGGAGTAAGATCTTTAACAAATCTCAAATCTCCCAGCAGACACATGTTGAGATGGATGATGGCAATACAAGAGTATAACCCATTCATGACAATTACTCATAGACCTGGAAAATTTCACAACAATGCAGATGGGCTTAGTAGAATGGCATTGCCAAATGACTCCAGTAACCCAGCATGGGAACCAGAAGAAATGGAAAGAGATATCCCTGTGATGGGGATTAGTTTATGTGAATTATCTGAGGAATTCTTTGATGAAGTAAAAGCTGGCTATGAAAAAAATAGTAACACAGCCAAACTTACCAGAATATTGTCAGCACGGAACAATGATTTGAGCCTATCAAGCACACTTGAGCAGCCTTGGAAAGACGGACTAGCCCAAGGCAAGATTTCTCTTGAATCTGACCTACTTTATTTCCGAGAGAAACATACTGCAGTTTTAGTAATAATAACTACAGAACATATTCAACAAACCTTACATGTATGTCACGATGAATTTATGTCAGGACATCTGTCTGAGGACCGGACAGTAGACAGAATCAAGAGTACAGCTTGGTGGCCAAATTGGAGACAAGATGTTGAAGAATACGTGAAGACTTGTGAAAGATGCCAAAAAGCAAACAAAGCCACAGGTAAAAGATTTGGTTTACTTCAAAGAATAGAAGAACCAACATATGCCTGGGAAGTCATCAACATGGATTTTGTTACTGGTCTGCCACCATCATTGATTAACAATTACAACTGTGTGTTGGTGATTGTAGACAGATTCTCAAAAAGAACAAGATTTTTGCCATGCTACAAGGAAGCAACAGCCATGGATATTGCTTTACTATTCTGGGAAAGAATAATAAGTGACGTTGTGGAGAGCAGAATCCATCCCAACTTTGCTCTCTTTTATCAAGCAAGGCATAGATTTTTTTAGTTTACTCACATTCATCCGAGTGCAAGGGGGGTCCTCTCAAGGTTCATTAGGTTCATGATTGAACATATATTATATTAGCTAGTTCAAAGAAATCACATGTTATTTAAATTACAAGTTAAGTTAATATAAAGAGAGCTGAATGAATGAAAGTTGGATGGAAAAGTAATAAACTAGGAAACAAGAACCTCAGTACTAATAAGAGTTCAAATCAAGAGCGAGTGGGGAGAGTTTAGAAAGAAAAGGATGATGTGAGAAGGAGAAGAGAAGTTAAAAAAAGGGGATAGAAGTCAATATTGAGGCAGTCGAGAACAAGGAAGTGATAAGAATCAGTATCAGTACTACAGATCAGAAAACGAAATTAATAAAAAAGCACGTACCTCGAAATAAATTATAAGTGGACCGAGACAAACAAGATCAAAATTGAAATCGATAGCGTGATGGAGATCAATCGATATTCAAATTGAGATGAGGTTGAGTAGAGTCTATCAAGTTTAATAGAGTGTCTAGTGGTTTGATAAGTTGACTTGGTTTTGATGGAGAGGAAAAGATGATCATCGATTAATGATAAAGTAGATAAGAATTGAATGAGTGGACTGAATTTAGGACGAGATTGATGAGAAGAAGATTTAGAGATTGAATTGAGAATCAATAAAAAAGTCAAAGTTGATAGCTCAAATGTAGCTTTTAAATGAGGGTGGTAGGAGAAAGTTGAGGTGATCAGGGGATGAGATCGAAATATAGATCGATCGGACCGAGTGAAGATGGGTTGATTAGTTACCTAGGTGTGAGATGAGAAGGGAATCAACATCAAAACAAAGTTGATAAAGTCAGGAAACAAGGACAAACAAAATGATTTGAACTTACTTACTTAAAGACCCTAAAATCGAAAATGATAAGAGGTCATGATTGAAATTTAAAATGACAAAGGCCAAGTATGAGATAGTGTAGAAGAAGAGAAGAGAAATTGAACTTACCTTCAAATCGAGGAAGTGAAGATCGAGATGAAGATTGCATAGGGGAGGAAGGAATCGATCAATTGGTGAAGGACTTGTTGATTAAAACTAGGTAATAAGATTGGATCGAAGTAAAGAGGTGGGGAGGAAATTGAAGTGAGGTGATCAGGATGGAAGCAATACTCAGGTGTGGACAGGAAGGGATTAAGGCAAGTTAGTTAGTGATAAGGAAAAGGATGAGCAAGAAGAATGTGATACTCACTTGAATTAAATGGGAACTTAATTGAAAATCGGATGAGAAAGGCTTGACGAGATTTGAGCCGGGTTGAGCGTGATCGAAGTAAAGAGGTGGGATCAAGGAAATGAAGTAAAAGGGGGGGGTTTTTTTTTGTGTGTTTTTCTTTTTTTGTGATTCATCTAAAAAAAAAGAAAGAAAGGATTAGTCGTTTTAAGAAATATAAGAGTTTTTGAGTTATTCGTTTTAAAAGTGTGAAGCATATTATTGATAGGTTTTTTAAGATAGTTAAAATTAGTTAGAGTGATCTTTCTTGAAGCTTTGAAGTGTGATTTGTTGATCTTAGTTATCTTAAAGTTGTTTAAGTTGGTGTTCTTGACCTTCTTAGTACCTTGAAGCATTGGATTGGTGGTTGCTGAGTTGAGTAAAGAATTGAATAGTGCTTTATTATTTTATTTTATTTTTATTAGTTTTATTTTGCTACATTTCACAATACGTGAAAGGTTTTACTCAGGGCCAAATCTGATCCTGGGTTCAAACCCCTTATAGGCCTTAGGCAGTTTCTTTTTTGGAATTTTTTATTTTTTTAGTGTGGTTCCTCTAACACTCATACTTAGTGTTAGAAAATTTTATTGTCTCAAGTTTCTCTCTCTCTACCTCATAAGTTATCTAGGTGTTATTTTGTTCAAATATCAAAACTATTTTTTATTTTTTTCTATTACACGTAGTAAGAATTACAATAGAACTAGAATTCAACTTAGCTTTACATCACAACCTTGTGTAGGGTTGTGTGGAATATCATTGTACTCCGCCAGTTCTTGTGGATCTTTCAGAAATATTAGAATAGGGTTGCGGGTTATAATTGTGAAGATATAAAATTGTTAGAGAATTGCGTCTGTGTTATTTTTTTATTTTTGAACTTTTTATTCCAAGGTTGAGGGCAGTCTACGAAAATCATAGTTTCATCCGCGTGGTTATTCTTCTGCGCGGTGATTCTTCCCCTCTCCGGCTCAGCCTACGCCACACAGCGTAGGAGTTCTACAACGTAGGATTACCACGAATAATCATCAGTGACAGGGACCCAAAATTTACATCTGAATTTTGGAAAAGCCTCCATACGCTCATTGGAACAACACTAGCCCTTTCCACAGCATACCACCCACAGACTGATGGCCTAAGTGAAAGAAACATCAGTACCTTGACAGAAATCATTAGAAGGTATTGCACTGAAGGACTTTCTTACACAGATAATAATGGACACACACATGACTGGCATACCCTATTACCAGCTCTAGAATTAGCATATAATAATAGCACAACAGGAAAGAAACCTTTTGAAGTAGAAAGAGGTTGTTGTCCAAGATTGCCAAAGGACCAAATCAAAAACAAGAATGTTGAATTTCATCCAACTTCTATGAGTTTCTTTGACATGCTAGGTAAAGCACGGGCCAGAGCAGCCCAATGTATTGAAGATGCTGTGACTTATAATCAAGAAAGATGGAATAAAACTCACAAAGAACCTAAGTTTGTAGTAGGAGAACAAGTACTACTCTCCACTACAAATTTTACTAATCTGCAAGGTCCAAAGAAACTTCAAGACCAGTTTGTAGGACCTTTTATAATATTGAAATTTCATGGTAGCAATGCAGTGGAAGTAGCATTAACTGAGGAGTTTGGGAGAAAACACCCAGTTTTCCCAATTTCATTAATCAAGAAATTTCACGCTTCAGATAAAAGCAAATTCCCTGACAGGGAAATACCCAAGAAAACTCCAATCAGGTTTGAAACTAATGGAGAAAAAGTTTTCTCACATATAATAAAACAAAGAGAAACACAAGTTAATGGTAAATCTACAACTCTCTATCTTGTAAGGTACAAAAATAGGAGTGCAGATGAAGATGAATGGCTGCCAGCAGATAAAGTACCCAACGGCAAGACAAACTTGCGAGACTTCAGAGCACAAAAAAGAGCTCATAAACCTTCTGAAAAGAAGTAATGACCTCCTTTGAGGGTGGGGAATGTCAGCCCTGAGTACATATACATGTACCCAAAACTAACCTGTAACAGTAAAAAACATATGTATAAGATTAACTACATGTTACATACTGAGCATAGACTGTATGTAACATGTAATACAATGTATCAAAACCTTTATTACATATACATGAACCTGTAAAACAACATGTAATATGTAACAAAACACCATTTACACCTCATAACTCAGTGTCAAGAGTTAAATGCTTATATTACATACCACACACAAGAAGTATATGTAATTAAGCATTACTAGTAACAATCATGACTACATGTTAATAACTAACCCTGAACCAATGTAGTGATAATAACAAATGTCACTACAGTTAGGTTTGGAGAGGAGAGTATATAAACCCCTCCTCTCTCAGCCTTCAGAGAATCCCCCAAGCAATTATTACCCACTACTTTTAAAGAACAATTAAAGTTCACTGAAGTAAAATATCAAGAGTCTTATACAAATAAGACTAGTGATAAGCTTCATCAACTTTAATCAGATCCCTGATTAAAAGTAGGTAATACAATTCTTCATTTCCCTCTGGATCCTCTACTTCCCCTAAGTAGAAACCCAATCAAGGCTAGTGACCTCCAACAACTCCAGGCTAGTGACCTTAAGAAGAACTTCAGGCTGGTGACCTTAAGAATAACCCCAAGTTGGTGACTTTAAGGACAACCAGATTGGTGAACTAACTCACTCTTTGATCTGTTACTATAAAAGATTAAAGGAAGGTCCAGGATCCAACCTTCATATATTATAATAAACAACATATTATAGTTACTGAATCTCCTTCTTAGGAGTCAATTAACTGAAGTCTGTCTGGATTTGTCCAAACAGACAGTCAGTTCCTTTCTTCTCTTTAATTTTCCTTCTTTACTTCAATTTGTAACTACTACATAGTTGAAATAAAGAAGGTAAATTTAATAAACCTACCATTCTACCCTTCAGTGAGCACTGAGTACTCCTACAAAGAGCACCCAGCCCTCACACCAAGCTTGCCTCAAGCTTCATGGCTCCGGAATGAAGCCTGAGGCCCGTCTGCTTGCTCAACTGAGCTTCTCAGCTATTCCTCAGGGGCATTCCTGAGATCAGAAGGCCCCGGGGGAACTCACTGCTCATTGGCTGAGGGGCTGCTCAGTTCTGCTCAGCTGCTCAGCTAGTCCTCAGGGGCATTCCTAACCGGATCAGAAGGATCCAAAGGATGTCACTGAGTATTGGCTGAGGGGCTGCTCAGTTGATCTCAGCCCCTCAGTGTGAAAAACTTTATCCGGGGATATCACTGAGGATTAGCTGAGCAACTGAGATAAACTGAGCAGATGGGATGGCACTTTTATCAGGATTCATTCCTTAGCAAGGAAGTCTGAGGGAAGTCTGGCCCATCAGTGATCCAGTCAGGGGATGCTACTCAGTATTTGCTGAGCAGCTCAAATGGGACGCCCCTGTGCAGGCTTCTTCACTGAAAAATGAAGCCTCAGGAAGGTATAGTTCATGTGCTCATCTTCATTTTGAACAAATTGCTGAGTATTCAGTGACCCATGAGCTGATCCTGAGTACTCATCGGAAATCAGATATTGCTCATCCAAGATGGAAATGAGCCGTCTCAACAAATGTCAAGTAAAATATGACCACCACAGGCTGATCACCGGAACACAACCAAGATTTTGAATTGAATCAATCTGAAAGAAAACAAATCTTTTTTGGAGAATTCCAAAAAGTCTACAACGCTCACATGTATGTGAGTATCTATTTTGGCCCCTGTGTATCTCTACCAGGTTATTGCTGAACTGAGTCATCCGAGCTCTGCCACGTGTGGATCAGACTGCATCTTTGGACATGTTCTCTTCTGAGATTAGCAAATTCTTATCTCTAGGAAAGTATTCTAGGTTTGTCCAAGATGTTTCTCGTGCGCTTCTAGCTGCAACAACATTGCTGACCCTGGGGCACTTTTCTCCCAGTCTTCATCAGGCGATTTGCTGCCCTCGACCATGGGAACTCAGTCATGTCTTACGGCGCTACAGCAGCCAGCATTCCCAGCTATGTCTTACGGCGCTACAGCAGCCTGCATCTAGTCACCGGCCTACATTCCAATCAGGCGCTTAACAGCAGCCCAGAACAATCTCGCCGTTGACAAACTCTTCAGAGAGTTCCTCAGAGATAAAAAGGTAGGGAAAGATAGGGAAGGGAAAAGGGAACTTTATCGGACACTGTAACACACCATCTAGAGGTACGCCATCCATCTCACAAGTTACCTCCTTCCCTTTCCTCATTTCTTCCTGCTGACGTTTTCTTCCTCCTTCCTTCTCTCCATCTCCTCCAATTCTTTCAACTTAACTTCGAGAGGCTTCACATCTTCCGTGTCGGATTCTTCACCATCACTGTCTTCGTCTCGCTCACTACGATGCTCTTGAGAGCCTTGGTCACCTTCTTGAGCTTCTTGTTGCCCCTGTTCTTCTCCTGACTTCGGTAAGCGTGATTGTGCTCTCTGTTGCCTCTCTTCTGCTTGCTCCTGTTCTTTTGTTAACTTCACTGCTTTCTTCTCTTCTTGTTGTTTCGACGTAGACACCATCTCGTTTCTTTGAATCTTCTTGGTTAAAAGTTTTTCTTTTTGAGTTTTATTCATTCGATTAAGATATCTCTCTTTTTTTTTTGGAGTTTATATGATTGTCTAAATAATTTTCTAAATGCTTTTAAAGAAAAGAAATCTCGTAATACTATAGTGAGCTATTGTATTACTAATGAAATGTGAGCAGCGACAAGTAGAGAGCAACTATGAAGAGGAGTGCGGGAGGTGAAAAACTTTTTCTCCTTCCAAATTCTTCTTTGAGGCACCACCACTTCTGTGGTTGCGAGACCCGAGATTACCCCGGGTCTCATCTCTACCCGTCCCTGGTCATACCCGTCGCATTGGACTATATTTTACCGTCGCAAGCTTGGGGTAAACTACCATTTATCCTTGTTTTTTTTGTTGCACAAGCCTCCAAGCTTGAAACACAAATGCAATTTGCATTCCACCTCAACTCATTATGTTAAAAACAATGTTAATTACTAAATGAAATAGTATATGAGGGCGTTTTTATGAAAAAAAAGAATCATTGTTTTTCTTTAATGGAGATCTGCATGGAATGCTTTCAAAGAGTTTTTATGAAAAAAGATGCCATCTTGATATGTATTTATCGTTTTTTAAAAAACAAGATATGCATGTAATGCTCTGAATGAGAGCATTCCAGAACTGCAATCGGCCGGTTGAGACGTGAAGTTTTGTGGTCTAGCGATCTTTTCGGGCCCAAATTTCAAATTGCCAAAGAATTGTCTCATGAAAGTTCATCTTTGAACAGTCTTGCTGAGTTTGCCTCCTTGGCCTCTCTTTTACGACGTATATCAGCGTATATCACCGAAATTCAGAACACCAACCCTGAGTCCACATCATAGTCTAAAACCTTGAATGTAGCAGTGCTATGACGTCACTCTTTACCTTTCCAATTCTATATAAACTCTAGATTCTGCCTCTCGAATGGTCAGGATCATTCGCCAACCTTCAACATCTTATTATCATAGTAAAACAAAACAAAACAAAACTCTCATCATGACTCTCTCTGGACATTGTTAGTTGTTTTGTTTACAAACCCTTTATTTAACAGTCACTAACCTCTGTTCTCTTTCTCCTTTTCAATTGAAAATGGGCTCAATCTGTAGGTCTATGTGGTAAAACCACGTAAGTATCATAAAAATCACGCGAAGTTGACCATTCATGTCGTCATTCAAAGTTCGTTCATGAATCCTTTTCCAATGAATCTAGCTTTGAAATCGCTGTTGAGAAACCCGACGCGGTAGGATGTTAGTCTTCCTCCATCTGTTATCCTTTTCTATACATCTTTATCTATCAGATTATCTCATATCTGACTTTTGATTCTTATGTTTTCTTGATGGTTAATGATTCCACAATGAATTTGTTCAATTCATAGACGATCATTGCGATGCTTGTCAACGACAAACCGGTAGTGGTAAAGCTTATTTTTCCTTCACCATGTCTTATCATCATGATCGAGACAACTGACGGCAATAAAATCTTCAAAATAGCTTTCTCCTTAGTAGCTATCGTTCCTACTGATAAACTCACTATCAAAGGACCAGTCAAAACTTACAAGAAGAAAGGAGACAGTGGAAAGGATGTAGCTCGTCTCTTTTGCGTAAGTTCACCTATCAAATCTTGTATCGCTTCTCGAATTGAAATATTATCCCACTAATTCGAAGTTCTCGTCGACTTTCGTGTCATAGTCAGACTGCGGTTCTCCTATTGCCCATCAACCAGATGCGGCTCCTGGTAAGCTGTTTTGAATCTTTCCATACAAATTGGATCTTATCAGGACTAACGGTTTAATATGTTTCATTAAAATTAGAAATCACTGCTGTTAAAGCTGGTTGTTTGACCAAGGAGATCAAACAAGGATTAAAACCAACTGTTGAGTCTCCTATAAAGACCTCATTTTTTACTTTACGTTACTAAATCCATCTTTGAATTTGATTTGTCTCATTCGATTATCAGTTGGAAATTTACTGCCAAGATAAATTACCTTTCCTTACCCAAAAATTGGAGAAGGTAAGCTTTCCTCTATTGAATAAGATTGTTCATATTGATTCACGATCTAATCTATCAAATTGTTGTTTATCTAAAGCCTTTTGATGGCATGCCACAATAGATGCTCAGGTGTTGGAAATCATCACAGATCTCAGTTTTCTTGATGTCACCATGATCTTTGTTCAAATTGAATAATGACTGCTTTGATCCGAGTGTCTTATCGCTTCCTGAATTCCAAATTGTCCAGATTGAAAATGTCTATCAAGGATGATTTCATTCTGTGATACTGATCGTACATGAATAGTTAATGAAACCTTGTTATCTAGAAATTGTGCGAATTGATGCAATCTTGCGTTTAGATAATGATCTTATGCCGATACACTTTCATCACAAATCCAATTGATATGCTATGTAAAAACTGAGCAAGATGATAAAGAAAACCCTAGAGAGTTGAATGGTCAAGTTGGTCTTCATGATCCTTATCTTATACTTACCAACACTTGCTCATCTGAAAACAATCGAAGCATGGTCGTTCTTTCTAATTGATTTCTTTCATCTCTTAATTTCAGAACTTGCTATTTTTAATTCAAAGAAAAAGATAAAAAATGTATAAAAACAAATCTTTGAATGAGAAAAAGAAAAGGGTTTGCATAAATTCAATAAATAACAACAAAACAATAATTAAATTTGTTATCACATCAAAAAAAAACGGAAAAGGAAGAGAAAATAATCAAACAAGCTCAAGAGAAAATTAGGTAAAAGAAATTGTTCTATTTGAAATTCATCACTTTCTTATCTGTACTTTTTTCCTCAAAGAATCTTTACAAAATTATCACATCATCGAATTTTGCCTTCATGATCAATCGTATCATAATAATCACCACCATTCTTTTTCGACTTCCTATCCACCACAAGTTCATCAAGTTCGTGTTCATCATCATCCTCGTGTTTAACATTCCTTTCATTTCCTTCATTCAAATTATCATGTGAAGGAACTCTCATAAACTTGACTCCATTTCCTCCTCCTTCATTCTCTTGAAGATGATGAGAAGAATAATCATCATGAATTGTAATTTCAGGTCCAGATCTTTGAGCAAAATCTCCTGTACCAGATCTTCTTAACTTCCTTCTCCACAAAAATAACAATCCTAATGCACCTCCTAACATCACTATTATAATCCCTGCAGATGAAGCATTATAATAATTCGAATCGGTTGTTGTACTTCCAAGTGTATTGGGTATAGATGGCGGTAATGAAGCAGAAGATGGAGTGGTTTCTAATAATGTATTGTTTAAATGTACTCGATGTAGCACTGTTTCGGGTTCTTTTCCTATTCCACTTGAAACGTCGGCGGCTGGACCAGCTGCATCTAAAACATCTAGATGGAGAAACCTTAAACTATGATTTACAAATGTTCCAAATAACAGAGTCAGCGGACAGATCACACGTGGACTTTGGATCAACGCGTCAAATTCGTTCAAAATCTCATCTTACATCATATCTTGGGCTACGAACGGAACATCATACGGGGCCATATGAGACTATAAGATCAACAAAAGGTCTTCGTAAGTACCATATTTTTCAAAGTGATGATCGGAACATGAGGACTAACGCCATTAGCTATAAGAGCATAAGTCAAATTACGATCCTGACGCCATTGACCTGCATGTGTACCATTAACTTTCCATTCTTGTAACTCAGAATTTGACTGAAAACAAAAAAAAGTCAATATTTGAAAGATATGATATAAATGGAAAGAATAAGAGAGCAACTCAAACTGTCCATCCTTTATGACCATTCCAAGTTAAACTATCAATCATCTTTTCAGTACCTGTATGACAACAAATTCTTTAAATTCGAATTACAAAAAGAAATGATTTTAAGATAGCATAAATGATGATGAAACATATAATTAAAGGAATCAACTCACAAATCTTGATCACCTGAAAATAACAAAACTTCCAAACGTTCAAGTAAACCAGGAAGTAAAGTAACTGAAGGACGAGAAGATCTAGTCCAAAAACTAGATCCTACTCTACCATTACATTCAACCCAATCATCTATTTTCCGATCTGCATGAAAAGCTTTTTTAACATCCTTTCTAGATAAATATGGTTTCATATCGGCTAAATCTGGTGGCCATGTCATTCCACATGCTGGATATGTGTCTACTAATCGGATATCGTACATGTTTAAACACATTTTCTGTGAATTTACTCTATGATTCATAAACAGAGGAAGATGTGATCAGTTTGGATGATTCCTTTGTCTGTACTCAGATCATATTTGGAACAAACGTAGTAGAGAAGGCTTACGTTTGGACTGTTGAATCGGTGATCGCGCTCAGAATGCCCTCACAAGCTTGAATGTGGATTGGTACCTTGTCTATACCCATCTCGTTGATGGTCCGATTACATTGTTCAACGGCGGTCATCACAGTCTTAGCGGCGGGTGAAGACTGGGCAATTAGACCTGCTTGAAAGGCAAATTCGTGATAACCAAGATACTGTGCAACCGGATCCACCCAACCATTACCAATGAGGATACCCTTAAGAGGGGCTTGAAATGACGACTTTTTTAGAATTGCATCAGCTGTAGAAAATGCAATTATCAGTATGAGATGAGACAAGTATCATGAGAATGAATGAGAATGAATGAATAGCCACACACTCACCGAGATAAGGTATGTATTGACCTGCAAAACTTTCTCCTCCAAGGTAAAGGTCCATTTTTTGAAACTCAGGAAAGATAGCAAAAAATCTCAAAAGTAAATTAATTAAATGATCAGAAGAAACATCTAATTCATGTGGCCAAGTTGATTCATTTCCGACACTATAACCCGTACCAGTAGGTTGATCGATGAATAACATATTAACATATTCATTCCAAGCACCATCTACTTCTTTTAATTGACCATCACCTTTCAATACCATTCTTAAAGGACCTAATTCCATAATCGCACCATCAAATGAAGAACAACCCGGACCACCATTCAACCAGACCATCAAAATAGGTTTATTGGCAATATGTCTTGCTCTATTTAAGAAAAAAAATCCATATGATTCATCTTTAGATTCGGGTGATATATCTGATCCTAATGGAGAAAATGATAAATGACCTCCGTATAAAACTAATGATGAAGATGATGGTTGACCAGGTAAAGAAGGAATATAAAAGTCTGATGCACTTGGGGTTGAGTTGGTTGAAGTACTTTGACGTTTCAATTGGTTTGGTGGTGTATTTCTTCTTTGATTGATTTCTGATTCTAATGATAATTGTCTACGAGATCCAGTGACAGTTGAAGGACCAGAGACAGGATGGCTTGACATGGTTTTTGAAATTGGATAGATTATTTGGTTTGACTTTGAGGTGGAAGGTTGAGGTCGAAGGTGAAATGAGATGAGGATGACTTGGTGTGATGGTGGTTGATGATTCAATCGATCTGAATCTGTCACATCCCATGTCACATCTCATTCCCACTGATCGACTCACTGGAATCGGGACAAACAGTCACGAGTACAGTCAACTCCCTCCAAACCCATACCATTCTATGGAAGCCTAAAACTATGGGTTTTATGGGTGTATGGTTTTGGAGGATCTCCCTCATAGCCCATAGATGAAGGTTTGGCAGGCAAAGTATGGGTGAAGAGGGAGATAAAAAAATTAACAGGCCAATCAAAAAAATCATTTCTTCATATTCAACTTGGAATAGATTGCAGCAAAGTGGCACACAGTCTTAGATGATTGCAACCATTCCGTTTGTACTTGAATTTCCCAACCAAAAGTTCAAGTCTCTTCAGCTCATCATTGTTGAGTTGACTGGCAGCCTTAGCCGCATTTTATTATGCTATGATCTTCCCCAAAACAACTCTTTACCTTTCCAGCACAGTCTATGAGCCTTGTATCTGTCTACAACAATTTCTTCCCTCCACTGATAGGTTGCTTGAGAGGCTTGAATCTTTTGTTATTCTCTGTTTGTAGGGCATTGAAACCTGTTTTGATATCTGACATGCTGAATTGCAAAAGGTCTTTTGGAAGCATTTTGAGACTGGCTATGCTGAAAAATACACAAGGATGCAGGTTTTTTTCAAGCTGTGGCAAATTTTGGTTATGGCTTTTGACCTAGGTTTACTGCAAAAAACCTATGGGTCATGGGAATAGTGCGAGGTATGGGTTTTGGGCCACTTTTCCCTGCCCATAAATTTTATGGACCCAAATTTCTATGGGTTAGCTGGAAGTATGGGATTAGAGGGATATGGATTTCAAGGGAGTCGACTGTATTTCACTCCTTGACAGCATGGGGGTGTTGAACATCTTTTTTTAAAGCAACGGGGCGCAAAATTCCCGGCTTTCTCATTGCTAAAATGACCCTGTTTTCACGTTCAATCATAATTGCGTCTCAAAACTGGGTTATAGAGCATCCACAGCCAATGCCCTAAATGTTCATATAGCTAAGGGATTCCCCTCTGTGCAAGCAAAAATAAAAAATATTTGTTATATTTTGTCTTGCTCCATATATTGATCTGTATCTTGCTTCCCCATGTTATTGATTGATACAATCAACCCTGGCACCAAACAAATACTTTGATGATCAACAAAGCCATGGAATTGATGTCAGATTATGCTTACTAATACAAGCCATATTGTAGCAAAGTACTGAAAAGCAATGAATTCCTCTAGTTGTGATACACCTAAGTTTTCTCATGACAAAACCTGGAAGTGAGCATCAAGCACTTCCGTCACAACACCTGATGACTAACCTTTGAGGTTAAATCAGTTCACAAGATACATTGGAGAAACATGTGGTTTTAGCAAAGGTTCTATTCTTTGCGTAGAATAACAGATGGAATCTACTGTATTATAAATGATAATCTGATTCTACATAGTTGTCATCTACCTATTGTGAGTAAAACACAAAACAAAACACATAAGTATGAAAAATGATAATCTGATTACACAAAGTTGTGGAGTCTTGAACCGGAGATAAGATCTTACTCAAATAAGTCCCTCTTGGACAAACAAGTAATCAAGAGAGGGACTTATACCTTATATCAAAACTTTGGTGTATGAGCTGGAAAAGTTTGGCTGGGCACTTTTTCAATCCTCCATATTTCCATAGCCTGTATACAAATATTCTCTGGAGCAAAGAAAAGTCCTCTGCGCCTGATCATCCTACACACACATGTTTTTTCAAATCCCTCCCTTGTCTCCAGGGTCCCTTGCCTCCAGGAAAGCCCTCAAAAACAGACTTGAAGAATTGGTTTTTGTGTAACATTTCACCATGTTTGGTGTGAGCTTTTGACAGGTTTTGTGAGGGTAGGGTATTCAAAAGAGTACTCTATGCTCACTAAATTTGGAAAATGTTTATTGTAATGAGGAAATTCTATTCTTTATTTCAAATAAGTAGTACAGCTATTTCCTTATATGTTGGACCTCAAGAAAAAATGGAAAAAGTTACAGCTCGTGTTTTTGACCGGATTTAACACAGAAAACACTGTATCTTTCAGTGGTGAATTTTGAGGTTTAATCTTTTCTAGGGTAGCAAAAAACTTTCTTTTTTCTTGATGTCCAACGTATAACAAAATAGCTGTATTTACAAATTGAAATAAAGAAGAAAAAGTGAAAGACTAATAGTCTGTTTGAATAAATCCAGACAGACTACAGTTCGATGACTCCTTAAAAGGAGGTTTGTAATATAATTGACAATTATTATCAAGTAAGAAGGCTGGATCCAAGGCCCTCCTTCAATCTTTATGGTAACAGATTAAAGAGTGAGGTATAGGTCACCAGTCTAGTTGTTCTAAAGTCACCAACTTGCAGTTGTTCAATTGTACACTAACCTGTGAGTTGATATAGGTCACACCATGGGAATCATTGAGTTCAAACCCCGATTGAGCAGAATTGTGGTGTCCAAGTCCGCAACTTGTCTCAATTGCGGATCTAGTTCACATTATGTTGACAATACGTTCACAAGTTTCCCTTGGGTTTCTCTGATAACCCTTTGTCATGAGACATACAAAGGCCCCTTCCAGACTGACAAGTGTCTTTCATAGTACATTCCCTGTCCTCTCTATTTACGCTTGCCATAGACATGCCTTCAAGAATGTTTGGCAAATCCAGATTTGATGACTGTGGCATCCTTAAATCCAATGGAGTCAGGATGATGGCAAAGGCTGAAGCCTGACCGGTCCCACGTGATTACAGCTCAAGGGCAACTTGTGAACGTATTGTGAACGTAATGTGAACTAGATCCTTGATTGAGACAAGTTGCGGACTCGGACACTGCAATTCTGCTCAATCGGGTTTTTAACTCAATGATTCCCGCGGTGTCACTAACCTCTAAAGAGTCTACTTAGGGAAAGTAGGGGACCCAAGGAATGAAGAATGAAACTACTTTATCTTTTAGTCAGGAAACTACTTTAAAGATATGAAGTGAATCACTAGTCTTATAATTATAAGACTTTTGATTATGTACTTCAAATGAACTTTAAAGGGTTCTTGAAAAGAGGTGTTTAATAAAATGCTTGGGGGATCCTGCTTGAAGGCTGAGAGAGGGGAGGTTTATATACTCTCCTCTCTAAACTGTTATGGACAGACTTGGGGGTTTTCGGCGACGAGGGTCAAGGGAGTTCTGGTGAGGATTTGTATCTATTACCAGTCTTCCTATGTGGATTGTCGGATGAGGGAAAATCTGTACAGGCAATGTATCTACAACTATAAGATGGTTCTCGAGCTTGTGACATGTAATGTGAATATGTCACTCAAGTGAAATAGAACCAGTTCATAACATTATCCCCCCTTTAATGCCCAAGCTTCCTCTTGCAAGCTCTGCATTCTTTCCACGGGCTGCGTTAAAAAACCCAGTGGGAAAAAGCATAGCCCTCTCACTTCTTCAGCCTTCTCCTTTTGTACTTATTTGTTGCGTCGGGATATTTTAAATTAAACTCATTAACTAAATCTTGACTATTCTTGAGGTTGATTTCGGGTTCCCATGAATTGTTTTCCTTGCCAAATCCTTTCCAACTCACAAAGTATTCCTTCTTGTTGTACCTTCTTCTACAATCTAGTATCTCGTTGACTTCCCATTCTTCTTCATCCTGTATTATGATTGGTTCGACTGGGGGTTGTTTTCGTTGATGTATTGTATCCGGGTTATGTTTCCTGAGTACAGAGACATGAAATACAGGATGGACGCTTTTCATGGAAAGAGGGAGATTCAATTTATAAGTAGAATTTGATATCTTTTGGATAATGAAGAAAGGACCTAGCCATCTATTTTCTAATTTTGGGCTTGGCCTAGTTGTCGAAATGTTTCGTCCGTTCAACCAGACTTGGTCTCCTACTTCCCATCTTGGTGTTTGTTGTACTCTTTTGTCAAATTGTTCTTTCATCTTCTCTTGAGTTAATTCTAAACATTGATTTAATTCAGATTGCACTTCGGCGAGTGTTTGCATCCTCTTCTCTACTGCTGGCACACACTGTTCAGCTGATGGTACTTTGTTGAATGATGGGTTAAATCCATAGTTAGCTTTAAACGGTGAAATGCCCGTGGATTCATGGTCTTTGTTGTTATACGAGAACTCAGCTGTGGGCAGTAGACTTTCCCAATCGTCTTGTCGATATTTAACGAAATGTCGTAAATATTGTTCGATTACTTTATTGACGATCTCGCTTTGACCGTCTGTACGTGGGTGGAAAGCGGTTGACGGGTGAAGGCGTATACCTAGGCGTTTGTCAATTTCTTCCGTGATCTGTGAAATGAAAATACTACCCCTATCTGAGATTATTGTCTTGGGAGTTCCATGAAGCTTCCATACGTTCTTCATCATGAGATCTGCTAGGTCTTCAGCCGACATTGATTCAGTACAAGCAATGAAATGACTCATTTTCGTTAATCTATCCACCACGGTTAATATGCTGTCGTAGCCGTTTGATGCAGGGAGGCCGGTGATAAGGTCATATGAGATATCCGTCCACGGGCCAGCCGGTATCGGTAATGGCTCCAGAGTCCCAAAGGGTTTCTGTGTGGTTGATTTAACCCTTAGACAAGAGTCACAACCGTCCACGTACCTGTTGACGTACGCTTTCTGAGATGGCCAGATGAAGCTTCTCCTGACCAATCCGAGAGTCTTTGCTCGACCTGGGTGGCCCGCAAGCAATGAGTCGTGTCTGCTTCTTAGTATTGAGTATTTGATGTCGTCGACGTCAGGTACCTCTATTCTACCTTGGTTGTAGAGGATACCATCTTGTACTTTGTAATGCTTCAAAGCTGCTTTCGTCTTGGCTGATATCGGGTTCAAGGTTGCGTTCATCAGTTCCCCTATCCTGTCACACTCTTTGCTTGCGTCTCTGATTCGTTGTATAATTTGATCATCCGTAGGAATGTCCGGTGCCTTAGTGTCAGTTTCAGCAATGCCCAATACATCCACCTCAAACCAGTGCTCAGAATTGTCGAGTGCAACCACTTCATCTTCGAAGAACCCCTCTACGCTAGCAAGCTCGACCGGGAACGTGTCTGGGCCGATGTTTTCGGGTCTTAACAACTGGCCAAAGGTCAATTTTTCCTCGTTAGTAGGCGCCAGGTCCGGTCTTCTAGATAAGGCATCTGGTTTGGTAGCTTTACTGCCGGGTCGGAATTTAATCACGAAATCGAAACAGCCCAGTGTCTCCGCCCATCGAGCCTGTCTGCGGGTAAGCTGCTTGGTTGTCATGAAAGACTCCAGGTTACGATGGTCCGTGTAGACTATCACATCTAGGCGGTTGGGGTTTCCCTCCAGGTAGTGGCGCCACTCTTTGAAAGACGCGACAATCGCCAGTAGTTCCTTATCAAAGATCTCGTAGTTCCTTTCAGCTTGGACTAGTGATCTGGACAGGTAAGCTACTGGGTGGAGTTCTCCATCGTCCTCGCTGCGTTGTGATAGCACTGCTCCTAATGCAAAATCGGAGCAGTCACATTCCAGAGTAAACGGCTTGTATGGATCGGCTATCTTCAGTACGGGTGCGGTGGTGAAGGAGGTCTTCAGGCTCTCAAAGGCTTTTTCGCATTTTTCATCCCAGACATAGTGCGCGTTGAGCTTGGTCAGATTATGAAGTGGTCTTGTGGTTCTTGAAAATTGGTCAATGAAACGTCGGTAAAAATTGGCGAATCCAATGAAGCGTTGGAGTTCAGATACTGATTGGGGTGCTGGCCATTCTTTGACGGCTTTCACTTTCGTCGGGTCCATTCTGATTTTATTCTTAGAGATAATAAGGCCAAGGTATTCAATTTCCTTCTTCGAGAACTCGCATTTTTCGGGTTTCAGCCAGAGTGTATGCTTGGATAGGACGTCAAGTACGCCATCAACAGCGCCTTCGTGATCTACTTTAGGCTTTGTATAAATCATAATGTCATCCAAGAAGGCCGCGGTGTCTTTACCTATACGTCCCAATAAGATATCTTGAATAAAGTATTGGAAATAACCAGGGGCGCCTGTTGGCCCAAAAGGCATAGTCAGAGGTGCAAACTGGCCTTGTTTGCATATAAAGGCCAGTTTATCCTCATCACCCTCTGCTACTCGAAGATTACCGTACGCATTGCGCATATCAAGCTTGGTAAAGTCTTCGGCATCCAGCAAACTGTCGACTAAGTCCATAGTCAACGGTAGTGGGTATTTGTTCTTGACGGTTAGGGCGTTGAGCTTACGGTAATCAAAACAAGGGCGCAGATTGCCGTCCTTCTTCCCTGTGAATAACACAGGGGCAGCCCATGGCGAAGTGGTTCGACGGATAGTCCCGTTGGCTAAGCCTGAATTCACCAATTCCTCCAAAGCAGCGTCCTCGGCTGGTGATAATGGAATTATCCTGCTAGCCTGCGGTTGAGCTCCTGGTATCAGTTCGACACGAAAGTCGTAGCGGCGTCTCGGGGGTAGGCGTTGGGCATTGGACTTCCTAAACATGTGTAAGTGCCTATGATACCTAGACGGGACAATTTCCTCTAGAGCTTTGACGGGTTCGAGTTTCGTTTTGTCGGCGGCGAGTCGTGCTGAGGTTGACCAGGACGTCTTGGCTGCTGTGACCTGGATTGATGTGTTATTCAAGGGAGAAACAGGCTTGCCAGCTGTTCGGGTTGAACATGGGTTGGAATCAGTAATAAACTCACATTGCGGGGGCGTTGATATATCTAAAAAGACATTAGCCCCCTCGTCACTGTTCCTTGCGTGCCCCTGAGGCTCCTCCTTGGGATCGTCGGGGTTCTGTGGCGGGACGGACGAGGCCGTATTCACTACGGCCGCAATGCTCGTATCCGGGTCTTGTGTCGTGATGTGTTCGTGGTTTTCGTTGTTCGTGGTGGGTGTAATCGTGATAAGGGGGGAACTATCGGGAGATAGAGGGTTGTCATCTGTTTCAAGGTGATTAGGATTAACTGGACTCTCGAACTCACATTGCGGGGATGCTAACGTGTCAGAATTGACACACATCCCCTCGTAATTGTGCCTAGCGTCCCTCATGGGGTCCAACGAGTGGCCAGATAAGGGTGTTTTCGGCCAATACGAAACCAATGAAGTGGTTGCAACGTGAGTCTCGGCTGGGTGTACCATACTTTTACTCCAGTCAATCAGGTGAAAGTTTTTCTTGATCCATGGCATGCCAAGTATGCCGTCGTACGAGTCTTTGAGTCTTGTAATGATGAATGGGGTCGGTAATGGGTCGGATTTGATAAAAAGGTGGGTCTTGAAGGAAGATTGGCTCTCAGAGCCGTCGAATCCAGTGATCAATTGGTCATGTCGATCAGCACCGGCTATCAAGCCAGCGTGGTAGGCAAATGATTCACTGAGCACATCGTGCGTAGCACCTGAATCAATGAGGAACGTAGCGGGAAATGTTTGGGACGGTGTGGCTCGGGGAATTTGGGACATGGATAATGTGGTGTGTAAAAAAATGCGCGGGTCGTTTGTATTGCACAAGTTCATTCTACTAGATCCCACATTAATTGATGACAAATTCTCCAGGTGGCTCAGGATGGGCACAACCTTCAATCCTGAGCTTCTCCATTTTTTGAAGTTTCAGCTCGTCCTACTCCTTCTAAACTACTGGTATGATTCACCCTCTGATTACTCAACTCTGCGACTTTAATTTCCAATCCAGCTATTTTTGATTGATAACCACCTCGACCCTTCCCTTTCCTACTAGCTCTACGATCGGGACATGCGCTGGAGATGTGACCCTGGCCATTGCAGCGGAAGCATAAACCCGCTCGCATACGTCGTGCTCGTTCCTCTTCGGACAATCTAACGTAGGCGGCTGATAAATCCATGGCATTGGGGTCTGAGATTCCTGCACTCGTGCTTGGCGTATGGAAGGTTGGGTTGGTCGCGCCGTGTAATTTACTGTCTATCTTGATAGCTAAATTAGTGATTTGTTCAATTGACGTGAAATCCTCTTGCGTCATAACCATTGCCACTCTAATCTCCTTTTTCAAACCTTGCTCGTATTGACTAATGAGCGTCGGAGTTTCCCAGCCAGTAGAAGTTGCGTGAATGTTAAATTCATGGGTATACGCGGCCACGGTGGTCTTCTGCGATAAGTTTCGCAGCGCGCGTTCCGCCTTCGATTTCTTCTCAGTATCGAAATACATAGCTTTAAAATTTGTAACGAAGCGTTCAAAGGTTACGAGGTGGGCGGTAGCGGGGTCGAATAACTCCTTTGTCAAGGGTTGCGCCCAACTGCTGGCTGCTCCCGTGAGGTAAGACAGCGAGAAAACCACCTTACTTCGGTCGTCGGGGAAGAGGTAGGGGTGTGCCAGCATATAGAGCTGGACTTGACTCGCAAAGATCTCTGCGGGTTCGCCTCGAGTGCCGTTGAATTTATCGGGCGTCGAGACTTTGGGGCCCTTCAGGACCGGTTCAGCTGGTGGTGGCTGTGGCGCAGTGGGTGGTTGAGTGGCTGCAGCAGGTGCAGATGGGCCTCGGGATTCCAACGCCGCTAAACGAGCTTCGGACTGCTGGTATCTGGCTTCAGCTTGTCCTCGCATCAGGCGTTCTTCAGCCAATGAGGTGGAAAGCTCCGCAAGCTTGCGTTGTATGTCTTCGAGAGAGGTCATGTTGGTGTCAGACATATCGATCTCGCTACCGGTAAGGCTAGAATCGGCGTCGAGAAAAGGGATCGGAGTTTCACTATCAGAGTCCTCCTCCTCTAAAGGAGCACGGTAAGATGGAGACGTGGTTGCGTTTGCTAGTCCAGGGATCACAGTCGGGATCGACAGAGTTTTTAGTAAGTAAGATAAGGTTCTGGTGGATTCGGTTTCAGCGTATGCAGATTAGTTAATAAGGTTTTCGATTTCGAATAGTTTCTTGGGTCTTTTCAACTTTGAATTTCTGAGATCTAGATAAGGTTTTCTAATGAGGTCGAGATTCGCTAGTATTCTGAATCTTGAGGTTCGGTTTTCTTTCGATTTAAGTCAATTCTACTTGTTTCTTCTTGGTGATCTATCTATAGTCCTTGAGTCTCGTCTATAGATCCGACAATATGTTATGGACAGACTTGGGGGTTTTCGGCGACGAGGGTCAAGGGAGTTCTGGTGAGGATTTGTATCTATTACCAGTCTTCCTATGTGGATTGTCGGATGAGGGAAAATCTGTACAGGCAATGTATCTACAACTATAAGATGGTTCTCGAGCTTGTGACATGTAATGTGAATATGTCACTCAAGTGAAATAGAACCAGTTCATAACATAAACCTAAACGTAGTGTAATTTGTTCATATCACTACAAATTCAATGGTTCAGGAGTTTAGTATTAACCGTTAATATTGTTATTATTACTTATACTTAATTACATATACGTGTCAAATATATTATGTAGTATAAGCATTTCAACTCTTGACACTGAGTTACTACTATTTTGTTATATGTTTGAGCTTGAGAAAAAATGGAAAAAGTTACAGCTTGTGTTTTTAACTGGATTTAACACAGCAAACACTGTATTGTTTTGTTTTCAGTGGTGAATTTTGAGGTTTAACCTTCTTTAGGGTAATAAAAAACTTTCTTTTCTTTTCAATGTCCAACATCACTGCCAGCATAGATGCCTCGGGTTGAGAAATCCGAGGCATCATCGGAGGCAAATCCTCGGACAGACCTTGTCCGAGGTTTTTGCCCGAGGTATTTTTTTGCCCTGAGAATTACGTCGGATCAAAACCTCGGGAAGCTTCTGTCCGAGGTTTTGCATCCGAGGATACCTCAGATTTTGTAATCCGAGGATAGCTATGTTGGCGGTGCATATAATGGAATAGCTGTATGAGGTGAAATTGATATTTTATTACATATTACATGTGGTTCTGAGTGCACATGTATATGTAATTAGTGTGTGTACATGTCTTATTACATGTTACATATATTCTTTAAGCTTTATTTGAATGTAATTAGGTTTCTTAAGGGTTGGTTATATGTTACAAGTTAGTCTTTGGGTACATGCATATGTACTCAGGGCTGACAAGTTTGTCAGCTTTCCGCCTGATTTTGGTGTTTTTTGCAAACTTCACAATTGCAGTGCTCTGTGAGTTTTGAATCAAGTTAGAAGCAGGCTACACACATGTGTGTACATTAAGCGGGCACACAGCTTTTTTCTTTGGTCACAAGGATATCTGTTTGCAGAACACACAGATATGGAGCGTTGAAAAAGTCCCCAGCCAAACTTCTGTGACTCATTCTGTGACTCATACGCCAAAGTCATGGTATAAGGTCCAGGCACAAATTTCCCACTTTCTTACCTGAAATTCTACTTCGGGTGGATTTAGCATTTGGGATCACTGCACAAGTTTCATTTAAGCTCAAGTATGTTCCTTTAAGTTTGAGTAAACAGGGTGTCATAAGCTGACCTATCTAAACCCATGTCATCTTTGGAATGTTCCACCCAATGTGACCTTTGTCCTGATGTAGTTGTTGCAACCAATGGCATCTTGGATTTGTCATAGCAATAACAGTTCATCTCCCCAGCGTAGAAAAAACACACCAATCAGGATGGATATCAATTTTTATGACTTGCGAGGAAAGATAACACCAGAGCACTATATGCATAGCACATATATACCCAATCATACATTCCTTGACCTTTCACAGAAAACCAGGTACAACCAGTTCTCCAAGGATTCCTCCAAATCCATAACTTTGAGGCGTCATTTCACGTCAAAAATCAGGCACCAAGAAACCCAAATGAAGAGACATGCAACATAAAGCACTCTTTGATTGGTAACAGCTTGAAAATCCGTATGAGACCTGCTTGCATAGTAAGAAAAATTCAAGTTTAGACATACGAGTTTCTATTTTTTTGAAAATCTTCCAGTTTTGGTTCAAGCATGCAAGATCAAGTAGAGATGTGCAACAACGTTGGTTTTCAGAGGTGTGGGTCCTGGTGGTTCTCACTCAAACCTTATGAGGCTTGACAAGAAGAATAGTCGATTATGTAGACTGCACAACACGTTTCGAAGTCCAAATTAACTACCATATGAGACGTAAAACATAAACAAAGTGGAAAACAAGCCACATATCGTATTTTCGTGATAACAAAAAGAACACGAAATTGCGCCTGGTCTCTATCAAGGTATAAGTCCCCCTCCCTCGATAGCTACACGTTTGTCCGAGAGGGACTGTTAAGTTAGAGATGAGACAGAGTTTTGTTATGTAGCAACAGCGTGAGAGCTGCTGTGCCGCAGTCGTGTACAACTCATGTGACACAACACTGCGTACAAGCGGCTACAAATTGCGATCTGCTAGAAAACTTGGCAACCCTTCAAATGCTCTCGCGTTAAATTCCTTCCACAGTCAGATAATCACTTCGCGCAGCCAGAGCAAGTCCGGTCACGAATCCACGATGAATGAAGATTCACAAGAGGGTTGATGAAGGTTGATGCGTTTACTTCATGTACACTAGTACATAGGTAACTGCGCCTGTTCTCACTCATCATCTATTGATCCTCCCACTGATCCGCGTGCCCATGGGGCCATAAGCCACACCAATCACTATAGGCCTGCGTGTCCCCACCGTTGCGCGCCTAGGATATCTCAATGGCAATCATGTCGGCTGAATCGCGTGCGTGATGATATGTCAAGAGATCCTTTCGACATGCGTAATGAAGCTCGCACGACTTAACTGCGGTTTGGGCACTGAGTGCGAATTCAATCCTTATGCGACGTATATTATAAACTCTTTCAGCATGGACTTCCACCCCATCTATTCTGGACCCAGCGTTCAAACTTCAGCCCAACTTCTCATCAAAATATGTTTTTCTATCGAATCTTCCTTTTGATCCTTGACTTGAAGCTCCTTACGGCTTCTCATGATAACACGCTCGCGAACCGACAACAGGAGAACAAATATCCCGACGTAGTATCATGCCTGAAGGCAATCGAAGACCCGCTTTTAACGCCAGAATCTCCAGAGTGGACGGAGGCGATAAAGCCTTATAATTTAAGAATTGCACCTATTCCCGCAGCCGTCATAACGCCCAAGGATGTCAAAAGTGCTCAGGATGTAATGGCTTGTGCAAGGCTTTTTCCTGGGACTCGACTTTCACCTCTCTGCGGCGGTCACTCTTTCGTGTCTTATGGTCTAGGCGGCACCGACGGTGCAGTAGTCGTAAGCATGAAGAGCTTCAAGAAAATTCAGATGGTGACACCTCGCGTTGTGCGAGTCGGTGGTGGAGTCCTAGTGCGAGAGTTGACCGTCTTTCTACTCAACAATGGTGGCCTTCAGTGGGCTCACGCAAGAGGCTCGGAAGTTAGTTCCGATTCTCGCACCATTGTATTTTTGTCTTTGTACCTTGAGTTCTTGTCATCAAAATGACCTTTGCTTATTGAACACACATTTTATTATCTATAGGTCGGGATCGTTGGTTCTGCCATAGGCGGAGCTGTGGGTACCGCCTCCAGGCTCATAGGAAGCACCCTAGACACTGTTGTGGTTAGTTGCTGTGTGGGCCTCTAGGAGCGACTGTGCTATCTATTGATGATACATCACTTGCACAGGCGCTCGATATAATCTTGCCAGACGGCAACCTTACCCATGCAACAGCTGAAGAGAATGCAGATATTTTCTTTGTAAGCTTCCACTTGATATCGCGAGATTCACTCAGCTACCTTAATGTGCTGAGTATTGTCACGACAGGCCGTGTTGGGTGCCGGTTCAAGTTTTGGTATTATCACCTCACTTGATATCAAAGTCTTTGAAGCGTACCCGAATCCAGTGACATACAAGTATCAATGGGACAAACCTACACTCAATCAATCAGTAATGACTTTCAAAGCTTTCCAAGACTACGGTATAAATCAGGCGCCACCTGAGTTGTACATACGACTGGGAACGGCCCTTCCAAGTAACGTGAGATATGAAGGTTTGTAGTCACAGCTTTTTGTTCGTGACGTCCTGCCATTCAGTCTATGACATTACCAACTTTTGCGCATGTCTTACCTTGATGTTTCCAGGGGTATACTACGGTGATATCAAACAATTCGAAGACATCATGAAACCCCTACTCAGCCAACTCTCGCCACCTGATGTTGCAAATGCTACGTACGTGTACCAGCCACGTGTTATGTCTTACAGCTTATGCTCAGTTTTGAAGGCTGATAATAATCACCTCTTGTTTCTCCCACGCAGAGCAGTGACGTATGCCGAGTCTGAGGTAAGTGACACGACGTTTTTTGGTCTCTCTTGTCTGCAAGAGCTCACCCAATGCGGGGGTTCTCCTTTGAACCCACAGGTGACGCTTTCAGGGTCTCTTGACGGCCCACCAGCAACTCGACCTAGTGCTGCGACGTATACCAACTCTCTGTTGACGTTCGAGCCCATACCAGATAACACGATCCAAGAGTTCATGTCAAACCTGATGGCAAGGAGCGAAGAAAAGAAATCTATAGATTTTGTGGGTACTACTACTGGCATCTGGTCAACAATCCTTCGCTGATAGCTGATTCGTGTTTTTCTCTATGGCAATCAGAGGATGCAGCAGTTTTTTGATTTATGGTAAGCGCAGAATCATTGAATCCAGGTGTTGAAACATTTGAGGGAAGATGTTGTCATGAACCACTAGCTGATTGTCGATTATGAATCTACGTTTCTATATGCCAGGGGTGGATATGAATCCTACAACAGTAAGATGACAGCGAAAGATGAAGGGACATACGCATTCCCACACACCAAGGCTCTTTTGGTGTTCAGAGCTGATGGAGTGCTAAAAAATGCAACCAATATTGGGGCTTGGCCGAGCGATGGAATCAGCTTTGTACAATCTTTTACCAAACCTTTGTTCGATAGTCAAAAATCTCCTAGAAGTTATATAAACTATAGGGATAGTGCTTATACTGAAGAACAGTGGTCTAGCAGAGTAAGCATGAAATCCCCAAAGAGCCCGATGAAGATCTGTACTCTGGAGGCTTCAATACTTTTGCTAAAGAATTCTGTCTTACAAACCTTCACTTTCAGTATTATTCCGATCAATACCCAAAACTTCAACAAATCAAAGCTCATTTGGACCCAGCAGGTATCATGTCAGCTAATCCTCAGAGTATTCAACCAAGCCCTGGTGGTGTTTAAGATGGACACCATTAGCTTATACTTCTCACTGATGAAGAAGAATTAAAAGCTATTCGAACTACTTTTTTGTTGCAATGTCTTTCTCATGTTTTCATCTACCATCTTTATTTGATTGGTAGTTTATCTGATTATGAAAATCATAAAATGTTCCAAAGTTCTGACAAGACATTTTATCTGTGTGCTATATGCGCTCAAGAGTGTTGATGTGTGATTTATTGGGATGCTGTGTTACGCGCGTTATCTTCTTAGAAATTGTGGGTGCACGCCATGCTTGTCATGGGAGAATGGCACACTACAATCAAATATCTTACTCGCATCTCTTTCTCATTGAAGTCAGCAATTCCAACTGAGCCTGTCACCTATTTGCTTTGATGAATGTGGGAAGCTCCTCTAAAACCTATATAACTGTGACAAGCTCTGCTCTGTGGGGAGAGCAACTTGAATTCCTATAAACTTTGGTATATACTTCTTAGCTGGATGTTCAACATGAGTGACCTATAAAAGGGAAAGAGGGAAAACCTGATGACCGCTGACCACTCTGCCAAGATCTGCAAGGTCAGACGTCAATAACCGGAACTGCGTTGGTAAAGGCCATATCGTGATGTGTCGTGTTATATCCATCAAGCTACTCACATCACTTCAAGGTTTTCTTAAGGTCCGCCCTTTGGTTGGATGCTGACAGATGCTGGCCTGCGGAAAGGTGTCTAGCTCACATCCATCTGCGCAATGTTACGCAGCACGCGTTGATTACAAACACAAAAACTGATTTGAAAAAGTTCATGATTTCAAGAAGATCAAAGGTCTTACAGTGTGGTGGCAGAATTCACACAGTTGCGGTTTGGGCGCCTGAATGATTAACTTGCATAAAAAAGCTATCAGGGTGGCAGTCAGTGGTTAGGTCCAGCTGGGACTTGTTTGAGTTTGGGCTTCACCGCGCTTTTGACTTCTCTTCAGTCCAATCTTAGCCCACGTTTTTCATTGAAATATGTTTTTCCATCTAGTTTTTCTTTTGCTCCTTGGATTGGAGCTTCCTGCATACACCATGGACACTTGGATGTCCGACAGATGTCTGATTTTTTTGGTGGGGGACAAATGTTTTTGAACAGGACAGAGACAACACCACCGCGCTTCGCTCCGCTGCGCTATAAACGCGATTTTTGCAAGCGGAGCGATCCGGAGCTATAGTTAGTGGCCAAATCGCTCCGCTCTAAATCTTGTGTAGCTATGACTTTTCAGAGCGGAGCAATAGTTTGTCCCGCTCCGCTCCGCTATGCGCAAAATTTGGGACAATTAGCGCTCAAGAGCGCGGTCAAGTATTGTTTATGCCGGTTCATTTATATTATCATTGTTTGGCAGAGTGGGGGTGAGGAGGGTGATATTTGGGTATTGAAGAAAGGTGACAAATGCTACACCCTCTGCAAATAGACAACTTACTACTTATATCTATCAGTTCAATACTTCGGAACTGCAGACACGAGTAACTGAATCATACCAATCGAGGCAACAACGTCAAACGGTTTCAAACTTGGTTGACAAGCTTTAACGCATACATCAATCAATTGACTTTATAACCTTGATTCATTAACCGATATAACAAAATATGTAAGGAGGGGGAGGATTTCGTGGTGGAGGAGGTGATCGTGGTGGAAGAGGTGCACCGAGAGGTCAAGGAGGAGGAGGTGGGTTTAGAGGTGGTAGAAGCGGATTTGGTGGTCAATTTGATAATGAACCACCTGCTGACACCGTAAGCAGGGTAGTGACGTTTCCGGGGCTGCGACAGTTTGACGCTACACAAGCCCCGGATTACATATGAGCTGCGACATGTCAAATTTGGCCAGCGTCAGTACCGTATGTACAGCGACAGCATAGCCTGATTTCGTAATAGGCTGCGACAGTTCACGCCCGTCCACTAACCTTGACCTATCAGTATTGACCCTTCCAATTGACACACCATCAACGTTCATCCATCAACACTCATCAGAATCAACGACAATGATTGTGTGTACGTGCTCACGCTGCATGACCAAGACATGTACCACCAAAGATGGACACAAGCAGAATGGCCAGTTCGTCACTCGTCAAGTTCAATTGCGACATCATCTCGACGACTTACAAGGCCCTTCAGCCCATACTCCAAGCCGTGAGGCCTCTCCAGAACCGCAACCATTGGACGATGATCAAGCTTCCCACTATGCTGCGTTGGATTCAGCATTTGAAGAATTACAACTGGATGGGCGAGACCCGTCACTAACAGGTAACCTGTCTTGATCTCACCATTCATATCAAATCAGATATTACAGCTTGTATATTCCACACTAACTTAATTTCTGCTCGTTAGTCATGACTCTTGTTGCCCTTTTTCTTGGATGGTTGCACTTATTCTGCGGAGTCAGTCGTGCAAAGTGCAGGATGGCCAGGGATTTCATTCTGGAAATTCTAGGCCTGGCTCGGCATCACCCAATCCTAGACGATACTGATCATCGAAAACTTCCGAAGGATATCCGCACTACGCTCAAAAATCTACAAATCAATCCAGAATTGGAAAAAAAAATTTGCTGTCCAGTATGCTTCACTCTGTACGATCTCTCCAACGCACCTTGGCGCTGCAAGTACAAGAAATCTCCAATGGCTCGAGTATGTGATGAAGAGCTCTTTGAGCTGAAGACTGTGTATCGAGGCATCCGTGACCAGGGGACATCTCAAAAATACCCCAGCATATTGAAGGACCTTCCACCATCAGAAGTTGGTTATCCTCGCAGCGTCTATGTTACTCAGAAATTATCTTCGTGGCTCAGTTGGTTTCTTTCCAAGTCGACTACCGAGGCCGACATATTAAACTGGTCAGATGAGGTTGCTTCCTCTACCGAGGATAAAATCTTTGATATTCAACAGTCCGCAGCATGGAAGGATGTAACGTGGCCAACTCCTCCTTCGTCAGGGCCCGAGCCCTTGAACCTTGTATTCTCTTTATTTGTGGACTGGTTCAACCCACGTGGTAATACCCAACGCGGAGCTCAGCAGTCAATGGGTGTATTGGCATTCAATTGCCTGAATCTTCCTCCCTCTTCACGAAACCTGATTCACAACACATGCGTGGCGGGCATCACACCAGGCCCAAACTCCCCAGACATGACGACCATCTCTCACGTACTCGAATCACTTGTCGACGACCTACTCTTGCTCGAACGTGGGATTTTAATCAAAACTCGTCAATTCCCTGATGGTCGACTTGTCCGCGTCAAGTTATTGTCGCTTTTAGGTGACACAGTAGGCATGCGTAAGGTTGCAGGGTTTGCATCTCGGGGTATTTGACTCGGATTGCATCTTGATGTAGAGCGTAAGCTGATGAGAAGACACAGAGATTACAATAAAGAAAATGGGTGTGTAGTAATTGTGAAAAGGTATATCTATGTTGAGATGACAAGATTGAAAAAAGTTCTATGATGGGAAGCAAGGCGCGGAAGGGTTGAAGAAAAATAAGTCTTCTTATAGGTGTTCAGGTATGCGTTTGAAGGAACATAGAACCCTGACCTTCTCCAATAGATTCCCAGCCCATTCTTGATAAGGGTCTTGATGAGCCAAATCCATTGACTCCTTTGTCTCTAGTGAATCCCTTTGGGTTGTTGTCTTGTACTGGACCCTGGTCAATCAAAAACGGAAGATTGATCAGTGTAAATTGATTAGCGGTTTGGAATTCCTTTTGTATTCATTTTCATGAGCTGACAATGGGTAGGTTCCAGAAGAAATCTCTCGAATGATCTTTGACAGGCGTCGGATGAGCGTTGATTGTGTCAGTGTGTCAATTGATAAGGGTGAGGTTGGTCGAGGTTAGTGGAAGGGCGTGAACTGTCGCAGCCTATTACGAAATCAGGCTATGCTGTCGCTGTACATCCGGTACTGACGCTGGCCAAATTTGACATGTCGCAGCTCATATGTAATCCGGGGCTTGTGTAGCGTCAAACTGTCGCAGCCCCGGAAACGTCACTACCCTGCTTACGGTGTGAGGTTTTAGGTTTGAGATTTTGGTTCTTTCACCTCGTTTTCAAAACAAAAGACCAACGAATAATGCGCCGACCCGGTCCGGAAAAACCGGTCCGGGACCGGGGCCGGGACCGGGTCACGCGGGTCTCGGCAAGGATTTGGCTGGATCCGGGTCAACCCGGACCGACCTGCTCATTTGGTAGGGGGGGCAAGTTTTGGTGAAAAGGGCTGAAAACCGACGAAACTCATCTTAATTTCTTCAAAAATCATGTATAAAAGACACTTTAAAAGACACTTTTGTTTCTTAGTTGTAGGCTAGATACTGTTAACTAAACAATTCTAGATATAGAAAGTTATAGAAAAGAAAATCATTGAAAAAAATAAACCAATTGTAGTGAACACCTTGTTCCAAGTCTTGAGGCATACAAGCGCTTCAAATGTATCTGATTTCAGACCGTGGCGACGTTTAGTGAGAACTCTTCCTCCAGCTGAAAAGGCGCGTTCGGAAGGAGTGCTGCAGGCTGGAACCGAGAGGAAGATACGAGCCATGTTGGATAGCAAAGGATATTTCTTGGAATTTTCATTCCAATATTCCAAGGGATCACGATTGCCTGGCTCTCGAGGTTCAGCAAGGTAAGAGAGAAGTTCTACATCTAAAGTTCGCTTCGTCTTAGGAGCTGATATAAAACATCGAGGTCCATCATCTTCAGCTTGGGTGAATGAATTGATATCTTCATCATCTTGCTCGGTGGTTGGAATGAATTGGCGAGCCTCTTTCAAAAAGGTGTCTCGCCAATCGTCTTGATTGATAATTCCAGCTCGCAGGAGAGTGACCGAAGAAAGTTCTTGGTCCTTGCTGCGAGGGTCCAATAGGTGAGCACAAAGATAAACGGGTTTGAGAACAGCTTCGTTAAAGTATTCGGTCAGCTTGGTCTTCATTGGAGCAATGGCTGGCCGGATCGGATGGTTTTCTAACATGATTAAAGCCTATTAGGGGATTGTAATCACTGTCAGCTTGATCATAAAATTGAATACACAAGTTGAAAATTTCTTACCTTTTCGAGTTGAGACTCAAGCCACTCATAGACAGGCAAGACAGCATCAAGACTGGTGTAAGTCGACTGAGACAGCATGTTGGTGGCTTTTTCAAAGGGTTCAAGGAATCGAGTGAGGTGGGCAATCAGGTCCCACTCGGCTGAATTGAGTTGAAACTTGGTCATATCTTGGTCTCTTGAACATTTCAAGATAATGACCTCCTTGAGATCCAGAGCTCTCTTCATAGCGTTGAGATCGGAATTCCATCTAGTTTCGACATTTCGGATAAGGCCAAGAGAACGACCAAGTTCGGCTTCAACAAGTTTTTCAAAAGCTCTCTTGCGCTTTGGGGTCTTCATGATGGCAGTGATGAATCCCATGAGACGACTGATGGCTCCAGATGCATTGATTTGATTGAAGGAATCTTCTTCAAGTATATCAGATAAGTTGACCGAAGTAGTTTCGCCCAAGTTCTTTGAAAATACAGATATACCAGCTCGAGCAACCAAGTTTATAACATGAGCAACACAACCAAGCAAATTGGTTTCTTTTTGAAAGTGTTCAAGTTCATTAGCTATTTCTCGTGCCATTGCTCCGTTGGTTGATGCGTTGTCAGCGGTGACACAATAAACTTTTGATTTGATATTGAATTTCTGAAGACACTCGATAAAGTACTTTGCAAGATTGATACCAGTCTTTGGACCTTCGATCTCCTGCATAGCTAAAATGACTTCTTGTAATCTGAATTTTTCATCGATCCAATGAGCAGTAATTCCAAGAATTGGAACATTGTTTGATGAGGACCACTCGTCACAGGTCAAGTTGATAGCAAGAGAGTTGGCCAATACGTCCTTGAGAAGAACACGACACACTCGAAACTGAGTTTTAACCGCTTCCAACACACAATCGGAACCAACAAGAAGAGGCCCAACGTCCGGATTACAGATACGAAGAAGATCTTTGAATTCTTGGCGATCAACAACGGCGGCCGGCATTTCGCCGTTGGTGATAAGTTTCACCAGTTGATACTTGAGAGAATCGCGAGACAGAGTGCGAAGCTGAAAGACCAAAAAAATGAAGAATTGTGGATAGAAAGCATAGAAAAGAGAAAAAAATCAAGATATGAGAAAGAAAACGAAAAAGATAAAAGATAAAAGAATAGAGATGAAAGATAAAAGTATAGAAACACAAGGAAATGAAACAAACATACCTTTTGAATTGTCCCAGTTTGAAGGAAGGATTTGATTGCACCTTGTTGGGGTTCAACCGTAGAAGTGATATTGTGAAAACGGTCAAGATGACGAGATAAAGACTTCGTACTCTGAGTTCGATCGGGAGTCATCACGGCGCCACAGATCCGATTACTACCGGCAGGTTTTGCAGCCTGGCAGACGTATCTAGCAACACCTTGACGAGATTCGGTCTTGAAATATTTCCAAACCCAGGATTTTTGATTCTGGGTTAGTTTGACCGATTTCGACGTGGTAGAAGTTGTTGATTGGGAAAGTTCTTCGGAGTCCGAAAGGATGATCGTGGAAGAAGGGCATGGAGATTGCCGAGGGCGTTTTGGCGGCATTGTCAGCGCGTACGTGGGTGTATGATCTTCTGGGTTCAATTGATTTTGGAGTAAATCTCTATATCAAAAGAGCGCATAGCGCTTTTTTGGGTTTTCAAGCGAGTCTCACCTAGTTAGGGCTACCGGACCGGGCCGACCCGGCCTTAAGGGGGGGTCGGCCCCGGTCCAACTCAAATTTATCGGGTTGGGACCGGGTCGGCGCATTACCAACAAACAAAGATATGATCACCTCGTTGGAAATTGATGTTGACTTGAATGTTATTTCTTTGGTTTTAGAGATGGGAACATGTGTACATGCTGTAGAGGGTGAATTACTTTCTACTTCAACTAGCACAAGTAAAGGAAATTACAGTAGATTTCAAAAGTCTTGAAATCCACTCGTTTTGAAAATCGAGAGATGGTCCGTGCGCCCGGCAGTTAAGTTGTGACAGGTGTCAAACCTACCTGCCGGATCAAACAAAATACACATGTTGAGATCGAAAAACCCAAGATGAAAATCTTTAAACTCGACTCCCCTCTCATCTCATTGGTGGTGTAGCGGTAGACGAGTAGGTGCGGCTTGGCATCTCGCAGATGGGGTCTAAGTTCGATTCGCCGCATTCCTTTTTGTCGATGTTCTGTTTTTTTCAAGACAGCTAACAAAAAAATGGAAACAAAAAGATCATGCAGCAACAAAAGTTGCTATTTTCTTTGCTTAATTTCAGGACAACAGGCGAGAAAAAACGAGAAACTTATTCGAAAAAAAGTTCTAATAGTAGCAAAAGCAAGAGTTGAACTCGTGCAGGTGACACTCCGTGAGGCAAGCCACACAGCGCATCAGGCAGTCGTTCATCCGAACACCCCGGGCAAACACGTGACGCATCCTGGGATGCGTCGCGCGGACGCTACATATGCGCCGCGGTTTTACAAGACCCCCCCCTTGGCCCCGGGTCGGCGTCCGCGTGACGCATCCTGCGCAGCGTCACGTCCTTGCCCGGGGTGGAACAAGCCATAATGCCTTTGAACCAGGGATGCAGGAGTGAGTCTACTCAGACTCACCTGCTCGGTGCAAACCCCGCGGGACTCAATTTGAGTACCGATGGAGGCAGCAACAGTGAGAGTACAGTACTTTTTCTCAATTTTGGCGTAGAGTACGCCTTGAGGAGGGTACCCAACATGGACCCCTCCGCAAGTACTAACTCTTGTGAGTCTACTCACATGTGAGTAGATCACATCCATACAGCTCGCAATTACTCACCACTCATGAATACACTCACTGTGGTTGGTAATTTCCATTTTGGTGGGACATGATCGCAATCAAGACAAAAGGTTTTTCTTTCCTTTTACTTGACTCTTCAACTAAGTGACCGATGAGGATGACATGTATGAGGATAGTTGACATCTGGTCACCTAATCCATTAATTTCATTTCTAATCGCTCTGGTTTCAAAAACCCCAGTTTCTCTTGATCCTTCAAACAACTCAACCAAACCAACTTCAACCCAAAATCTACCACCGTTAATACTATTAGGTTTTTGATCATATTGTTTATGATATTTTAAATGTCCATCAGGTTTGATAGAAGGTGCAATTGAGAGTTGATCTTCATTTTGATGATTTGTTGAAAGAAGTTGAAATTGAACATCTGAAAATCTCAATAAAACTCCTGCTGATTCCGGTACAATATGTTTTCGACTACCTACTAGTCAACTCAACTATCTTGTCTTGATTCTTTTTCATTCCGATTTTAAATAAATGGCAATGTAATCGATGTTTCTTCATGTTGGATTTGTTCAAAAGAAAGGCTTCTTTTGTGTAAAGTTAATTTGATTGATCTGTGAAACTCGGATCCTTTGAATGCTGTCCTTCTTGCTACAATCGTACCTGAAGCGGATTGATTAGATCCAGAGTTGATGATAGGTTAATTGTTTGATATCATAAGCAAAAGAGATCTTACTTGACACAACCTTGTTTGGATGAGTCCACTCATGAGTATAAGGGGCGCGGAGAGAGGGCGCATGTGAGTCTTGTGTAACCACTTTACACCGACAAGTGAGTACCCCGAATCGGAATATGCTCACTTCAGTAGACATTGGGAGTACTGCTACTCCCCCACAGGGCCAAAACCCGTACAAAGTGAGTATGAGTTGAGTATACTCATACTCACTCCTGCATCCCTGCTTTGAACATCGAGGAGATTGGGTTTATCGATTCTGCTAGAATGGTATGTATTTGTATGTATTTTTTTCGATTAGGCAGGTAAGTTTGACACCTGTCACAACTTAACTGCCGGGCGCACGGACCATCTCTCGATTTTCAAAACGAGTGGATTTCAAGACTTTTGAAATCGTATTCAAACCAACCAAATCGTTTTAAATCACATCAACTTTTTTTTTGATCAATCATGATTTAAATCTTGCAACTTCAGGTTCCATACTTCAACGCACCAATTTATTAGCCAATAAGTCATCCCAATAATTCATCTATCGGTAAAGTAGATGAAATCTTAGGACCCATCAATGATTTTTCTTTTACCATCAACAGGGCAGATGGAATGGTAGCTTCTTCATTTAATCCTGGTGATAAAGTTTCTACACCACGAACCCTGTTTTCGTTGAAAAACGGGTTTCGGAAGGTTTTGCAGATGACCCGCTGACAACCCGGCATGTCACTGGCGGGTCATCGGGCCGTGATCCGCATCCCATGCAGTAAGGCCGTATACAGATGTTCAACCACTCACGAAGTAGTTGAACAACCGAATTTCAGTCCGCTGCGCGCAAAAGCGTAGTCACCTTGAACCAGTTTACTTACGAGTGATGGATCTCCGCGGAGAAAACTCGGACTCAACGGTTGGATGATCGTTAATGTTGATCAGATGAGACTTGATGAATTGCCTTCTCATAATGAGAGAAGATGTTTCATTGAAGTTCCCTTCGAGCCTTTTGAAGGAAGTTACTGCCCTTGGCGTTTTCAAGGAAGACCCCAATCCCATCTTTCCAATTTGGCTTTGATCAATTGACGAGTCATCATCAGTCAACACAAAGAATTGTTCATTTAAATATTGATGTTCAAATCTCCCTCTGATCTCGAATCAAATCGTTATTCGACGTTGCTTGAATCAAAATCAAACCATTTCAATCATTCAACTGGAAATAATGGATTCAACAAATGGCTTTGACGAATGTGACAAGTTTTGACCTGTCTCACACCAAATTATAACAGAGAAGCTGACTGACACGTTGTTATAATGAAGGTTTTGTCGAGACGATTGATGGCACAAACTCTTTGTTTACTTGTGTCGCTTGCCCGCTCAGTCATTCCATGGTATCAACATCAATAGGAAAGCATAGTAGATCTGCTAATCATCGAAAGAATCACAAGTTGTGGCTGGCTAAACAACAAGAAGGCGCCGCAGAAGTTGATTCATTAAACTTTGATACAGCGGAAGTTGAATCTAACCTGGCTACTCCGGTCGAGGATACTCCTGCTTACATTCCTGATCTTACTGATGTGGAAGCAGATCAGGAGGCCTTAGAAAATCGGCGAAAAAGGTTGTTAGACTCTTGGACTCAGGACTTATCAGTCCTTTTTCAATCTCCGGCTTTAAGTGTCATTAGCAGCAATGAAAACTCACTCGATGTGGTTGTAAATGACACTCGGAATCAGTCTGATCCTGAATTGGAGGGTTCGGTGGTTTCAGAAGACCTAAATCTCCACGACAACGACGACAACGACGCCAAGGACAAAGACGAAGAGGATTCGTCCTGGGCACCTTTTTCAGATCTTGAGGCACGTCCGATTTGACACAGTCCAATTCATATTCTTTCTGCTGACAGACGGCAATCATTGGCTTCAACAGCAAATGGTAGGCTTGCTTATCCTTGGTTCCACAAGGACCACAAGGTCTGTGTTGGATTACGAGCGTTTACGCTGTTTCATTGGCCTACTTGGAGCAAACATTCCAGCAATACCGCAACCGCTCCGCTCAAATGAGCGCGAGCGGAGCGTGAGCGGAGCGGTTTTGGCATCCGCTCAAACCTCCGCTACCCAGAGCGGAGGCTGCGCACCGCGCTCCAAGGAGAGGAAAGTCCTGAGCGAAGCATATCGCTCCGCTCAGAGCCAGGGCTCGAGTCTCTTTTTTATGGTTTTTTTAGACTTTTCAGGTCTTTTGTAGTGATGAGCGCCGCACACTGGTGTTGCACTACGCACACCAAAGTAAGAAAAAAAATAAAAAAGAGCGATATTGTGCGTAGTGAGATTGAGCGCAGCACTGCGCTCCGCTCCCAAAATAGGTCGAAAACCTGAGCGGAGCGTAGCGGTTGCGGTGTTGATTCCAGCTTACAAGACTGTTCAAAATCTACGCCTACGACTTAAGAAAAGATTTAATTTCAAAGTTTGCAAAAACCTGAGCCCGCTGCAGAATCCATGCTTTGGATTAACTGTCAAGGAGACTTTGAGACAGGCAAGAATAACTCCCATGTCACCTAAAACACCAGTTATTAATTGTTAAAAACTATTTGTAGGAACTTGGAAATCCTCATGTCGTGGATTTCCTTGAGTTCATACCTGAACTGCCAGATGCGACTTCAAAAGTCTATCGCATGTCCCAGTCAAAGAAGTGGTGTGAAGAACTTGATGAAGACCTGCGAGTTCAGATGGTTGAACAAGGAAACTCACATTTCTACTTGTATGAACTGGTTCAACTGGAATCTAAGAAGATTGTAATTCCTTTGTATTTTTATAAACATGGTGATGAAGTTCTTGCAAAGTGTGTATTTGCAGTCCAAAAGTTTGTAAAAGAAGGGAGATCTTCCAAAATCAGGACTGAATTCAAGTCGGTCTCTGAATTTGATTCACCTTCATTTTCAACTATCAATGTGAAAAAATTCTGGAGGAATTACGACCAAATCAAATTACCTGATGGTCAGTTGATGAAAGAATACTGTTGTGAAGTTATGTATGGTGAGTTTACATTCACATTAATGATTGGCCCAAAGAGCATTCATTACTCATTATTGTTTTAATGCACTAGCCCGAAAAGGATTGGATTTGATAGAAGTGCCTTTCATCAACCCGTGGCAAATAAAGGCAGAAGGTCAAATAATTCGGCATGTTCCTTTGGTCTTATACTGTGATGACCTGTCGGGTAACGTGTCGAAGAGATGGAACAAACATATGGCTTTCTATTTCACTTTAGCTGGACTGCCTCCAAAATTGGCAAATCAAGAATTTAACTGTCATTTTTTATCGACGTCAAACACCGCTGGAGCGTTAGAACTGGCCGACCCTTTGATAGACGAGTTGTTCTATCACCAAAAGCTGATAAGAATAAATAATGGTTCAAGAAAAAATGATCATGAATCACCAAGCTATTTGTCTTTGATCAACACCAAAAGCTCTGGAAGATGAACTCCCTGACTTGGAATTGGGTCTGATTGGAGAAAAGGCTCCAAGTGAGGCTGAATGAGATGTGGGATGGGTGAGGTAGGACTGAAGACTCTTTGTCATGTTTTAGGAGTAACTAACAGTTTGCAGCACAAAAACATCAACTCATACCCCAATCTTGCCTAAGATGATCAGATGATGCTTACCTCAGATTTTTTTGCTTGAATCCTTCTAAATTTAGCCATAAATTTCACTTCTGCTTGAGTGTTTTTGGGAACTTTTCCTGTCACAGGGATTCACTGATTCTCTTTGCTATGGTAAACGTAGTGTCCTCCCAGTATTGCTACAGGAACTCAATTTTTGTAGTGATAAGGTGGTAAGGATGGGTAAACTTGATAAAGGGTGTGATTGTGAGAGAAAATCAGTACAATGATTGATATACAATTTGACGGACCTACCATGCCCAAAACTTCAAAAGGTAACCTTAGGACAAGTGAGACCGCAAGGTGCCATATTTCTCAATGCAAGTTGTTCCATTACTGGTGTGAGCTGAGAGGCTGTGTAGATTGTGGCATGGTCAGCTAGATTACTGAATCAAGATACATTTGACAATGTCCATCAAAACACTTTTTGGTATGATATCAAAGAGATATCAAGTTACTGAGATAACCGGTTTATCACTTCCATTCAAATTCTTGCTGATCTATGTGTCCAAGAAGAGGAACAAGATTTGACACTTTGAGTTGAGGCTCTTTGATTTTTTTGTGGAACCAGATATTTGGCAAGATCTACGGGATATCTAAGTGAGGATTGTTAGGATATTACCTTGAATAGTCAAGAGAAGGATGAACCTACAAGAAAAAAGCATTGAGTTTGAAGGTAAATCACTGTGACTGTATGGTAGGAGAAGGAGATGAAAAGAAAGGAAGAATGGGATGAAAATCAAACAAGATGAAAGTGGAAGAAGTAAAAATAAGGAAGCAAAGAGATGAAGAAGGATGAAAATGCTTTGGCACTGGTCAAATTGTCAAAGTCATCACATGATGATGATGTCATGTAATACCTTTGACCAAATCAATCTTCAAATTGAACTGTCCTTGCTTCATGTCCTTTGCTGTGGTGCTTGTTGGACACCAATTTTTTAGACTACGGGTGGCTGTCCTGCCTGCATCATGTGGGCACCAGACATTGGATTACCAGGTGGACACACAACCTGGGAGGAGACAACTCCAGTGCATCTTCAGGATGCACTGCGGATATATACACACTCAGACATCAAGCCAGTTCCTGGTTGATGAATGTTGGGTTGCGTCCCCAATCTTGAACATGCCTGATGCCCTGACACAAATAAGTGTCTTTGTGGTGTATTTTCAGTCAAAACACACATACCAAAAACAGCCAGACAAATCCCCCAATATATTTACATGCTTGAAAACAACAGAGATTACATCCTACCACCCAATTTTCCAGAGTGGGGGGAGTCAATAGGACCTTATAACCCAAGGATTGCACCTATTCCTAAATAATATTCATTGTAAAACCCAACAATGTTCCCAGTGTTCAAGATGCAATGGCTTGTGCAAGAGTTTTTCCTGGAACTTGCCTTGAACCTCTTGGTGGAGGTCGCCCATATACATATTTTTGGTTGGGAGGCACAGATGGAGCAGTAGTTGTAGACATGAAGAGCTTCAAGCAGATTGAGATTCTGGATCTCCAGGATGGTGTGGACATTGAATGTCCTTCTACTCAAAAATGGTGGCCTCTATTGGCCTCATGCATGATGCACTGAAGTCAGTTATGATACTTGCACTTCAACCCAAAGTTTCATTGTACATATTACACTTGGTGTATATTGCACCAAATGAGTGTGTCCTGAATTGACACTACCCATCTTGGCTGAGCATTCTTTGAGCTCAGTCTCTCATATACGCACTTGGAATCAGCTCATGAGTCACTGCATACTCAGAACAGCTCAGAACCTTGTCCAAAATCCCGGATCAGTAGGCTCCAAGGCATACCACTGAGAATCAGCTTGCTAAGGAATGAAGCCTGAGGAAGGCCTAGTTCATCTGCTCAGTTCCTTTTGATGATGTAAACAGCTGACAAGCAGGAAGAAAACAGGAAGAAAAGGGAAATAATTTGGAATCAAAATTGAACAAACATTGAAAAGAACAAGAAAATTTCAATGCTCACCCCAATGTGAGCATCTATTTTTGCCCCTGCTTGTTGTTTCCAGGCATATACTATGGAGCTAGGAAGACATTCAAGGCCATCATGAAACCCCTATCCATCCAACTGACACCACCAGATTTTTCCAATGTGACATATGTGTGCCACTCCTCATACCACAAATTTCTTTTCCATCATCATGGTATCTTTCATATTAGATGTGTCAGACTGAAATCCAATAATATTTATGAATATTTCCTACTCTTCACAGATAAGTCAAATTTGATGAGTCTGAGGTTTGTTAATCACAGTTTCACTCACAGGACCTCTTGTTGGTCCACCTTCTATGAGGCATAAATCTGTGGTTCATACCAATTCTTTATTTGCTATTCACCCGCTACCCAAACAAAACAAACCAAGCTTACATCTTGAACTTGATGAAAAGATGCGGAGAAAAGAAATTGATAGACTTTGTGGGTAGTGCTATCTCCTTGATTGTTATTTGTGGGTGACTGATTCAGTTGCGGTCTTCCAGAAGTCAGAGGATGCAACAGTTTGTTGATTTATGGGGTGGATACAAACCGTATAGCAGTAAGATGACTAAGAAGGATGAAGTGGCCTACAATTTTTCACACAACAAGGCTCTCTTACTGTTTAGAGCTGACAGAGCAACCAAAAATACAATGACCTCTGAAGCTAGGCCCAGCAACAATGCTGCCACAAATACAATACTGGTATTGTATCAACAATACTCAGTATAGTAACGGGTCTACGATACTCAGAAATCCAAGCCTCAGTAATGTACCTGTACCCACAATATGATACTCAGTAAAGTATTGCAATGGTGATACTTTGCCGCCCATTACCTAGTAGCATATCTTTTCACAATACCAATCAGATACTGATACTGTATCATAGTATTGCACTCCCAGACACAAAAACACCAGAGATTGTATACTCAATACTTCCCTGGGCCCATTGCGGTATCATACTCGGGGTACAATACAATACTCAGTAAAGTAACTCCATACACGATACTGCCAGGAGGATCGGGCAGTAATGTATTGTGGCTGCAATACTGATACTGACAATACCATACTAAAAAAACTACAATACCGTTACAATACCAATACTGGTAAAGTAATTGTGGCAGCGTTGCCAGCAATGGGATTCACCATGTACAATTCCCGGTAGCATGTCAATGTGCACACACAAAGAGCTTTGAAAAAACAAATGAAGAAAGGTTTCTGTAATTTTGTTGAATTTCAGTGACAATCTCAGTACCCCTTTGTTGACCTTGCTTTCTGAGCACCTGGACAAAGGGAATGGGTCTTTGGATGCAAAGACCTCTTCAAAGCATCAATCATCCCTCTATGCATTGTTTTTGGTGTGTGCACGTTGACGTGCTACCAGAAAACTTACATGGTGATTAGCTTTGTGCAATCTTTTACTAAACCTTTATTCAATGGTCAAAAAACCCTTGGAGTTGTCCAAACTATAGAGATAGTGCTTATAACCAAGAACAGTGGTCTAGAAGGGTAAGTAGATATTTTGTGAGGACCCAATGAAAACATTTTCTTTCTCTGCTTTGCCCCTCCCGCCAACAAAGCTGAAATGGAAACTCTTGCTTCCATTTTCATTCTGATGATTACTCAAGACTTCAACAAATCAAAGGCCATTTGGATCCGGCTGGTATCATCTCAGCTAAACCTCAGGGTATCCAACCTAGCCCCAATGATGTGTGACATAGACACAATGGCTAGTAATTTTCCCTCACTAAGAAAATTTGAAAGATACACAATGTTTGATTGGAGGTTAGGAGTCATTTCTGGTTGAAACAAAACTGAGGTGGTTCTTCATCAAGTTCCTCAATGCTTTGAGTCATTCAGGAGTGGTACACACCACTTGTCAAAAGCCTTTGCGGCATTCACATAGCATATCATTTGAGTTGGATAGAGAGGTGTGAGGTGCTTTGAACTTGGAATGAGGTCTCAAGTCTTGCTGACCCATGCAAGTAGCTTGACCAGTTCATCATCTTGACTGAAAAGCGGATCTTGGAGCTTGGCCTCTTCTGTATTGTCAAGATACAAGGGCTGGCTATTGATTGGAAAGCCAGGCTCTTTGTCATCATGTACCACAAAGTTGTTCATCAAGTCTAGATGCTCCCAGACACGGGCCAGGGTGAGATCTCAAATCCTCTGAGCTTGTTTGGAAAAAGACATGGTAGAAAGATTTTTGCAAATTGGCAGGATCTTGTGATGGCCCAACTACAATCCCAATGCCCAACATCACTTATACCAATTTGTTATTGATATTCAAGCCTCTGCATGATGGTATCGTCAAGTATTTCTGATCAGATTCAATCACCCAGACTGAAGAAAAGCTATCAAAAGGTTATCAATACTGGCTAAGTTTTTAAATCTTTAGAATGTCCATCTCTTGAAAGATGAATGATAGTAATACAGTAGTAAGATGACAAAAAAAGATTCAATCACCTATGGATTTCCTCATAACAAAGTTTTCTTACTGATAAGAGTAGCTGAAATCTTATTATACAAACCTACCACAGAAATTTGGCCAAAGGATGGAATTAATTTTGTTAGAACTTTTACTAAAAGACTCTTTGATAGTCAAGATGACTCAAGAAGTTATCCACATTATAGGGATATTGATTATACTTTAGATGAATGGAGGAGTAGAGTAAGTGAATTGATGCAGAATCTGCACCATCACCGCACCATATAGATAGATCCAAAGAGACGAATCTCACATCCGTTGACTAACTTTGCCTCCTGAAACGATTTCTGCTTTCAGCTGTATTATTCGCATGCATATCCCCCACTTCAACGATTTCAAAGCTCAATTAGATAAATCATGTATGATTAGGATACAATGGCCGAGAGAGATCCGGAAGGAATTTATGTATCCTATCTCTTGCAAAACGTACAAAAGGTTTGATAGTGGATCTAGTTTGATAACAAAAAGGAAATGTTTCATACCATTCTATATGATTACATATCTGTTAACATCCTCGATAAGTCACTTCATCGTTTCTAGCTCAACCAAAAGAACTTTGAAAAACCTTCATACACTTGGAAAGAACATTCATGAGTTGAAAGAATGGATATGTGATGATATTGCATGACACACTCTAGAAGCTTCCCAAGATAGTCTTACAGAACCGAGTATGTACACTTTAGCTCAAAATGTCCTTGGCCAGGTGAGAATTGCCGAGGCTTTGATCAGGAATGGGATGCCAAGTCACATACTTGAATATCCATAAGGTGAGAAGATGTGATCAAAACAAAAGAAAGGAAAGGCAAAATTGTATGTACGATATCCCTTTTACGCCACCCACATATCGTGGGGTTCGAATTGGTTTAAGCATTACAGTATGATTACAAATAAGGATTGAACACCAATTCATGAATAATTGTTCAGGATGACCAAGAAAACAGCCAAGAACAGAAGGATTGCACAGCACAGCATGATGATTAGAATTGAAACTTACAGTTTTTGAACTTTTAGGGTGTTCAAACCTCAAAATCAATTCATGCAAGTTTTGTGCAAGTTCTGTGCAAGATATGAATAGAACTTGCACGGATCTTGCACAAAACTTGCAAGAGTCGGTCTCGCACGGTTTTTGCACGGTTTGGAACACAATAACTCGGGTTGTCAAAAAAATTACTGTGCAAGATTAGTGCAAAAAATCTTGCACGGATCTTGCACGGATCTTGCACGTCGGTCTTGCACATTTCTTGCACAGGTTTGAACACCCTATTTGAAGAAGAATTTCTAAAAAAAAATAAGAAAAAAAAATAGAAAAAATACAGTTTGAATGATTTTAAATAAATAGGGTTTCAATAACTTGCCCCATTCTCATTCTCACTCTCATCAGATACCACTTCCTTTTCTCAACTCATCTTCTCATTATCTCTTTCGAACGATCCCATTGTACCTGAACTAATAACTAATCAATCGAAACACTTCATCAAGGTCATCTCAATATGTTTGCAGGTTACACTGAATCATTATTTTCAGATGATACCGCCACTCCTAGAGCTCCATTGCCTACCCCACTACCATGTCAATCTGGCTTAAGACGATCAGCTACGTCAGCAGCTCAAACAAATCGAACGTTTACCTCGCCATTTGATGAAGTAGGCGAAAGGGTTAGAAGGGTATCGGTTCGAGAAGAAGAATTTGGTTGGTCAGGCTCTATCGGTGGGATAAGAGGTCGAGACGATAGACAGATTGAAAGAGACACGGAATATGAAAGAAAGGTCAGTTTTTCTTTTCTCTTTGCATTCATACTTACATCCATAAAATTACATTATTTGCCAAGCGATATTGTCAAGTCCATCGTCTTTTCTATTTTTCGAAGATTTACGCCACAGCTTGTATCATGTACCCCGCTTCATGAATTGCTTTAATTGACACTGACCTATTTTCATTTCGGGGTGGTAACTTGATCTTCCCCTTATTTAGATGGAAGAGCGACGACAAAGACGACACGAACGCAAACTAGCTCGACAACATCAACATCAACAATCTTCAAGAATGCAGCAACAAGTACCACCGCCACCATCCTACTTAGCCACTACTACCTCTACACCAGCACCTCGTCGTGTCACATTAGCTTCTTCATTACCAGCAGACATCGATTCACTTAATGCAGCTCACAAATCTACCAATGATTTGAAAAGAGGTAAAAGTTTAAGAGAAAGAGTCGGTGCAGCTCTTAATCGATTCCAAAGTTCTGCTTCTCGTACTTCACCACAAGTAAATGGCTCATATGAGCTTCAAAGAACCCAAAGTTTATCAGCACCAAAACATGAAATCATCAATCCCACTCAACCCACTCCCAACAATGGACTTAATCGATCTATTACCGGTCTAGCTCGTAAAATCTCACGAAAAATCAACATTGAAGAACGTCGTAATTCACATGCTGATCTTTATGCTGGTGAGTCTTTTTCTTCAATTTACTTTCGCACTTACAGCCAGAGACTAATGGTATTTCGGTCTTTTCATTTTCCTACTTCTAGCACCTCCAACCTTATCTCATACCTTAGTAGGACCTGCATCACCTTTTCCAATGAGACCACCACTTTCTTCTTTAGTTAGTAGTGTGCCCGCTTATGGTGAAGCTCATAATCCTCATTCATTAGATCCTGTTAGACGTGGTCCTTATCGTCCTGCTAAAAGACCTGGTCAAATCCGTGCACAATGAATGATACCCATTTCTTTTTTAATCCTTCTTTTCGTTTCAATCATTTTTTTGATTCACTTCTAGCTTCTTTGTGATATCATTTTTCATATCCATACTATACCTTGATGACCGTGTGCATGAGTGCTGAAAGAATTGAATTCTGGAGATGATTTCTTTGTACTCGATACCAATATATACGTATGATTGAATTTCTGGATTCTATACTTGACTCTTTAGATTTTTCTGATTGGGAATATATATATCAAATCATTTTGAACATATCAGTTAGACAGATGTTTGGAATGGATAAAGTTTGGGGGATCAGATTGGACTTGGAATTTGGGGTGGGAGCTTAAAGTTACTGTGCTCATTGGATGTTGGGCTGCAACGCCACCGCGCTCCGCTCCGCTGCGCTCTAAATGAATTTTTTAACAGCGGAGCGATCCGGCGCTATTGAATAGTGGCAGATCGCTCCGCTTTATTTTCAGAGTCGCTATACGTTTTTAAAGCGGTGCGGCCAATTGCTCCGCTCCGCTTCGCTATGCACAAGTTTTGGCTCTGGTAGCGCTCCAAAGCGCGATCAGGGTTTTTTTTGGCCAGTGCAATTACATTATCATTGTTGGCAGAGGGGGGATGTTGAATGAAAGACTAATAAAAAAAAACAAAAGCCCAAGTCTCTTTAAGAGAATCAATCAATGATCAAGAACAATAAAAATCAAAAAAAGAGTAGAAAGAAATAAAACGTGCACAAATCTCTTCAAGAGATGATTGATCAATGATCACAAGCAATAATAGAAGTCTAGAGAGAAGAAAAGAGAACGCACACAAGTTTCATAAAGAGAGAACTGTAGGGAACAGGAGATAGAAATAAAAATTGAAATAAAAAAAACTACTTTTTCTTTTTAGCCTTGGTGCTGGAAGCTTCATAAGCTTGGACAAAAGCTATAGCCTCAGCAAATTTTCCTGACAGAGGAATCTTGGCCTTCAACCACTCGCGGACGCCAACAAGCTTTTGAATCATCTTGGCCGTTAAAGATGCACGGCCAGGAACCGCAATATCCGCCGCAGATGAAAACGTTCGTTCACATGGCGCAGATGTACCCGATAAGCCTAGATAATCACGAGCCATCGAGGCAAGGACAGGGAAGTCTTTCTCGTGCTCCTGCAAGTAGCAAGCAAAAGAATCAGATAAGTCACTTGAAGGAGACAGATAAGAGATAATGGCACTTACACTCCACCAATCCAGCTCGCTTTGACCAGCAAGCAACAAATGTGCACCTTCTATATAATCCACATGTTCGTCTTGGCGTTTATCCGCTGGCGACTGAGATGTCACTTGGGTTGTGAAGACGTCGAAATCATCAAAGTTTGAGACTGGCAAGACAGAAGAGGGGGCAGGTGGAGTTGCAATCTTTTCTGAGCTTGAATCTTCCGGCCAATTTCGAAGAGCTTCTTCGAATGCATGTAAGAACAGATCTTTGGCTCTAGGAGCCTCTTCAGGGTAATTGAGATCAAAAAACTTGAGACAAAAACACGGATTAAGAATGGTAGATAAGACAACTGCATCAGAGGCAACTGCCTCTGATTGATAACCTTCCAGTTTGGTTCGAATCACATTGAACATGCGCTTGAGGTCTTCTTCGTGACAGGTCGCCTCGAGCCGATCGACCTCGAGAATGATGCGTGAGTACTCGGCTAGAAGGACACAGCCCGTTGGTGTGTTGCCTTCCATCCGTTTGGTAGCATACAGAAACACCTGTGGAGGTATAGAACAAAGTGAACAAATTGTTGAAGAAACAAAATTTTGATAAGACAAACACTGACCTGGAGTATTTTGACTAAGCACTCGATCGATTCCCATTCATCATCTGTTATATGGATTCCTTGATAGTAGCGAGTTTTCCGATTGCTGAGAAGGATCGCATCCACAACCTGCAGACCGTGAGGCAATTGGATCAGCAAAAGATAAAAAAAGAGTGCTGTGAAATTATTAAAACTTACGTCTCTTGCATCGCTCAACCGTTTGAGGTAGTCAGCGTCAACGTTCCACCGCACTCCCCAGCCGGAAATAGGAGAGGGTCCTTTGTAATCTAATTGCGCGGCCTTTGCCATGAACTCTTGACGCCTAGCAGAGCTCCTGGTGCATAGAGAGTTGAACTTCTTGGCCTGGGAATGAAAAGATTAATTAGATTGATATCGATGTAGAGTGTAGGATAAAAGAACCCTTACTTTTCGAACAGCCCGAGCCACTGTAGAGTTCGGAACGGGGACATCGTCATCAGAACCGTGGTCAGAAGTGTTGACGAGATGGCAATCAGTCAAATCTTCATCGAGTTCCTGATCATCTTGTTCGTCTTCAGAAGAATCGAACTGGACATCTTCATCACCCTCATTAAGCATCATAGTAGGCATGGTTAAGGTAACTCCAGGTGGTGTCGTAGGTTTGATGTGTCCTGCGCTCATTCCCAAAGCTTTCAGGCCGGCTTTAACAACTAACCCAATTTTGTGAGTGTAGCACTTAACCTGATTGACATCGTAATCCCAAGTCACTGGGTCGTCAGCTTCAGCAAACATAGCTGATAGTTCGGCAGCCATGGTGCCATTTGCACTTCCAGAGTCGGTTGTCTGAGCCAACATGTAAGAGTAGAAATATCAAATTAGTTTTAAAGAAACAAATCATGAAAATTCATGAAATAATACGTATCTTTTTATGAAGTCCGTTGGCAATCAGGAATCGCCCAACCGGTTGAGCGAGGAGTCGGCCAGCATGGTGCCAGGTGACCAGCTTGAGAGTGAGATGACGGCACCGAAAGTTCCAATTGTCATCGATGTAGGTCGCCGAGACGCCGATGAAAGCCTTACTTCGACCCTTGGTGGTCCATACATCATATATTAGATTAAACTTACCCCTGTTCGACTGTAAGATAAGGACGAGATATGATCAATATAATGAAAAGATTAGAAAAGACAATAAAGAATTGAAACTAAATGACTTACACGAAGTTGTTCAATGACGGTGGTAGATAGCTCCGTATAGATTGCCTTGGCAGTCTCGGACGCCCAGGTAGTTCCTCGCACATTGGCTGCACGGTTTGTTAACTTGAAAGCAGCTCTGAGGGCCGGGTCATTGAAGCGAGCAAAAGCAAGTGCGTGGCGGAGGAGCCATATCACTAAGACGGTATTGAAGAGGTCAACACTAAAAGTAGATTGAGACAGAAAAGAATCCAGAGTGGATTGTGGATTGGTTGAAGCAACACGGACGATCTCGTCTTGCTGTTGTTTCCAGGTTCGAGGTAAGTCGAGACCATCTTGCCTCGCAAGGTGTCACATTCGGCACACAGGACAATCTTGTGCACCGTCTCGATGTGAATAAAGATTGTAGTAGCTGCGCCTACCGCGTACATAGTATTCTCGACAATACTTACACCTATACTTACGAGGATCATCACCGTTCTAAGCAGGTCATAGGAAAATACAAGATATTAGTTAAGACCTTTAAAGTTTTTGTTTGATGATCAAACAAAATGGTACTTACCTCTCCCTTCACATGAATAGGGGGATCGTAGTAAAGCAAAAGTTTACAAACCCGACCTTGCTCACGCTTGACACCAGGTGAGTGGACTACTTCTATATCAGAGTCTTGGTTCAGATCGAGTCCGGAGGGTACTTTGTAGTCCTTTGAAAGAGAAGGAATGAATAACAAAGACAGAAAAGATACAAAAAGTTAGAAAAAGGATGAACGGCCTGTGAAATCAAACAAACAAAGAACAACTACATACCTCTTGTACTGTAACCTTGTTTTTCTTCTTCACTGGTGCTGAAGAAGATTGAGACGAGTTTGAACAATTACGAGAAATGGTGCTTTTTCTTTTTCCGGTTTTAGCGTTTCGATTAGGTCCTTTAGGAACCCTTTTTTTCAGATGCAGAGGGGTGATTTCCATGGGAGCAGGATCTAATCCGTCAGTCGTGTCGCTTCCTGATTCGTCAGGTTCGTCACTTGGTAATTGAAGAGCACGTCGGGAGTCCGGTGACTGCACGACATAGCCAGGACGAGGGCAAACCGGGCTACGAACTCGAAGGGATCGAGCTGAGGTCGTGGCAGGTAAAGGTAAAGAGAGAGTATTAGACTGGAGCTGTAAAGTGCTTTGGGTGTAACTTCTAGTATCGGCGGCAGGTGGACACATGATTGAATGATGAAAGTGGAAAGGTTCAAGGATGAATGAGTAAACAAATGATCTACGAATCCGATCTAGATAATCAATTAGAGAAATCGAGTAAGGTTCTAAGAAGATCAGATGAAAGTGGAGAGGTTAAAGGATGAATGAGTAAACAATTCTAATAAGAATCCAATCTAGAGAATCGATAAGACAAATCGAGTAAGGGAAACTGAGGATAACTCACCTTGAAGTCGATCATATAGTGCCAAAGGCTCCACTTGGGATGGAAACAACAGCATGGCTTCAAGCTCGTGCTCAAGCCTGGCCGTGCTCAAGACTGGATCTGGGAGGCTGAGGTGGGCTAATGGTGTTTGTGATGTGATTGATTTGTTGGGGTGGAATTGTGAGGTGGTTGTTGTGTTCCGGGGGGTTGTCCGATTGGTATAATACAAATGTGAGGTCTGTATAAGGTATTTGTAGGCGCCCTTGGGGCACTCATATCGCTTTGACATGTATGGCGCTCTGAGGCGCTATGGCGCATCATAGCACAGCGATTTAGCACTATGTCAGATAGCTATAGCTAAGCGCAACCCCCGCTATAAGGCTAAAAGGAAAGCGTGAGCGGGGCGGCCGCTCCGCTACCGCTCCGCTGCCGCACTCTTGGGCGGAGCGGCGGTGGCGTTGTGGGCTGGTGAGAAAAGAACAGCATACAACAACAACACGCATATATCCACAGACAGTAAAGAGGAAATCAGTCATGAAAGAAACATTGCAGTTCATCACTTCTATCTTGACATCTGTTGCTGAAAATTCAATCATTGGCAGATGAACTCTATAATCTTTCAGATGCACCTTTTATAAGCTGGCCATGATCCCCGATGGTCCAAACAGCACAAATATGTAAGGATGCTTTGATTTGGTCTGGGAATCTGTATGGATTGGTAGTCATGATATGAAGCATGTTAAAGCTTGCCAAAACTTGGTTTTTTTCAATAACATTGCATTGGTGTTCATTAAGAGTCCGTATGTATATGTATTATCGTTTTTATACATATACATGAAGAAGAAGGATGTGTTTTAGATGCTTTGTGCGTGAGGTGTGTGTCCATGGTTTTGGCACGATTGGACAAATTGAGAACAAAACAGACCACATGATATAAAGCAAGATGAGTAGGCGAGTGGAGGGGAGGAGACTTGATTTCAAGAAATGCAGGTTGTGGTTTGACTCTGAGAGCTGAGTTGAATTGAAAGATCATAAAGAGACAGGAGGGATCTTAGGAAGACTTCCTTTTTCTTCGACTTCACCAATTCTAATCTATATTTTCAAAGAAATATCAAGATGAAAAAGGTGAGCTTCTTGAAAAAAGAATTGAAAGAATCAAAGAAAGACAAACTTACCATAAGATTTGAAACAATTCCTGCAATCAATGTTTGATCTTTCTTTTCACCCAATGCAGCACCACAAGCACGTAAAGTTAATTTATTCCTAAAAATTACAAAACAACAACATTGTTTTTACCAAATAAGTTTGAATTCAATTTCAACATATCAAAAAGGATTAAATGAATGAAAATAGGGAAAAAAAACTTACGTTACAAAATAAATTTGACCAACAGGGGTATTCTTATCATTTCTATCCCTAGCAGCAGAATTATTCTTGGCAGCAGCATCTCTACAATTTTTTAAAGCTTTCTTATCATTTTCAGACAGATTGGAATCTTTTGATAATTTTTCTATAACTTCTAAAGCATCTTTTGGAATTGTGATGACATCTTTGTCTTCGATTTTGCTAATCAATTCAAAGACTTTAGCACCTAAAGTGATTTGTTTTGGATCTATATTTGCATCTTTTATGATTTGTTGTCTGCTTTTTGCTGGTAATGGAGAAGTTAAAATCAAATCAAATGAAATTAACAAAGTGATTAAGAATCGTAAGTTGAAGTTTGAGTTCATGATTGAAGTTCTTTTTTCTTATCTTGATAAATCCACAATTGTCAAAATTGTACAAAATCACAAGATATTCAAAAATCACTTGTAGAGAATTGGTGATGCGTTTTAGTATGAAAAGGAAACTGGAGTAAGCTTTTGTTGATTTGTTTGTGCGTAAGAAAACTTGAAATTAAAGATTTATGAATATTTCCTCGCAGGCTGGCTCGCCGAGAGGTACTTTGTTAGGTTACGAGGAAGTAAAGTTCAATGTTTTCTTCAAAGATTCAAAATTAATCACAATGATATGTAGAATTATGTATAGATGACGAGTAAAAACGTTATAGAAGGGATACAGTCCATGATTATACCAATTTTGTCGGAGTCAAAAATGCCGATGATTTCATGCTGAGGACGACCGAGATTTGACAATCGACTGCATCACAATCGGTTGCTATCGCTAGCTTGACAATGGTCTTTGAAGCGACAATAATAAATCCTTTGAAAGAAGTAAGAGTCTCGGCCCCTTTTTGATTGCTAACCAACATTGCTCAATCACGTTGTTGAACATTTTGAAATTCAACATGTGGCTTTCCTTTCACTTTGAAAGTCCAAAACACCTGCTGTGACTTTACACCCTCACAAGTTTAATCGTGGTCTTCTCGGTTACCAGTTCTCCTTTCCTGTCATCAATTTGAAAGATTTTTTAATCTTTTAAATCTCTCGGTCACCGACTCTCAGGGAGCTTGAAGTCGAGTTGGCCAAAGGACCTTTGCCATAGCCACACCCCTTGCATGAGAGTAAAGACCCGTTGTCCCAACTTGAGGTCAAAGCATCACAGGATTCTTAAACCTCGTTATACTTTAGGAGGAATCTAATATCTGAGTTGAGAAGAAGCAGGACCCGCTCCCCACCATCAGGTTCATGTGAGATAAGGCAAGGGAAATTGTATGAGGATGTGTGGATGAAATCTGTGATCATTGCTCGAGAGTCTTTCTTGTAGGGAATTTCACTTGGGCTGTGTGTTTGAGTGATTGAAAAAGTGATATCTGGAAATAGTTTTACATTTCATATTACTAGAGAACAGACGGGCATGCCCGCAATAAGGGAGCGGGCAACCAATCACACATGCTTGTATAGAGATGTATGATGCAGTTGGTTTATTCCAATAAATGGACCATGGAAGTTGATAGACATAGATCACGCCCTTCCTGTCAGTGTTGGCAATCAATTACAATAAGGGTACTCAAAGTACTATGTGGCGCCGCATATCTGGCGTCACATACTTTTCAAATTTCATTTTTGACACGGAAATTACCATAACAAGTTGAAGAAAAGGACATATTGAATTATATTTGGAAAATTGTAATGTCAGTGTAGGTCATTTTGCCTGTCAAAAACAAAATTTGAAAGTATGTGGTGCCACATATGTAGCGCCACATACTTGCTTTGAGTACCCTTAATTTACTCTGATGCAAGAAGTATTCAGCCATCATAGCTGAACCACAAACAACTTGCACAGTAGTCTGCTGGGGCTCAAACATCCCAGAGACCCCATCTCAGTCTTGTATTTTGGACAGTGGGCTGGTCAAAGAGACACCATGAAGCCCTGGATTGACCTTGAAAGATAGAAAAGCTTAGCTCCAAACTCTAGTGAGGAATTAAAGATAATCATACACCCCACTGTGCTTGCCCACTTCTCTTAGTTCCCAGGGGTCATCAAAATATAGAGATTGTGATTGTTGGGTAGCTGGTAGGTGCAGGTGTTTTGATTAACCAATGATGCTACCAACCTGGTTCAAATCTCAGGACTATAACTTTTACTCTACATTGCTAATTTCCCTCATGTTCTGAAATCTAACCAACAAACAATAAGTTTGAGATATCAGAAGATATCAGGGGGAGAAAATCATTGCTGCCACTGGAGAATCCTCTGAGCTGATTGCATCAATAGCCACTGTGATTTCGCACAGAGTCTTTTCAATCACATTGTTCTAAATACACAGAAAAAAGGTTTTGAAAAAGAATGAAATGAATCAGTACATCATATCAAGAATGAGAAGGATAACATAAGAAAGCTTACCATTTGATCAATATCCACCTGATCCTTGGGATTTGTCACAAATAGAAACACACCATATTTCTTTTTAGAAGTCTTGAGGGCTGTGTTGCACTGCGTTGCAGCAAGTTTTGGTTTTGTTGTATGTTTCGAGTAAAGACTTGTCATTTTTGAGATAATTGTGGATGGAAGCAATTCTGGCTCGCAGCGCTGCGCAGCGCTGCTAGCCGTAGATCGGGCAGCGCAGCTGAATCCCAGGACCCTCGAGCCTGGTAGCTCTAAGGTCAGCTGTGAACAATGTTTGGGACAAAAAAACAGCTGAAAACTCAACTCTGCTCGCGCAGCGTTTCGCAGCGCTGCAAGCAAAAAAGAAACGTTTTTTTTTAAAAAAAATAATAAATTTTCTTAGAAGTAGAGTGATAGTAAAGACAGTAGAGAAAGTGGCATGTAAAGGTAAGTCAATGAGCGTAAAGAAATGAAAACATAAAAAAAAGAAACAACATCTCAAATTTATTGTAGGAGATTTCTAAACGCTAAACGAGTGTAAAGAAAAAGAGAAAAAAGTAAACAAAGTAAAGAGAATAAATGAAATAAGAACTAAAATTTATTGTTTCTGGGTTTCTTTTTAAGTGCCTTCTTCCCAAACTCGAGTACTTTACTGACTTCACCAAAGTCCCCAGTGAGAGGTATGCCCTCATTGGCCCAGATCTGACCGCTGACGGTCATCTCTATCATTCGAGGGGCCATTGAACCCCGATCAGCCGTGCAGACTCGTCCAGCGACCGAGAAAGATTGTTCGGGCGCACCGGAGGCCGCTGGAGTGGCGAGGTAATCCTGAGCCAGTACTGCCAAAACTGGGTATTTGCCCGCGTGAATCTGAATATTGATGATTAGCAAAGAAGATTGACTTGGGGGAAAAAAATGAATCACTTACTTTCCACCAGTCCAAAGCGCATTGTGGATTGTTCATATCCGGAGACACCATTGGGTCGATACCTTGAAGGTATCGCTCAAGTTCATTGAGTTTGGTCGAAGCAGCAACTTCGTTGTAAAAGTTCAGAAACTCCGTTATAGACGGTTCATCATCATTGCTGACAGTAGTATTGATTGGACTTGAAGTAGGTAAGTGAGAAAGTTGCTCTCGAACATCTGGTGAGTCGCGTTGTGATGTGAAAACGGTTTGTAATAAATCTTGAGCTCGATCGCGGTGGCGAGATGAATGTGGAAATGCATGAGAGAAGAATTTAAGTCGTAGCCCGGGGTGAAAGACAGTTGCCAGAACTATAGTATCACAAGCCAGTGATTCATCCAAGTACGTGTTGATCTTACTTATCATCACGTCCACCATTGGATACAATGGATCATTACTGTGCATCTTCCTTAATCGCTCCTCCATAGAGGAGTTGAGCTGGACATACTTAACCAGTACCATGCAGCCAGTGGGTTTATCCCCCTCCATCTCTCGAGTCAGCATTTTGATTGGCTGTGAGAGATGGAATCTATGGTGAGAAAAGATTACAAAAACAAAAATAAAAATGAAAAACTTACTGTGAGGATGTCCAAAATATCTCTCATAGCTTGCCAATCCTTCACGGAGAAGGTAACTTCTTCAAAATAACCGTGACCTTTACCATCCTTCCTTGGACGACGCTTCTTTGAGAGAACCTCGGTCAAATCTTCTCTCATTACTTTATCTACCAGCTGAAGCATTGATTGAAATCAGTTAGAGTTTAGAAAGAAATACAATAGAGACAAAGTCATACCTCTCGCGCTGCCCACATTCTCTCCCAGCGTTCGGCGCGAATACCCCATCGTATGCCATGACCTGACAACAGCGCCTTGAGTGGGCGTAATCCTTCTGATGTACGCTGAGTGTTTGCTCGAACTTGGCGCCGGTTGAAATCGGCTCGGTGAGCAGATGACCAAGTGAGTTTTTTGTTGACCGAATCCATCTGAACCAGAAGGAAAAATTAGAACTTATATGAAAAGTAGGAAATATAAGAGAGGCACTTACGTCTTTGGTCAGCTTCTTCATGTAAGTATCACCTAGAAGGTATGCTTCCTTGCGTCGTCCATAATACTCTGGCTCGTCCTCTTGCTCGGCATCCTCATCGTCAGGATCGGCGTTTGATTGGTCGTCAGATTGATCACTGCTGTGACTGCTTTTGGATTCCCATTCTTCGCCGTCTTCACTATCCACCACACCTTCCTCAAGCACAAGTTGTTCGCATCCCTCTTCGTCTTGTAGTTGCTCGTTGTCTTCATGAATAACAGCCATTACCTCAAGTTGTGGAAACCTACCTAAAGTGGAATGTCGGACACGATGGGGCTTCATCCCAAGCGCATCAAGCCCGGCTTTAACAATCAAGCCCATTTTATGACAAAAACATCTAATGGCCATCTTCTTTGGATTCCAGACAAAGTCGTGGCCTGATTGGATACCTTGTTCGGCCAGCTGTCGATGCATTTCCCGCTCGAGAGTAAAGTTATTGCTGCCTGAGTCCGAAACATTTGCAAGCATGTTTAATTCAGACTTATGTCAGTATTCAAAATCTAATCAAATAAAAATATAAAATACAAAACTTTGAAATAATTAATAGCAGACTTATCTTCTGATACAAATTGTTCTTTTTCAAGATTGCTACCATTGGCTCGGCAAGCAAAGTCCCCTGATGATGCCAGGCGACAAGCTTGAAGGTCAAGTGTCGCACTACGTACTTCCAGTCGTTTGTAACAAAAGAGATCAAAGCGCCGATGAAGGCGTGAAGGTTACCTTTGACTGTCCATACATCTTGTATGAGACAAAACTTGCTAGTTAGGTTCTGCAAAAATAAATATAACTTAGGATAAGTTATATTTATTTGAGCATGAGTCAATAAATATAACTGAAAACTCACCTTGATCTCCTGATCAATCACTGAACCACGCAGTGATAAGTACAAACTTTTGGCCTCATCTGCCACCCACTTTCGCCCAAATACACGGGCATCAGGTCGTAACCAATGGATGATGGATTTGAGCATGGGATCTTTGATTCGCTTGAACGGGAGCGCTTGAGACACCTGCCAAACGGCCAGGCATTGGTTGAGAGTTCGATTGGTAAAGGCCGGCGCTGGGATGACGAAAGCTGAAAGGGACCCTTGGTGATTTTCCTGAAGACGCTGAGCACGGAGTTGTGAAACCGTGGGAGGAAGCTTGGCACCTTTTGCGATCGCCTCCTGACGACGAATACAGCCAGCACCAGACTTACCAGGTGCATTGCTCCCATCACGGTGCACCTTGAGATTGGATCGTGAACTGCCGCTGATTTGAACAATCTTGGCACACATGAGACAAGTGTAGGACAGGTGAGGTCCATCCAAAGGCTACAAACCGTTTGAATATCAGGGTTAGTTGATGGGATCGGAGGGAAAACATGGTTATAGATAGAAAAAGAGAAGAAAGGTACATACGTCTGGCTGTCCAAGGTGGTTTACACCATGTTCGGGCGGACCATAATAATCGTATGGACTGTCAAATTCGATCTCAGCGGGCTGATTGCGTTTTCGTTTTCGAATACGCTCGTTATCTTCATCTGAATCTTGTGCCAAGTCCACTTGGGGCGGTGGACTTGGATCCTAGAGGGTTTCGACGATGAAATCAATCAGTAAATATACAGAAAGTATGAAAGAATAAAACTTACTCTTACAACCAACGTTTGAGTTGTCTGAGCCCTTGGTCGGCGTGGACGGCTGGCCATACTTGAGTTGCCTATCTCATGATCTGAGACCGAGGCCGAGCGTCCTTGGTTTTGAGTTTTCTTTGAGTGACCTGTGCCCTGAATAACAAAGGATAGGAGTAATGGAAAGTCAAACGATGAATCAGATTTGTGGATGAAGAATTTGAAACAAATGAGTCACTTACTTGTGAGCTGGCCTGAGCCCTCGATCGGCGCGGACGAGTAGTCACAGACTTGACAATCTCATCATCTGCACCCGAGACAGAGACTGAGCGTTCTCGGTTTCGGGGGTGGTTTGAGGTGCCGGTGCTCTGATTCATGATGATAGATGAAAGACAAGAAGATAATAGATGATAGATGAAAGACAAGAAGATGAAGATAATATAATCTTCATTAGTATTGATTTATTAAGAGTTTGAAAGATAAAAAAAACTTACTCGAAACATGGAAACCAAAGAACGAGCCGGTTCTCCAAGATCTAGACCTCCTGGTAGGGAGGCCGAGCGCTCACGACGTCGATGAACATGTTCATCTCATACGTCCCTACCCAGCCCTAAGTCGAAAAGGCCACGGCGAGAATCAGAAGACGGCACGATCATTCCAGGTGCTGGTCTAGCTGGTGTAACTACTCAAGAGGACCGGCGAGGTAGGGGGGTTGTTCCATCATCGGTCTCGTAGCCCGATGACACAAAAGAAGTAAGAGTGGTTTGCTTGTTCATGATTGGATGGAGAGTTAATAGAAGATACTAAGGTGATTGGTATAGAATTCGAATGACAAGTAATGGCAAAAGGGACAGAATAAGCTCAATGATTAACACTGAGAGTTGATGAGATTGTCAGATTGAAAGAGAAACGTACGTTTATATCATAAGATACTTGTTTGGTCCACGGTAACGAGGGGAGGGATAGGACGAGCCACTGATGGTCGAGGTGATATGATATTGAGATCCTGCCACATGGAAACTCCATGTGGCGGGATCCCTGGAGATAAATTCGGATGGGGTTGTTCATAGAGGTGTGAGATGGAAAGGCATCAATCAAAAAGAAAATAAAAGTTCGAGCGGTGGCTTGATTATTGGATGGCTTGAGCTGGAGTTGGGATGGTGAATGGTGGTACAGGGTACTGGAAGAAGGTGAACGGTGGTACAGGGCAGGTTGTAGGTTAGCGTGGGGAAACCAGGAGCTGGGTTTATCAGCGGACAGCGCAGCACCGACATTCGGGCCGGCCGGAATGTCAGCTGAAAACGAAGCACCCCGGGGCCAAGCTTCCGGGTCGACGGAGCGGCTGCGCCGGGCGCTGCGCTCCGCGCTGCTCTCCGCTTCTGCCTACGCTGCGAGCCAGAATTGATGGAAGGGATATAAGAAGCCAATTTGATCAGTTCAAGCACAGTGGTCTTTGGTGATTATCTTGCTGAGTAATTTCATCTTTGAGTTACAAACCTTAGCCACTTACACTTTGAATGAAGGGAGATCTATATGGCATGGGATATCATTTGGAATACCACTTTTTTTGATTGGTGTGATTTCTATTTCAGAGTCTTCCCACTGTGGTTGAACTTGAAGTAAAGGAGGGAGTGGAGATCACATACAAAAGGTTTTGTGTGATTGGTTGCCATAGGTAGTGGTCCTATGATCTACAAAAGGAAAGAAGAAATTTGTTCCACTGTCAGTAAAGATGGTAATCTGATAATCAAAGAGATTGCAATGATCAAAGAAGAAAGGAACTTGCCTTGATCTTCAAATCCATGCTTGCAGTCAATCCAAGGCAGTAGTTGAGTCAAGAAAGTAAGATATGGAAGAAAAGAGAGAGTGGTGGAGTGATGAATTGAGAACAATCAAGATCAAAGGTGGGAGCTGGGTGATATGATCAGTCCCCATTCAGCAGACCCGGCTTCGAGTAGATATATGATTCGGGGCCAAGTTTGGGAGTTTCAAACAAAATGGACAAACTTTCATACAGATGCAGTAATTATGTGTAATTGGGCTGTAGAAGGCTGTAGATCATGAGATTGAACATCCAACTTTCAAGTGATGTTTGGTAGGCAGTGTTGGGCAGTGCAACTTGTTAGATAAGTCTTACAACGTGTTTGATAGTTATAAAATGCTATTATGAAAGATGGATGATGAGATGATTGAAGTGATAAATAGGAGAGTAGTCTTGGTGAAGAATTAAAGATGGAGAGTTGAAAGTGATTTGAATTTAAACTTGATGATCATCATCAACTGATTTCTTAATTTAATCTCGATTTAATTTTTATTAATTTTACAACATACAATTTGATTCGATCACACAGATTAGGTAATCTTTTTTCATTCCACCACCATCATCATCATCACTATCACTATCACCATTTACTCTTTGTTTTTTGTTTTTCAAGAATTCTCCAAGATTATATCATCAAGACTTTAGCTAGCCTCAGCTTGTATGGTAGATTATTACATTTCTTATCAACAATATCATCTTCATCTTCATCACTCTCAATATCATTCTCATTCTCATTGATAATAATGCATAAGAATATAGATTTATCATTAAATCTATTAAAAACTAATCATTTTCAATCAACTTCAACTTCAAATTCAAATTCAACACCAAATTCAAAATCCAAATTACAATCCACCACCACCAACTTACTAAATTCGATAATCAAAAACCATCAAAACAAATCTAACAATCCAACACCTTCTACTGCTTCTACTAATCTATCAATCAAACATGGTGAAGATTTAAATAATTTCATTTGGGATTATATACCACCAAGAAGTTCAAATTCGAATCAAAAATCACCTGATTATGATTATGAAAAACGATTAAAAGAAATCGTAAGTACTTTCCGCTGATTGATTGATTTATTCTTGAATTCGATTCTGATCGATGATGGATATCTTTTGAGATAATACAGGTTAAGATATATAATCCACTTTTGAAACCATCACTTCGAACTAGAAATTCAACTTCAAGAACAGATCAACTATCATCATCAAAGAAAAATTCATATCATCATCATGAACAACAACAACAAACGCAACAGCAACAGCAAGAACAGGAAGAAGAATCGATGATACCTAGATCAGCACCCTTACCTAGACTCAATCAATCACCACATCATCATCATCATCATCCAATAGTCTCATCGATCCCAAAACATTTAAAACCTAGAACCACTTATCAATTACAAATACCCAAATCAAACCAAAATCAAAAGATCTCATCCCATCCCACTTCTTCATCTTCTGATCATTCTTCATCTTCTTCTGATTATTCTATTCAATCTAATTTGAAATTATCATTAAATAGACCTAGATCATATTCTACACCACCTGAACCGATAAACAATCAACATGATCATTTAGATTTCACTTCGAATCCGACTTTACAACAAATCACTGAATCAGATCATTTCAATTTAAATCCATCAAACTATCATCATCATCAAGTGATCAATGAACATTCAATCAACAAACTACCATCATCCAAACCTACTTCAGATTATTCTTCAACACCTATCACACCTAAAGTAATTCGAACAGCCGGTAGTAGTACCTCATCATCCAATACCACCACCACCACCTCAACATCTACCGAATTCAAAGTCTTACCTAGAATAGGCCCTAAACCTAATCAAATCAATTTAGTTCAAGAAAACGAAGTAGAAGATCAAACAGAAGATGAAGAAGAGGATGAAATGGGACAAGAAGCTAAAGATCAAGAATATAAACAAGTGATTTTGGAAAGATTACCGGTTAGAACTTCGTCGATTCAAGAATCCAATCCTTCACTTTCTCGTCCTAAATCTGGTAGAGTTAAGATTGCAAAAGAAGATTATGTGATCTTTAATAAATCGAATTTGAATCCTACTACTACTACTCATAATGGCGTCTAAATGATTTCAAGATTTAATTTTCTTCAAGACCGTCTTCGTTTTTTTTAGATTTGGGTTTCAAGATCCCTTTGAAACTCTTGAAATTGGTTTTTGGAATTTCAAAACTTTCTTAATTCCTATCACTTTGTAGCCTTTACTTTTCCTTCTTTACCTTTCTCTTTATCTTAATGTATCACCCTCTTTCAAACCATTTCATTTTAACTCGATTAATCACACTCATTCCAAATGTATAATCTTCTTGAATCTCACTAAACCAACTTCCTTGGCTTATCTTGATTTGACTAAACTGATCATTCATTCATTTTGAATTTTAATCAAAACACTTGTAAAGCTTTCTTTTTAAAAACTTGTAAATTAATCCTTTTCGAAACCTTTTTTAATTTTTTAATTCTATCTTTCATCTAGTTGATCAGATCATCATCATCATCATGATTTCTTGATGTAAAATTTTCTTTTTTCTTTTTCTTCTTAGCTTGTATGAATTTTATTGATTTTCTTTTATGTTTGTTTTGTTTCGTTTTGTATTACCATTGTATTCTTATCATTTCTTGATTTGTTGTTTTCATCTTTTTTTCCAGATGAAGATTGTAACATTTTAAGACTTTGAAATCATGAGATTTAATCACTGAAAAGAAATTCTCCAGAAAGACAAATGAAATGCTCATTAGATTTGGTCTTTGAGTCTTTGGAAAAGTCTTCAACAATCAAGATCAATTTCAAATCAAATCATCAATTTGATTTGATTGAATTTTCATCTCTTCTCATTCTTTCTTATAAGTTTAAAATCAAGGTTTTGAACAAAACGGTAAACGAGTTTCAATTCTTCAAAAACCTTTTCAAAAACTTGAGATCCTCTTGTACATCAAAACAACAAGATCACACAACAACATTGGGATTTTTCAAATACAACTAAACCTCAATTTTCATTCATTTGGATGAGGTAAGAAACCAGTCGTGGTGATAGTTTTTAACGACCAGCATGACCAGCAGCATGACCACCACGGTTAATGTTATTACTTCCACCACGATTATCATTCTTAGATGCAAACTTTAAAGGTTGACCATCAGATGATTCTAATCTACCTTTTTCTAAAACAATGGTAATCACTTCTGTATCCTAAACCCCCGAACCCCCCCAAAAGAAAAGATTCGAGAAACAGACATTAATGACTGGAAGATGGGTTTGAGAGTAGAATGAAATGGAAAGAGAGATGGGGTTTACATTGGATGTACCGAAAACGGTTTCTAGTTCTTGTTTACTTGGTCTATTTAATAAACCTTGAGCACCTTGACCACTATGAAACACATCAAAAGCTATAAACCACCCAAAAAAAAATACAAAAATTACCATGGTGATTTATAAATTAAACAAGTTGCAAGATTCGGTTTATGAAGTAAGACAGTCTGGATCATGACTTACAGTCTACAATTTCCACTAATGGAATCGATTTATCTCCTTCTGTACCTAACCATTTCTTATAAGCAGGTACATCCGAAATAATTGCAATAAATTCATCTGTACTAAAACCCAACCATTCATCAATAGTTTATCAATCAATCAATCAATCGTTTCTCATACAATCAAAAACCTAAAGAAGTTTAGAAATCTGGATCATTAGACTTACGACATTGAGTCTGGTTTATAAATCACTTTGTTGATAGTAGGTGACATTCTTTCTGGTAGATTTCTTGGATGGGTTTTGGTTTTTTCTTTCTTGCGCCCGAGCGGTTTTGTGTTTAACTTTCAGGTTCGAGTTTGATGACGAGAGTTGAGTTGAGTTGAGTTGAGAAGATGACGTAATCTTTGAATAAGTTACTTTTACATAAAAGGCAATATAACTGTTACGTATTGATGATCGAATCGGGCTCGGACTCGGACTCTTGGGTTTCTTTTTGAAAAGATGACCGGGTATGGTAAATCATCATTTCAATAAATTATAAATCCAACTTCTCGAATCATGAAGCTGAGCTCTTAGGAATTGTAGAGGCGACGGAGCTAGCAAACACCCTCTTCAGGAGCCACCGCCCACCTTTAACTGACCTCGCGATCTTCAGTGATAACCAGGGAGTATTAAGATTGATTCATGATGCCCCAAGACAATCCTCAGGACAGCATCTAGTAATTAAGATACGCACTAACCTCCAAAAACTACCTACTAACGCAAAGGTGAGATTTCATTGGACACCAGGTCACACAGGTATTGAGCTCAACAAGAAAGCAGACAAACTAGCAAAAAGGCAGCAACTGACACAACCAACCAAATCAACATTCCAACAAGTTTATGTAGGATTTTGACTACAAACACCTTTAGAAAGGTGAAACAAAAGGTTTCAGCTTTGAGTGTTGACAAGACACTTGCTGAGGAAACAACTGGAGCTCTAAGCTCGACAGACCTTTAGAAAGGTGAAACAAAAGGTTTCAGCTTTGAGTGTTGACGAGACACTTGCTGAGGAAACAACTGGAGCTCTAAGCTTGACAGACCTGACGAAGATGATAAAAGAGAAACTTAGAATCTTTTTCTTCGACAGCATTTAAACACTTCACAACACACCTTTAGAAAGGTGAAACAAAAGGTTTCAGCTTTGAGTGTTGACGAGACACTTGCTGAGGAAACAACTGGAGCTCTAAGCTCGACAGACCTGACAAAGATGATAAAAGAGAAACTGAAAACAAAGAAAGAGTAATCACACTCAATGAAGACATTTAGTATAAGGCTAATAAGAGAATTTAACAAAAGACCTTACCTTAGAATATTTTTCTTCAACAGGAGGAAAAAGATTCTGAAGGTACAGATTGATCAGGTATATAAGAGAAAAACAGGCATCACGCATTCACACAAAACAACTGAACAATGAGAATCACAAATAAACTAAGTCCTCCTTCTTCTCACGTCACCATCGACTCCTCCTCCTTCTCTCTCACACTTGATCAACTAGAACCTTGATTACAATGAACCACTTCACCTTCCTCCGGCCACTTAACTACATGAAGATCAATAAGATTTAGAATCATCATAGTGTAGTGAACAGACGTGACGAGAAAAGAAACACTTCGAGAAAGAAAGAACTTGATATCATTTAATTGAGTAACTTGAAGAGCTTGACCATACATCATTTATTCCAACAGTTTAGGAAGCTTTAAAAAGAGAACTGATGAACAAGTCAACATCAAGAACATCATTCTTGAACCTAGTAAAAATCCGTACTCAACTCACCCAAAGGAAATTTCCAAAGAGCTGATGAGCATGGAAAAAGGAAGTACAGCTGTGATCTTCCAATTGAAGGCCAGATACAGTCCCTTAAGCGACCACTTATTTAAACAAAACCTATCAGATTCCCCTCTATGTCCCAAATGCCTTGTTAAAGAAACCACTGAACACTTTTTGTTGTATTGTAAACAGTTTTCTAGGGCGAGAAAAACACTACGAAACAACATACGGGAAGAGAAAATCAAGGTCAATTGGTCAAATGCAAAGAAGCTCCTAGACACTCCAAAGTTCTTCCCATTACTAGGCGATTTCATTCTCAAAACAAGACGTTTTATCCATTTTCACTCATATCTTAAGGACAAGGTCCCGAAGAAGACGATCACGAGGCAGGCTTACGAAGTGACAAGAGAAGGAAATCAAACTTAGTGTCTCTCAAAGAAGAAAAAAAAAGCTCATTGGATCGATGTTCAATCCCATCAGGGTTTGGTTGGCTCCTCTCTACGGATTGGGTTCATAGCCTTCCGAGACATCAAGATCAACAGTCTCCGGACTATAAAAAACTACCACCCGTTATGTACTGAATTATGTTCAATCCACTGAGGGTTCGATAACCTCCAGGTAATGCCCTGGGCACATAGGTTATTGAGACATATATTCAAAAGTCGCAGTGGACTCTAAAACACAAGTAGTACATAAGGTTTTGTGTTCAATCCCATTAAGGGTTTGGCAACCTCCAAGTTCCGCCTTGGGAAAAAGGCGTTTGAGACACATCTCAAAGGGTCCTGCTTTTCTAGCTCTAAACAACCACTTGGACAGTATTCCTACAAGGATACACAAGAAGTTTCTTGAGACTAATGACCCAAATATCACTCTGGAAGTTTGATAGGGGACCATTGCTTTCCTGCGGGTGGGCTAAATGCCTAAAGATGGTTTTTTTTTTAAAAAACAAGAGCAACAAAATCCTTTTTCTAATCTCGAGAACGCAAAGTATGAAATTTCTCTCTCATTGTCACCAAGTTTCCTGTTATTGACTAGATGGCTGCTCTTCTAAGGTGTACTAGTTACCTAAAATTACATGTGTTGATAGTGTTGTATGCAATAAAGCCAAAAGCACTTTTTTTAAAAAAAAAAAAGGTAAATCATCCCAATCTCTGTAGACTGTACATTTGTGAAGGTCTGAAAAGATGATAGAATGTGATAAGTTGGTCTGTAACTATACATGTCAGGTTACTGACGGGTTGGTCTTTCTTGTTCCTTTTGTAGTGGTTACAGCTATGATGTCATTGGTTGTTTTCCTCCATCAAACCAACTTATTCGATTATTCCCATTGCGTTCACTTCCGTTTCTCTTGATCTGATATCCTATCATCGTATTAGATCTTTAGTTAGTTTTTATCAACCCACCCACCCTTTAGTTCCCAGTCATGTTATGTATTCGGTTGGAGATTCTTTTTTATGTGTTTTTCCTTTATTATGTTGTGTTCTGTTGAAGAACTTGTTTTGTTAAAGACCATATTCTCTTTTGTGTTATTTGATCTTTGTGAAGTATGTTTGATATGTTTGTCTCTGTAGTGGTGTTAGTTATTGTTCATTTTTTATATCTTTTTATCTTGTAGCGCTGTTTTTCCGCTACCTCCCCGTAGGGACATTTTTTTTATTATTAGTCAAGTAATTCAGAACCCTAGGGCACTCAGCCTAGGAATACGCCCAAACCACGTGCTGCTTAGAATTTCTATTCTAAATGTTTAGTAAGTTAACTGAGTCAAATTTCACAAAAGTAAAGGCTTTTTCAAGAGTTTTTCAATTTTCCAAGATTTTTGAATGTCTTGATGTACTATAAAAGTGTTCAATCTAGAATTTGTAACTCCTGCTTCATGTGATTCATACTTCATACAACTTCATCAAAAGAAGTTTGATCCTTGGGTAAATGTCCTTGAAGGAGGACTGAGATGAGGAGATCTGATATGCATATAAGCCAGTCACATATTGGATCTTAAGATCTATATGTATGTATGGAAAACAGATATGTTTTGTGGGAATCTAATCTAAAGGGGTTTATGAAAAACCACATGTCATCAGATTAATTTCACAGTTACAAATGTTGATATGGATCCTGACAGGCATCAATAAAGAGTGGCCAAGTCAATACCAAAACCGCTGTGCAACACAACAACATACAACCAAATCCCATTGTGTTGCGCTTTTGGTGCAATATTACACTGCAAAATGTACCGCAACAGTACATGAAATTTTTTCTCTTGATGTTGTGGTGCGGATGAGGCGCAATATTTTTGCAATATTGACGCAATATTGCGCAGAGAGCAATATTGCGAAATTGAGGTCAATTTTGCAATATAGAGCTCAATATTGTGCTAAAGACTTTCTCGTGGATACTACTTGTATTGAAATTTGCTGAAATAACATAAGGGGAAATCCAAAATAAAGAAACTAACAAAGTAAAAACATGTTGTAGGTTATTCCAAAAAATGAAATAAAGGACTACAAAAGATATTATTTTCTTTTCTTTTTGGCTACACCAGGGGGTACTTTTCTGTCAAAATCCAAGGACCAATGAGGTCGTGCCTCAATCTGGCCAAATTCTGGCCAAAAGTTCAGCTTTTGGCCAGATTTTGGATGGTTGGGCAAATTCGTAATAAACTGGCCAAAAGCTGAACTTTTGGCCAGAATTTGACTGGTCGCGCGGCTGGTCAATCGGGCAAGAGATCAATCAGCCTTTTGCAAGCAAAAGCTGATCAAAGGCTGGTCTTTTGGCAATCCTCTCAAACGTTTGAGCAGATCGCCAAAAGATGGTCATCGAGTTCAGTGGCCAGACTTGATGGCCATTCAATCTTCCAACATTGATTGATGGCAGAAGTGAAAGTTGTATGAGCCTGAGAGTAGGCTCATTAAAACCGCGATAAAAGCAGTGACGAGGAACTTGACTTTTTTTGAAAAGTTCAAAGCAAAGAAGAGACATGCTGATTGCCTTATAAGTAAAAAAAATGTTGAGAAGGATGTTTGAAGGAATTTTGCGACGAGTTCGACTGTAAAACAAAGGAACTGTCTGAACGACAGGAAAGTTTGACAAGGAAAAATCCAGACAGTTTTGTTCAACTTGCATGCTTGATCGGATTTGCGATGATACAACCTAGACTTCTTCAAAGTCCGTATTGAAACAATTGAAGACTTCTGTCATATTCTAAAAATCACGCTTTTGCTTTGTCATGTCCGCACCAGGAGAGCGACCAATCGTGGCTGAATGTGAGTTGTATTATCCTGTTTCTTTTTCAGTGAGGCAAGCTCAAACGCTGAGTTTGTGCTCTCAGTTTTTCGCTCACTATCTGACAGGCAATCCGATCCGCTGTACGAATGTACTCTCTGTGGACGGACACCCTTCAAGGATTATGTCAAACATTCTGCTAGTAAATCTCACCAAGCCAGGGTGGCTAAGCTGACAGTGGACCAAACATAGATGACCGCACCAAATCCTGCTCTGGCTTCTGGATCGGGATTGGGATTGGGTAGGGTGCTGCCGAGGATGATCAAGGAGATCCACCGGACGATGGACACCTTTTGGTTACTCGCTCAGATCAAACCGCAAATATCTGGGATCAAGATGACTCGGGTCTCTTTGAGACGGCTGATGTTCAGATTGATGTTGAGGAGTTTGTCAAAGCAAGGCCAGACTTGATCTGGGATGCTATCTATAAACTCGGACTCGGGGAATATGATGAAGAAAACAACAATGTAGCTCCTGATGAGCCCGGACTGCAGGAACAAACGGAGGAAATAGTATATGATGATGATGATGTAGAGGAAGCTGATTCTGAGTCTTATGGGTGGTATCCATTTAAAAAGAAGGAGGTACGGTGAAATCCCTGATCTACTTCTCCTTCCCTCAACACCTCATCTCTTTCTCTTTTGTTTTAAACTTCAAATGCTGAATCCCCTTGCTGTTTTTATTTAAGCAATTGGTTGCGATGTTGATCATTGGTTCAACTCGTAGTGTGATTTCTCGAACCCAATATGAGAAGATTAGAGAAATCTTGACTATTTGTGATGTTTATCTTCCTACCTGGAAAACGATGCAAAATCTGTGAAGGATCCTTAAAGAAAACATGAGCTTAACTGTTACTCATACCAAAAGTGTGCTAGGCAATCCGTGTTTCATGTTACCGATTAAAGAAGGAATCACTCTGGTAAATGTAATCCAATCCTTTATAAAAAAACAACACTGATGTTTTCATTGTGTTAGAACTTGGCAAATCCATATATCAAGACAGAGGAGGAGTCAATGGTGACGTGAGAAGAAGGAGGACTTGGTTTATTTGTGATTCTCATTGTTCAGTTCTTTTGTGTGAATGCGTGATGCCTGTTTTTCTCTTATATACCTGATCAATCTGTACCTTCAGAATCTTTTTCCTCCTGTCGAAGAAAAAGATTCTAAGGTAAGGTCTTTTGTGAAATTCTCTTATTAGCCTTATACTAAATGTCTCCAGTGTATTCAAAGTTTTTGTTCCTGTTTTCTTTTGCACAGACAGTGATAAAACTCTCTCAAAGTGTCTCCGAGCAAACTTTTGCAACAATGAAGTTACTCAAGGTCTTGATCTCTTTATTTACTCCGAACCCAAATTCTCTTCTGGAGATCTGATCACCATCAATGTAATTGATTTCTGGCGCCCAATTGCAACGATAGAGCTACTGGATGGAAGAAAACTTAAAGATCTATGTGGACCGTCCATGTATCGTGTGTCTTCATACACTTTTACTTGGATTAGATGCATGATAGTTGGATTTTTTGCACTCCATCTAGAATTGAATCCAAATGAATTGCTTCCGAATCCGATCCCCATTGAAAAACCATGGAGAAAGAAGGCTAATGGAAGATTGATCCGACACATTCCAATCACGTTATACTCGGACGATACGTCAGGAAACCAATCAAAAAAGTACAATTGTCATATGTCTTTCTATTACACTCTGAGTGGTTTACCTACAAAATTATCAAATCAAGATTATAATGTTAATTATATTACAACCTCCAATGTTGCAAGTGCACTTGAACTTGGAGAACCAATAGTAGATGAGCTTACGTGAGTCCTGTGATTTTCTATTTGACATCACATAGATTTTTAATTTTGATTTATCTGAACTCCATCTTTGTAGTGATCTGGCAACCAATGGATTTTCAGCGTATGATTGTGAAGTTGATCAAGAGGTTCTAGTGATGGTTGTAGTCCTATGCTATATTGGAGATTCTCCGATGCATGCGGAGATATGTAATTGTATCAATCCAGGAATTACTCTTACCCCATGTCAAATATGTAATCTTTGGGTGGATAGCAAAGAAGAGAAAACAACAATAACTCATGTTCAAGAATTTGTAGGTCTTGATGAACATTTTAAACATGTATGTAAATATCTTTATTGATGTTGATTTAACAAAAATTATAAAAACTTGGATGACCTCCTTTGTCAAACTTGTAGAACCCTCTTGAATTTTGTGACTGGAACCAGACACAAGCCTTAACTAAAGAGATTTGGAACATAGGTAGCAGTTTACGTACAAAAGACCAAATCACAAAAGCGCGACGTCTACATGGTCTTTGTGATACAGTTAATGAAAAGTTGATGAATATGGTTTTACAAGTTTTTGGAACTAAAAATCCAGGCAAAGCACATATGTTGTGGCAAGATCTTGATTCTAAACTCGGGGAATGTGTTTATAATCCCTTCCTTCGGTTACCAGGTAAGTAGATAATTTTTTTTGATTGTGGTGAATTCTACATCTCACATTTTTGATTGTAGGTTTTGATGGACACCATGATACACCGGTTGAGGCTCTTCACGTCTATCTTTTAGGAGTAACAAAGTATCCCTGGCAAGAGTTGATGACTGAGCTCTCGCCGCTCAAGGAGGGTACTACTCGCCACTCGACTATCACTGCTTGATGGGGATCTTTCAATACTAAAGGACTGAAGATCCCGCCAATCATACCAAACACATTCATCCAGTATTATAAGAGTCTTGTCGGAAAGGAGTATCATGCAAGCTATCCCATTTGTTCTATTCAAAGAAATTAGTAAAGACAAAAGACATTTTTGGAGTGCACTTGTTTTTTTAGCATCATTGATATTTCAGACCGAGATCTCAAATATGGATTCTTATGTCATTGAACTTCAAAAATCAGTTCAAAACTTTTCCTTGTCTGTCTAGTTGGGTCCAATGCGCGCTGGACAAATAAACCAAAATTTCATATGCTCACTCATCTACCGTATTCAATTGAATGGTATGGACCTTCTCCTCTCTTTTTGACCAAACTTTTTGAAAGCTTTAATTCACTCAAACCATCTAGCACCTGGACGTGATATTGGAAATTGTTTCAACAGCTATAAATTGATTGTTCACATTCTTTTGGGTGGGACATGGTATGATCGGAAGCTTTGTCAACGGGTCTCGGCTGGAAGTGAAGTTCTGAAATTGTTTTCAACTAACAAAAACCTTCAACGTTCTCTTGGTGTGAATACTGCTTGGAACGTGAAACAAGGCTTGCGTGTGAAAGGTACTTGGTTTCCTTTGAAATACAATAGAGCTAGATAGAAATCATCACATCATTAATTCAACTTTCAATCAGTCACTCAAAACCGAAATCCGGAAACTGCACCCAATGATCTACCAGATTTCTTCTCTATTAATCGTCCCAATGAAAACTGGGAGCGTGTGACTCATCTAATCTTACCTAATGATCAAAAGGTTGAGGATCATACATTTCTATGGGTCCGTGAAATTTCCCTATGATGTCAAACACTGTGCTAACTCCTTTTAAAACATTCTTCAGGTCAAATCAGCCAATCAAGTATCTGATGAACTGATTGTGCGTGTCAAGAGTATGTGGAAGCCTGCCGGCAAGGAAGCAGCGGCGTGTATAATTGAGGTGAAGACATGCACTCAAGGAGGCATTCATCCATTTTACTCAATGTGTGAGATTACAAAGACGGATGATTCAGTGTTCCTCAAGCCAAATGTATGTCATTTTTCCTGAACTGAACTTCTCACATAAATTATCTCTTATATTGTTTCACCGAGAAGGCCCTCAAAATAGTTTTGAATGTTCAACATAACTGCCACAATGGCAAGTGCATACCTGGTTCCACAAAATTTAAACAAGTTGAACGTCAAGATACCACCATTCCACTACATCACATTGTTCATACTCAGAATCAGACATACATCCTGAACTCAGCTGTAAGACCTATGGTCATTACACATACACATAGTCAATACTTCCAATTATTAAAACTTAGATTCAATACCTTAAGACAATTATATAGTTCTTTCAAATCTCGTTATTGATACTGGTTCCTTAGAGATATTGGGACTGATCTCCCACCCCTCATCCTTCGGAACCAGGTAACGTCATATTATCTTTTATTACTTTCATCTATATAGGTTGTACGGATAGAGATATCGGGACTGATCTCCCACCCCTCATCCTTCGGAACCAGCTGTGTTCACGTTAGGAATTGTTGAAATTACAGATCAGGTCTCTTGGGTTCTAGAAAACCCTGCTGTGTCCCACAGCGTCCCGTCTCGTGTCTAGTGAAGGTTTCAAACCTTACATCAGCATCTTTTTACTCTGCAGAAATTCATCAGGAATTGGCTAACATCAATCAAGTAGAAGTCAAACCAGAAGGCTGAGTCAAGCCATTGATGTTGGACTGAAAAAATGGAAAGACAAAAAGGCCAAAAAAACAAAAAACTGATAGTTTATGTGTGATACACTTGTATTGCTCAATTTGAGCGTTTTTTAGGTGCAAGAATAATTTATCTCTTCTTTACTTTGCTCAATAAATCATTTCAAAATATGGTGTTCAAGAGTCTTTTGACTTATCACAAGTTTATAATTGCCATAATGATTGAGGTTGGAGTCAAATAGCAGACACTCGACCTTTCACCTGTTAAAAAATCACAAGTGTAACAGGCACTACAAGAAAGATAATATTTTCTGGGCAGAAAATTAAATTATTGATACACAAAAATATTGAGAGGCCAGGAGGAGAGCAAAAAATGGATAAAAATATGTGTCTTGTTCCCTGCGTTGAGAACTTCACTCTGCATATTTTTCCGTATTTTTACAGTCCATATTGATAAGTGTACTAACAATAAACCTTCACAGTCATCCAATTACAACCTGTAACAAGCACTGAAATTTGGCTCATTAGTGTTTAGAGAAACTTTTGATTTCTGGAAATACTCATAACTGTTTCAATTCCGGTGCAAAACGCTCGATTTTGGGTGCATTGGTAAGCTGGAATTGTCCTCCAAATAGTTCATAATAGGACTACACAGCATGCTGGTCTGCTAAAGAAGATATCATCTTTTTTATAAATTTGTACATACAGATCCATAGAATGATTGTCATACTAGCTACATAGTTCTTAATCTTATGAAAGTTCGAGAGGAAGAGTTCAGCTTTCTAATGCACTTAAAATTGAGTGTTTTGAGGCAGATTTGACAAAGTTATAAGTGTTTTCAGAAATCAAAAGTTTCTCTAAACACTAATGAGCCAAATGTCAGTGCTTGTTACAGGTTGTAATTGGATGATTATGAAGGTTTATTGTTAGTACACTTATCAATACGGACTGTAAAAATATGGAAAAATATGGAGAGTGAAGCTCTCACCACAGGGAACAAGACGCATGTTTTTATTTATTTTTTGCCCTTCTCCTGGCCTCTCAATATTTTTGTGTATCAATAATTTAATTTTCTGCCCAGAAAATATTATATTTAGTGTAGTGAGGTGGAAGGTCAACACATCATCTTCAAAAGACTTTATAATTCAATAATTTTCCTCGAGCTTCCTTCATCTCCATCACCTTCACTCTTGACCATTGATTTTGGCACTCTGTCTTTCAACCACACTTCACCTTGAACCTCAAGTTCAATTCATCATATCTCACCCTTCAAGCTCAAATCTCTATATAACAACCTTAAAACCACCTTCAAATCTCTTGACCATCAAACTCTCTTTTTCTCATGTCACATGGTGGTTCTGCCCCATATGATTATGGGCCTCACAGAAATGGTCCTCCACCAGGTCCTGCTTTTGGTATAACTTTGACACTGTTCTTTTTACTTTTTCTTTAACATCTCACTGACAAATCTCTTTGAAAGGTCCACCCTTGAACTCCAATGAGCACAACTCAAACCAGTATGGCCCAAATTCTTTTTCACTCAGGAAGGTCAATTCAATCCTTACTTGGGACCCAGCAACCCAGGGGGTCATAGGAACCCGACCAATTTACCACATCAATTTCCCAATCCCCATCGTAATTTTGTCTCTGTTTTTCACTTTGACAATCTTATTCCTGACTTAAATCCTTTTGTAGGTTGTGTACAATCATCAGACCAGCAGAATCACTGATCATTGTCTCCCTTGGATGAACAAATGTCTCAGAGCCTTCAAACAAATCCTCACTATCGCACCAACACCAATCAAAACTTATCCATGTCTAACCCAACTCAATCAATACCTCTTCCAGTTTTTGACACTCTCAACACTCAAGCTCAACTGACCAATGAAAACCAAGAGTGTGCACAAATTGTTAGTAATGTAAGATGTCTTTGTCTCATGGGATGTGTTGATATCAATTGGAAATCAATAACAAATATGCTTTATCAGTGAATGGAGAATGATTCTTCCTTGATTGGCCTGGTTGTATACACAGCCCAGTGCCATCAAGAGATTGTTCAGAAAATCAAAGAACTCTCAGCTTCCACTCCTTCTCCGACTCATGATACACCAAGCACCAACACCTCAGATGTTCTTGTTCCGCGGTGGAAACCCAGGGAGGAGCTCAAGGTCAACTCGCTTTTTGTTCTTCTTCCTACAGTGTTATTGAACTAACTTGGTTGCTATAGAAATTTTGTACGGATGCGCTCCTAGAGTCTATTGGTAATCCTGACCTTCAAGCATACACCAATACCAAAGGTGTAATAACCCTGGCAGGCCAGAAAAAGACACTTAGTCAGTCATTAGAGATGGTTGTTACTGTAAGGCTTTGAATGACTATCTTTTAATCTTACCTTTAATTGACTCCCCTACTTTTCTGATCCTATAAGCTTTGAATGCAAAATCAAGATCCTGCTTGGAAGGCCAGAAACTTTCCGACTGGATCTGAAGCTCGGTTTCCCAAGGAAGTTGTCAATCACATCAAGCAAAAAGCCAAAAGCACTCGAGAGCACTTACATGCTATTGTACACATCTTTCCCTCTGACCACAAGCTCTCGCTGACATATCTATCTGTTCCTCTAGCTCCGCCACAATGCTAGCTCCAAACACGACTCTACAGACAACCCACTTCCAACTTTACAAGACCTCTTCGTCTCAGTCAGTCCACCTCTGTTTCTAACACCTCTTCTATTAAAGCTAATATGCTGACATGTAGTCTATCATACTTTACATAGATGTCCGACTTTCCTGGTCTTGGCAGACAAACTACTACTGATAAAGAAGTCATAAAAGAAGGCACAAACAACCTCAGTAAAAAATCACGCTACACATATCTGGTGGGTAACCTTCCATTCTACCTCTATAGATTTTGTCTTGTTCTTCCCTGATGAACATCTCCCTTTGCAGAGAATGGAAGCTGTCTTTCTTGAGGTTACTACCCAAGGAAACGGGTCTGCCATCTGGAAAACTGTTGACCAGCGCTTAGGTAACCTGCAATTGAACGGGGCCCGATTCACCAAAGCGTGAGTTGTTTGCTTACTGTTTTGTTCCACAGTTACTGATCTCTTCTCACAGCTTCTACAAGCTCATTCTTGATGAAGACAAACGTCTCTTCAATGGCCAAACCACCCTTGCAGATCTCCAAGCACTCACAGACTACAGACTACCAAATAACGAACGTGTCAACGCAGTGATGTCCGCCTTACCAATACTCACCTCTTCAAATCAACAAACTAACACTACAGAAGCTTGAGGTACCTCGATTATTGTCACATATTTAATTCATCATTTATCACATGTATATTAGAATTCTCCATCCTCCATAGTTTGTACATATGTTATTTTTCTGTTTCCTATGTATCATTTCCATTAACCAATGGAGCAATACAAAAATATGTTTGTTTGCCCATAATCAAAGTAAAAAGCTTAAAGCGAGTAAAGCTGCGACCGCTCAGAGCCAGCTGAACCCAAATTGATGGTTTTTCCAAACCGTCTACAGGCCATCCAGCAACCAATAACAGCCCAGTTGACCGATGTGGAAATCAGAATTGGGGTAACCCCATTATTTTATTAACTTTCATTTTAAAATACGAGAAACTACATTTTTTAGAACATTACATCAATAATGTGTTTTTAAATTAGTTCTTTATTTAGTTCATTTCTTTTTTTTTCATTTTCTTTCTCTCTTTACTTAATTTCAATTTTCAATTTTCAATTTTTATTTTTTATCTTATTTAGTTTGATCATATATGTCAAGTTTTATTATGTGAAGTGTTATATTTTTATTTCTCTATTTTTCTTTTTATGGGTTATGTAGTTTGATGGATGAGGTGTAGTGTAAAATGAAGTCAAATTTCGAATTTATGGGTTTAGAGGTTATGTGTAGTTGAATGTTGTATGGGTTACATAGGGTGTACAGGCTTAAACTTGAAATTTCGAATTTTATGGGTTTAAAAAGTCATGGTTACAGATGTGTATGGTTTTAACAAGTTATGTGTAGAGGAATCATGGTTTTGAGGTATGGGTTTAAATAAGGCTGAATTTCGAAAATCCAGCAACTCAGACAGATGGTGGTAAACTGGGGTGGTGGTAAACTGGGGTGGTAAACTGAAAAAGCAAGTAGGGATCGGTGTGAAATTATAAATTCATCAGATTATCAAACACCAATATTGGCAAATACAAAATCACAAATGAAAAGGATGATTTTGAAACTCGAAAATGGCTTTCAAAATTCCATAAAAGGCTCCATTTTCAATCATGAGACTTTATTTCAAATGTACTACATCAGTTTTTTAGAGGGTAAATCATGTGGAAGGCATCATATGGGCGCATCTGAGCATGAAAAATCAATTATAAACCATATACAGCATTATCAGTGGTAATATCAGGTGGTAAACTGGGTAAATTCAATTTCGAGTATTTTCACATAAAATCGAATTTCATTTTAAGGGTACAACCAATAGAGTTAGAGTTTAGCTTGGCTGAGAAAAGTTGTAGAGCGGAAGCAGACCTTTTTTTCTGTCTATTCAGATTTTTGATACAGTCCCTATTTCTTATCTTTTTTCAGGTTTTAAGGGTAAATTGGCGGATTTTTCAGTTTTTGTGGTAAACAGCTCAGTTTTGATGATAAATGTGTGCTTGAAAATTTGTGAATGATACATGTGGGTGAGTTGAAGATGTTTATCAATTTTAATTTGGGGGTTGTTCAATGAATTGTGTGTGAAAAAGTTGTTTGAAGGTGGATTTCGAGTTTGAGGGTTGTTTTTGTCTTACTTTCTTTTTTTGTGTGTGTTTCAATTTTGATATAGTCAAGGGTCTCTTTTCTTCCCCTTTGGGAGCCTTTTAGTTAGCAAAAATAATTACTAGATTTTTAGAATAAGCTTTTATCTTTTATTATTATCATTCAGGTAAACAACTAATGAGAGTTGGAATTTTATAATAATAAGACCCTTATTCATCTTTTAATTAATTTCTTGTTGAGTTGTAAGCTCATTTGCTCATTTGGAAGGTGCCTGAGTGCGCCTAGATTGTGCTATTTTTGAAGTTATTGTCCTATTTCGGCCTGGTTCTTATTAATTCAAAGACTTGAAGGTCTTAAATTTAATTCATTGATAATCAAAGTCCCTGTTTAAGAAGGGCATTTCTTTCTTTGATTGAAGTCTTTCAATTCACCATCTCAAGACTTATTTCTCTTTTGATTGTGTGTGTTTGTTGATTTGTGTCTTCATTCCTCCCCTTCTTGGCTCTGCTTTCAGCTGTGTACTGAAAGAGTTCTACACCGACCAATCAAGAGATTGATTGATCTATCAAAACAAGCTGTAATCTGAGCGCTGGATGGTCAAATGGCAATCAAATGGCCCATCTTATGGCCGCAAGCCAATCTTGCCATTTGATTTCCATGCTTGTGACCGTTCTGAGACCGCCGTCCACCACCAAGCAAATCTCGCCATACGGCGGTCATTTCCGCTCAACAAAAGATGATCTCCATTACCCCGTGGTTTACACTGTCAATATAGAGTTGAAGTGATTTTGTCGCTTCTGCAAAATCCCCGTCCGGTACTACTCCCTCCTTTAGCCAAGCCTGAGCGCCCACAAGCCGCTCCATTGTCTTAGGGAGCATCCCACCTTGTGAAGGGGTGCAGATATCAGTAGCCGCCAAAAATGTCCGTTTGCAGGCACACGACGTGGCCAAAACCGACAGGTAATCACGTGCGAGATGAGCAAGAATGGGGAATTTGTGTTGATGTTCCTGTCAAAAACGAAATAAATTAGAATGTGGCAGTGAAAAGGTAGTACTAGCAAAAGAGATACTAACCTTCCATCAATCCAAAGGGGTTTGGCCCTTATTGATTGGGCATTTCCCATTGAGATAATCTTCAAGCTTAGTATTGGCCTTATAATTAACTGCGTCTGCAACTCCAAATATGTCAAATTCGTCAAGGTGGGTCAAAGCAGGTTCATCATCAGTTGGTGGACTTTCCTGTTGCTCCTCTGATTCATCCAAGTGACTCTTGAACGCTTCCTCAATAGCAATATTAGCAGCTTCTTCTTGTTTGGGTTAAAACTTGGTGAAGAACTTCCCTCGAAGGCAAGGGTTAAGTATGGTAGCCAATACAATACTTTGGCATTTGACCACTTTGTCACAGTATTTCGAAAGCCAATTAATCATCTCTTCAATTGCCTTTGTGATGCTTGGTTAATCAGACGATTCAGTTTGAAGGGCCTTCAGTTCGGAAATGACACGCTGGTATTCAGCCAGCACAATACAACCGGTGGGTCCATTACCCTCGACTTGTGCTGTAGCTTCTACAAAGGTCTACCAGAATTTATTGGAAGTTAAACACCAGGTATGTCACAGTCAGCTAGTCCTATAGAAAAAGGTCAATGTGCTCACCTTCAATACTTTATTGACAAGTTTGACTGCATTCCATTCAGCCGGTGAGATCGTTACCCCCTTGAAAAAACATGCCTTGTGATCCGCCGCTAGCATCGAGTCAATTACCTGTAGATACAGTGTGTCAGATGATAATCAAGATGATAGACAAGAATGAAATGAATGAAAATATAAGATAGGGAAAACATACCTCATGAGCCTCACATGCCACCTTCCGGCTCTGGTAGTGGCTATTCCACCGAGTCTTGCAAGGACGCATGAGCATTTGCCCTTTGTATCCCATCCGAGTAGCTCGTGACTTGAAATCACAGCGCCTGGCTGCGCTGCTGGCGATTTGACCACTAACTGTATCGACCTGCATAGAAAATCAGTTCAATGAGATCTTTATCAAAAAAATAAGTGAAGAAGAAAAACAAAAAGAAATTCAAAGAAAGAGAAGAGCAAAAATATATATAAAGAAAGACAAAGTGACAGAGCTTGCCTTCACAAGTGCAACAGCAACCAGATCCTCCTTGTCACAAACATCATTCTGGGGTTGATCCTCATCATCATCAACCCCGTCAGGATTTTCAGGTAAGCCTTCATCAGATTCATCTTCTTCGTCAGAATCCTCTTCATCCATTTCAATAGCATCATCGCCATTATTAACCTGAAGAGACAGAATAGGGAGAGCGACGCCGTGTGGAATTGTTGATTTGGTGGTGGTAACCTTCTGACCAAGGACTTTGAGGCCATGCCCGACTGTGAGATTCAGTTTGTGGGCATAGCAGCGGATATGGTGAACTGAACTATCCCAAGTCACTGGATTGTTGGCAGTTGCAAACATAGATTTGAGTTCCAGAGCCATAGGATTGTTATTTCCGCCACTGTCGGTAGTTTGGCATAACATGTAAGAGAAGTAAAGTGATGGTTAGCCAAATGGTACTTTAGAACAGAGTGGATATGAAAATATACAATGAGAAAGATATAAAAAGATATGAATGTGAGATGAATGTGAGACTTATCTTTTCATGAAGACCGTGTCGAGTTAAGAACTGTCCGATTGGTCTTGCCAAGAGAGCCCCAAAGTGCCTCCAAGCAACCATCTTCAAAGTTGGGTGAGTCGATTTATAATTCCAGTTTTCGTTGATGTAGTTTGCGGTTGCTCCGATAAAGGCGTAGTGATTACCTTTAGTAGTCCAAACGTCGTGAATTAGGCAGAATTTGCCTTTATTCATCTGTTCAAATACAAATTATAAATGATATCAATAGAAATATAAATCAGGAGAAACAAATTTACTTAAATTGCTTACCTTGATGGTATTGATAGCTTTATTGTGTAAGTCCGAGTAAAGTATGACCGACTGTTGTGCGTCCCACATCCTGGGACGTACCACAGCACCTCAATTGATTGTATGGAAAGCTGCTCGAAGGGTTGGGTCTTCAAATCGAGCCCAAGGGAGGGAATGCCAAACAACCCATAATACCAAGAGCATGTTCAGAAGGTCAACCGTAAACGTAGGCCCACTGATAAAGTCAGATAATGTTCCTCTGTCAAGTTTATCAACCATCTCCTGCTTGTCATGATATGAAGGAGGGAGGGACATGCCAGCAGTGATGGCCTTATGTCGCTATTTGCACTGAGGAGGAGCTGCGCTGCCATTGCGATGGCCCCGTAAGTTGAAATAAGAGGTTTCGGTTTTGTCGCCTGTGAAAGTTTTGTGACAAAAGCAACACTTGTACATGCGGCCCTTGAAACCAAAGGAAAACTTGATGGTTAGTAAAATATAGAGACAGAGAAAAAATAAACTTACATTGGGTGGATGAAAATAATCCAGAAGCTCCTTCACATCATCGGTCCGAGCCTCATTGTAGCCAGGTTCTTTGTTGGATTTGATGAACTCTACTTTGCTGTCGGACTCTTGAGACACATTGATATCTTCTGGTACTTCAAAGAACGACAGTAAACGATAGGAAGAAACAGGTATAGAGTAAACGATTAGAAGAAAAATTTAAAAACCATGAAATAGATGAAGGTAATATTAAAACTTACATCTGTGTTCGATTTCTTTGACTTTGATGTTTGAGTTATGCTGCCTGAGAGACTTCCTGTTGGCAATCTGGCACAATTGCTAGTTGACAACCAAGCCTGGAAGTGATAATAAGAACATATAACAATTAGTTCTCCAAAGAAATTAGCAAGAAAAATATAAACATCACGAAAAAGATGAATGAAAGAGTAGGACGTACATTGACATTTGATTTCTTTGATTTTCGAGGTGTGCCGCCCAATAGACTTCCTGTTGGCAACCTGGCACGTTTGCTAGTTGTCGACCGAGTCTAGAAGTATTCACAATATCATGTATCAGTTAATTCTCCAAATCGTTCTTGGATATCAAGCAACTTGGCATACCTTCTTGCCTTTTGAAACAGGTGTTGTCTTTTTTCTGATGGGCAGTCGAGGCAAAGCAGGACAATGGGAAAGGTTGTTTGGATTGCCATCGTCAGGAGTTGTTTGTTGAGTAAGGGCCATACGCGAGTCGTTCGGAGTAATGATGAACCCTGGCTGTGTGCAAATAGGGCTTGCCGGCCAAAGGGTTCTAGTGGAGGTCTGTCCTGGAATCTGGAGCCTACTTTGGGATCCGGTTTGGGATGAGGATTGGGAGAGGGGCATGGTGGTGATTGAAGTGAAAGTAGATGAGAAGATCAGAATGTATTTGGTTCAAAGGTGAAGAAACGATTTGACAATAAAAAAAACTCACCTTTCCATACTAAAGGATTGAATTGAGATCCAACCACATTCTGGCCATAGGTGATAGTTCTTCCAGGGGCTGTTGTAGCTGTGGTTGAGTGTGCCACCTTCCATATTGGGAAGGTGGATCGTTCGTGGAGGTGTTGAGCTTGCAAGTCAAACACAGGGATAGGCAGCTGGCTAGGTTCACTCCGCAATATATAGAATATATCGGAGTGAACCAAAATTGTGTTGCGGGTTTCTGAGAACCCACTTTTTTGGCCCCGGATTGCGCTGCGCTGGCTCTGCTATATATTGCGGAGCCAAGAACCGCACCTCAACCGCACCGCAAACACTATAAGTTGCGGAGCGGTCCCGGTATTGGCCAAGTTTACTCAAATCATCATCACCGGCTATCACTGGTCTAGTGTGAAACTTGATATACAGATTTTCTGCAATGCTCTTGGGTCCTTTTCACAGTTTTTCAGTGTGATTTGGTTCCCCTGTCCAATGACCAAGTCATTCTTTAACAGGCTTGGGAACAAAGAACTCATTGTGTAGACTGATTCATGTTGCCTATGAGCCATTTACAATACAGAAAGTTTTAGGACTTTGAGGTTTTGAACAATAAACCTTTGCCACCTTTACACAAATAGGTATGCTAATTAGTAAGACTTTCTGTCAGAGGTTTCTGAGAGTAAGGCTTGCAAGCTATGGGTGAGAACCAAAAGTTGTGTTTTCTATCTCAACAGATCATTTCTGATAGATCTCACCTTTTTGGAGATCCTCAAATGCATCTCTCACAAGAAGAGAAATCAGTGGGGGATCTGGGGACTGAGTCCCTTTGATGAACCCCATTACAGGGAGTGAAAGCTCAAAGATATGAGCCTGTGTCTGAAGGGGCCAAAAAACCCAATCTCACCAAGCTGAAACAAACTATAACATTTCCACAACCATAGATGTATCATCCTTGTTCAATTCACATAACCATCAAACAATAAACACAAAGGTTGCACTGGTCTAGTCTGAGACAAAGGTAACAACCACTATGTACCAGCATAAAGTAAATTTCCTCCAGAAAAACTGATTACATTTAATGCATTGTACAATTGAAAATGTGGATTCAATACAGAGTCATGCTGGTTCAATGCTGATTTAATAATGGTTTAATGCTGAATTGATACATTTCCAATCATTTGTTGCTCTTTGTAATCAATTTGTCCACACAAAAATGACTTTTATATACTGGTGCATAGTGCTATATAAGTGTTGAAATCAATACTGAGATGGCTTCAGCAACCCTTCATAAACGTAGACCCATCATATGGGGCTTTCATAAATTGCAAGTATCCAAGTGATTGAACAATGATTTTCATATTTGTGAGTATGGTCATTGAAGGTTCAAATCTTGCTAGTTTTGGACAGAATTTGAGTTTATGACCATATTGCCTCTGATGATTTACATTTGGGAGGAGATCGACTAATGGAAAAATATGCAAAATGATGAAACACCACACATTAATGGAACCATTATTTTTTTGAATTTTTCTGACCTCTCTTGTATTGGTGGGATTTTTCTACATTTTCAATTTTTTGAGAGCATCTCCAACAGCAACCTCTCAATGTAACAATTCTGACATACACATAAGGTGTATTTTACGTTTAGAGGGTTGGGCTTGGTTGGATCCAAAAACAACCATCCAGAGGATGCCAGTTTCCTCACATCTGGCCATGTGTGTGAGAATGGTTTTGAGGAATACTGGGTATCACATGTCAACACCTTCATGTTTGAAGGGACATTACCAACTTTTGTAAAATTGTATCTAAAAGTATTTTCACATGAAATATTGTCATGAACTTATGCAAAACTCAAACTAACTGCTTTAAGAAACTGGGCAAAAACTTTTTGAGATTTGGCATAACCTAACCAACAACACCCTACAAGGTGGCTAGCGGTACAACTATAATAAACAATGTAAAACAACAACTAATAATATATGTAAATATCACAACCAAAATATGGAATAATGAGAAAAAACTTTTATAAAACCAGAACACAATTGCAATGAAACAAAAAAGAAGATCAATGAATTTGTTAAATAGTAAATGCCATATATAATCACCATAACACTACAACGGGAGGGAAGGGTGGGTGACAAAAATAACCTTTTTTAGACTGAACTTTTGAAGAAATAGCTTGATTGGAAATCTAGACAGAAAAGGAAAATCAAAAGTAAAAAATTGGAATGGAAGAAGGTAAACAGGATGATGTCATTTTACCACTTGTGTAAAATAACAACAATGACCCGACCTGTCAAATCAATATTCTTTTACTTGAAGTTCCTACATTCCCAATATTCCAATCAGTGAATAGCCCGTTACCTACACCTAATCTTCAGTTTAAAAAATTGGACAGCTACTCCCAAGTCAATCAATCAAGAGAATTTTTAATACAATCAAAGCGGACAACCATCCACAATTCCTGCAACTCCACCATTGTTTTGCTTTTGATTTGATCTAAAAATTATTGTTGTGTGTTCCATTAACCCGTCCTCAAGATGTGTGATCTTCTTTGATCTGACATATTTTCAGGTCAACACCATTTGAAACCTTGTCTGTTTATGCATATGCAGATATGAGTAGTCTGGATTTGCGGTGGATCTGCCAAGCCCTTTGTTGGAGTTGCAGCTAAATTCAGTTTTACAAAATTTCACCTCGCCCAATCCCTAATGAAACTAGACACTATTCCACATTGCATGATACAAAGCTATGAATAAATACGCATCTGCCAAATGTCTGGATGAGAATGCCAGGACTTTGAATGAAAAAAAAAATCTTCACCCGTAGGTGACTCCATTCTGACTACATGTGTCATCCTTGTGCAGGGGCCATGCTAATCTTCTCTGTATCGTTCCAATTTTAACGTATGCCACCGCCGAAGCGGGGCGAAGCTTGACGGGCATTTAAGATTTATAAAGGTTGTCTACTTGAGTCGAGTTCGATTCTCCTCGTCGTGCATGTCTTTCTGCTCAAGAAAAGTACCCTCATATTGTTGATCATCGCCTCACAAGAGTTGGAGTCATAGCTAATTGGTATAGAGCTTCAATGTATCGTTTATGCATGAAAGTTAAATAACACTTATAGTTTTCCTTTGTCATTCTAAATATATCGTGACTCGATCCTGAAGCATCGTGATCAGGAAGAAATCTATTGGTGTGGTTGTGGAACTGGTGCACTGGAAGTTGTTAACAAACGGTCTCAAGGGATCGAGGAATGGCATTTCAGCGGTCTAGTTGCCAACCTGACCTCCTGTCATAGGAGGCTCACGGGACATTCCAATAAGAGACGTACCCATCTGTTTCATCATGCCAAAGAGACAAAGGATGAGACTTGAGTCAATCAAAACAGGGTACCACGAGAGCGGTAGCCGTGTCGTGACAACCTATGATTCTTGGAATCAGTGTAGACATCTCATTCAAGCAAGTATACCACTTGGGTTTGTCACTGGGTGTGCTGCATACTCATAGTCAAGCGCAAATGCTAATGCAATGATCAGGCACTCGAGTATACAGACAATAATTCACATAGTGGAAGAAGGCATCTTACATTCAAAGCTTTGAGGTTGTCATTCCCGACCTCGACACAAACACAAACAAAATAAGACTTCTAACTTGCAATACATACATTTGCCATCTAACTAGCTAATATCATCTCTCGCCAGATTCTTGGGGTCCATACCCCAGAAGAGGCTGAAATCTCATACTTTCTTAGTCGTCTTCCTCGACTTCGCCCAATATCATTGATGATAACTGAATCAATCGAAAAAATCCAGCAATTGCACTACTAGAATGTGCATGACCTGATCCAGGGTTTCATTTGCGGTAATGGATTCGCTTCAAGGTGAAATGAAGCTGAAGAACCTGTCAATCGATTGACGCAAGCCAAGTAAGAACCGACCAAAAATGCAATCGAGCGTCAATTTCTGATTGGCTTGGAGATTAAATAAACGAGAAATCACGTGAGTTACTCACCCCGCGATCGAAAGAGCTCCGAAAACCTCTCTTGTGACTGTGTTCCCAGTCTTTGTTGACAATCGTAAATGCAATATCTTCGTAGGGTGGTCCAGCCTTGAACAAGAGCGTTGCAACGTCTTCATTCTCTTTGTTCTTGATGATCTTATAGGTCGGCGCTCGGCTTTTATCAATCAAGTCAGGATAAAAGATATTGAATTCTAATCGCAGCCAGGACAAGATAATCTTAGTCACAGAAAACACAACACGATCAACGAAAATAGCAGATGATATACGTACTATAACCTTGGACTACCTTGGGTGGCGGATTGTCAGTGTCATAATGAGTTTGGTTGTATTTGTTCCACTCGTAACCGGTATGAACCTTGTTGAAATAACGCGGTTTACGTGGTCGATATTTGTCTTCCCAATTGTAACTTTGCCTACCCATCTCTGCTTCCAACTCAAACATCTCTTCCTCTTCTCCCAGACCTTTTTCAGCTTCTTGTGCATACAGCTTCTCGGCCAGAGCATCTCGATCCAGGACTTCTCCTCCTTTATCGGCTGATCCATCTTTATTTTTAGGAACAAAGCGAGTATTGAGTACAGCCTGTCGAGCGTGAATTACTTGAAGCCATTCATCCATAGGAAGCACAAGATCAAGTTTATGGTCATCGATGTCAAGTTGAGTAAGGGGTTGAGGTTCCATCTCTGGTTCGTAATCTTCGGGCTCTTCTTTACTGAGATCAACGATTTCTTCGTCCAAAGGATCGTTAGCCTCCAGTTGAGATGTACTTGTATGCGTAACACGGGTAGGTGGGACAAGGGAAGAAGCAAGTTCGGCTTGAACCTTGACAGCCTCATCACGTTGGCGACGACGCAAGTGTTCCAGTCGATTGCGTAAGACGACTTCATGCATAGCCTTCAATTTTGCCTTTGCCTTCCAGACCTTTAGTTGAACCAACAAACTTTGCCAATATTCTGGATCTACTGGATCGTTCCCTGCCAATTTAGTCTTGATACTTGATTCCAAAGCTATCAGTTTTTCATAAGTTTTTCCCTGTAGTAGAGCGGTGACTTCAGATCGAATAGCTGCACCAGAGCGCAAAGCATCGACTGCAGAGTTACGCTCATTATTTAATTGTTCTAAAGCATCATCACAAACACATAGTAAACAGTTCCAAAATTCGAGTTTTGATGCAGACTTTTCTAGTGCGATGTGCATCTTGATGTCCTCTGCTAGCTCTTGTGTCTCTTCAAGTGATAAGTTATCGAAAATCGTATAAGGTTCATCAAGATCTACCTCAAGACCAGCGCCATCGTCTTCGTCTTCACCGTCTTCATTCATTATCTCGGTGAGTGACTTCTTCTTCTCTTTTTCCAACTTTCTCTGTTTCACTATTTCGTCATTCTCATCTTCATCTTCCGGTGTAAGTTCTCGATGACCCCATTTAAGATTTAGAGCAAGTAGGTCGATTGGTTTAGCTCGTTTCTCTCGTACCCTAATCTCTGCTCGTTTTTGAGCTTGTTCAAGTTGAAAATCGTCTTCTTTAGCGATCCATTCGGCCATTTGAGCACTCTCGGCCATTTGGGCCATCCTATTACTCTCCATTTCCCTCAGCTCTAGCTCCTTTTCACGTTCAGCACGACGAATGTTAAGTCTTTCTAGTTCCTCCTTAGCTTCTGCTCGTCTCATCGCATCCCGTCGGGCGGCCTCTTCAGCACTAAGACCAAGTTTACGTTCACGCTCTCGTTTCTTTCCCCATTCGAATTGAGATGATAAATTTGCATCATGAAAAGGATTATCAGTTGCGGAGTAAACTGAAAGTTCAGCAGCTGCTCGACGATCTTCTTCTTCCCTTAGACTACGTCGTTCAGATCTACGTTCGAGTTTTCGAGAGGCTTTTTCTTCTTTTTTCCGTACACGTCGCTCACTTGAAGTTTCACGCTTCCTGGAAGATAATTCTGATTAAAAAAGATGCCGCCAATGTGCATAGATGTTATGAGAGCTTGACTTTAGGTGTCAGACTGACTTGGATGTTGAGCCTGGATGTGATTTCTTTTCTCGAGAATGTTTCTTCCTATCTCCTGAATGTGAACGATCTGAATCTTCAGAAGAATAATCTCTTTCGCGACCTCTACCACGTTTACGAGAATCACGTCGATCGTCTTCATCTCGATCAGGTGAACGGTATCGATGACTGTAATCTTCTCGATTTGAGGAATGTCGATCACGAGTGATTTCTCTATCTCTATCTCTATCTGATTTCCTGTGAGATGGTGGTGAGGGTGGTCGCATTTCTCTACGTGACATGATGATACTTGGCTGGAATAGACTGATAATAAGAAGTTGTGGTATCGTCCAATCGAGGTCCCAGTTTGCAATCTAAAAATGACCACCCGGTCCGGGACTCGCCTGGGGTCCGCTCCGCCAGGCTGTGTGGTTCAAAAACTCGCTCATCGGTACACTTTGGAATGGGTCAAGCTTTCAAGGTTTATTTTGATGCAAAAAAAAGTGAAATTGGCATTTTCAAAGAATCATCATGTGGTTTAGTATAGGTTGATCATTTCATACACTTCTTTGCTTAATGTGGTTGCAAGAAAAAATAGATGAACTCAAGAAAAAGAATCAAAATCAATGAATTTCCTGTTCAAAAATGATCAATTCAGAAAGGTTTTCAACATTGAAAGTTATCATTACAAACAGTTGTCAGTACAAATTTCTATTCTTTTTTATAAGTTGTCAGTACAGGATGCTATTGTTTTTTAAAAGTTGCCAGCCCAAAATGCTATTCTTCAAAAGATACTTCAAAAACAAAAAATATGTCTTTTTATTTGAGTTTTGTTGGAAGGTGATGTTCAATAATGTTTTTTGGTGGTTTGTTATTATTTTGAAGTATGAAATATATGCATCAAATTCAAGAGGATCCAGATATACTCCAATAGGATCTTGCAATAAATGTATCGAATTCAAATGGTATCTTCAAGAGTACTTTAGACCAAAAGGAAGGGAGAAAGTAATTTTGTTAAATGGGGCTCAATATCAACCAAATCCATCAACCAGCCTATCAAGTAAACCAAGTGCCTATGTTACCCTAAGCTTTTCTTCCAGATCAAAGGGCTGACCCAAGTCTTAAACAACCCCTTTGCTCCAGCTTTTCATCCAGGCAAACTTTAAACAATTGCCACTCTCCTTGGTTTCTTCATTGCATCACTAGGTACAGGTGTTTTAATTTGTGACCCAAGATATGTAAGAATCTCTTCTGTATCATATGATCTATCATATTTTGGTGGAAAATTATGCTTGAGTGATTGTGGTCCAAGATCAGTTTGCCTTGCTGTTGCTTTGGACCTCCTATCATTTGTGGACCCTTCCCTGCGGATCGGTCTCTTACCACATCTCTGGTGCAGGTGTGGCTTCACAACACAGGATCTAGTGTACTTTCTCTAACCCTGAATTTTGTGATCTTTCCCAAGCTTGTGTTCAGAGATATTTCCATGTGATTTGAGATGGACAATACTACTATCAAAAAGCTGCCAAGGATATTTTCAAGCTGCAGGTAAAACTGAATTCAAAGGTGGAATAATTTGATGCAATATTCTTCCTGAAGAGATATTCTACAATTTTTCAGTTCAAAGAGAGACAGGTTAGGATGATAAATTGTGATACATTACTCTCAATACATTATCTACAGGTTTGTACAATCTTGATCATATATCCCCTACTTCCAGTGGACCAATTCTCACTTGGTCCATTGAATATCAAATTTTTTTACTTCCTTTTTAACTCAATATGGATGTTGGTTTAATCAAATGTTGTGGTTGAGATGCATCAGGTAACCTTTTGTGGAAGAAAAGTGATTCCAGTGATATCTTCAGAAAAGTATATGTCAAGGATGTATTCCAACAAAATCAGATGTTTTGCAACAATTGATGTGATGTTCCATTATTGATGTGCTCTTGAGGATCCTCTCCAAAATTCTGTAAAAATATCCGACGGTATTGGATGTTTCAATTTCCCTGTAAAGGATTATGATCACGCTTAGTCTTACGGAGGAAGACTGTAAGTGATCAAAAGAGAAACAACAATACCTGTAAAGGATTATGATCACGCTTAGTCTTACGGAGGAAGACTGTAAGTGATCAAAAGAGAAACAACAATCTGTGAAGAAGATTGTAACACAGTAAAAGGTTGAGTTCGATTACCACAAGAGAACAAACACAAAGTAAAGATAACTAACACCTGTAAAGGATTATGATCACGCTTAGTCTTACGGAGGAAGACTGTAAGTGATCGAAAGAGAAACAACAATCTGTGAAGAAGATTGTAACACAGTAAAAGGTTGAGTTCGATAGAGAGAAAGTACAAAGTGATGATTGGACTGTTCTATATAAGACTCTAGAGAACTCAATTACACGTCATGATGATAGAAGAGAAATATAACCTGATATGCGCATCTGAGTAAAAACGTCTATAAGTGTAATGCGCCTAAGTGATCACCTTGTGATCCTGATTTGTAACACTGAACCTCCATTCCCTAAAAAAAATGCTGCTTCCCCTCAAGCACTACCAGTTTCTTTGGCTCTCCTAATTGTCATGAGCTTTTTAGACTCATTCATATTCTTGTAATGGAAAGGAAAGAGTTCTGCCAGGACCTGTGTGACATGAGTTTGATCTCAAAACCTCTATATATCTTCCTGCACACTATTTCTGGCTAATTTGAGCCACCTGGGTCTGAACAGACATATTTTCCTTGCTGACATAAAAGTGGGCCCAGATGTAATTTAAGATTCTACGTTTCTGCCCTCTCTGCAGCGACACACTAGTTATCCAGTTCACCTGAGATCAGTATCACCTTTCTTTGCCTTGAAAGTGTTATCTATCATCATCTAGCCTCTACAATTGCTCTACTCTAGTCTTATCCACTGCCTGGCCCCAAATCTGGCCTTGGGACCCAACTCTTTTACCCTCTCTAGTGATACCCAGTCTGTTTTTTGTGTGGCACTGATAGGGTTGATTTTGATTGAATCCTTTGGTTTGATCATTAGGCACACATATCAGGTACCTAAGTACCTAATATCAGACTATTAAGTACCATAATGTCAAGCTCCCAGACCCTTCAACACAAATATGAGGTTCAGAGTGAAAAAATACAAAATAAAACCACTGATCAGGTTGACTTGCCAGATTATTTCCTATCTCTAGCCCAGAAGTGACCCATACAATCAATACATTTATTTCTAGGGATCTGGGTTAGAACATTTTGTGATCAATTTTTGTTTTTGCAGAGCAGCTGTGGTCAAGACTAGTCTCAAGCAACTGTATATACACATGTTGCCGCACACTCATTGCTTCCTCAATTGAGCCACTTGAGTCTGAACCAAAATATGCTGTCTTTCTGATCTTATACAGTGGCAAAAGGAGTAAGCCAAGATGCTCTGTCTTTGTCCTTCTTGCAGAAAGACTAGTTTTTCAATTGAATTAAACTCAGAATCACCTTTTCCATTTGAAATGGCAGGCATCATCTCATCTATGAAACATTCAAAGAAGAGGTTGAATAACTTTCATACAAACCAGATGGAGATGTTTTCATTTGTTGAGCATGAAATTGTATGTACCCACTGCATATGCTGAGGCATGAAGAGTATACACTCATATGAAAATATGAGCCAGTATGATTCATCCTGACTCTATCTATCCTCGCAACTGTCAAGTGTTTATGTGTTATTTATGCAATTGACTTCTTTAGTGGCTCTCAAACCTGACCCAGTTTCAAAAAACCCGGTTGCCCCAGTGGAATTTTTGGCTGGGAGCTGTCAACAAATGTCAACTTGATACACAAAGTTACTGCCAAAAAACAACTGGGTTGACTGGGTTTTTTGAAAACCAGGGCAGGTTTGAGAGCCACTTTTGTTTTGTTTTTTCTACTCATAAAGTGTCTTAGCTTAACAAAGCCCTCTCTGCGCGGCCACGTCCGCGCGCCTCGCAGAGGGGCTTACGACTAATCGTCAATTTTTGGCGTGAACACTCCAAGCGTTAAGTGTCCTTATGTTGTTTTTTGCATTTCAACGCTTCCCTTGCAAACAAACACCACTTCACCCCGCAGGGAAAGTGGTTCACCAACATTGTCTACATATTTTCATCTATTCATCATCTGGGAAAACCTGCTTCATCATGCTTTTTTTGAGCTTGATTGTGAAGCCCTTATGTCTCACTAGTAACATAGCTCACGGCTTGTATTCACACTTCAAGTGTTTTTGAGGAATTCTTTATGTCTGAAAGTCAGAAATTAACCCAAAAGCCCGCTGTACAGGCGGGATTAGTGCAAATCTTCAAACCTCTTTTGTGGCCGCATCACTCAGAGTATCCATGGTGTTAGGCCATGAGGACATGTAGAAAGCATTTACAAACCACTTTCCCTGCAGGGTAAAGCGATGTTTGTTAGTGAGGGAAGCGTCAAATTGCAAAAAACAACATAAGGACACTTAACGCTTGGAGTGTTCACGCCAAAAATCGACGATTAGTCGTAAGCCCCTCTGCGAGGCGCGCGGACGTGGCCGCGCAGAGAGGGCTTTGTTAAGCTAACAAAGCGTCACATGACATCGGAAGTTAGTACAACTTGAGTTTGAATTTTTCATTCACAGCACCATGATGAGTTTATCTTGCAATGCAAGTGATCAAAGTGGATTATAGCAAGTACATACATACATATGCAGAGGAGTGCAGTCACAACCACATCACCAATTCTATCTTACCACCAAGTGTAAAACTTTGAAGTGTCACCGTCATATTTCACAGCCACCACACCTTAAGATTGTACACATGTGTGTAATTCATTCTCCGGTTAACGATCGCATACAGTTTACAACAGCATACATTCTAGAACCAATCGATCAAAAGGTAAACAGACTCAAACTAAAAGAGTAAACACTATCAAAGTCATCAATTCAAATTAAATCAAGAACTACAAAATAGAAATGAAGTGAAAGTCAAAGTGTATAGAAGTGTAAAAACATTGATAAATTTCTTTCAGAAGACAGAAACTCAGGATTCGAATCGTGAGTGAAGTTTCAGTTTTCTTGATTTGTCTTTCAAAAATCTGATAATCGATTTTCAGTTTGATTGTGATTTGATAGGAAAACTAGTCAAAGGAAAGAAAGAAAGAAAGAAACCATGAAGAAGAATGAAGAAGAAGAAGAAAAGAATGAGAATCAAAAGAACTCATCAGCCATCAATCAATCATCAACGAATCCTGAACCATCATCTTCATCATCATCACCAAAACCATCCTCAGATTTATCAGGCAATCATACCACTAATACCACTTCAAATCAACTCGAACCGATCGAAGGTGATTTCAATCCAATTCCATCAACTTTAACTATCTCAGAACAACAAATCTCACAAGAATCTGATGACACATCAAAATCAGAATCAACTTCCAATCAATCTCAACCAACAATCGATTCCAATCAAAAAACTGATCTTCGTCGCGTAAAAGTCTATGAGCTACAGGGCGATACCTGGTTGGATCGTGGTACAGGTCATTGCATTGGTGTCTTAAATCCTCATTCATCTGAACATCAATCCAATCAAATCCCTTCAGAACCGGAACCGAGTACATCTAACTCAATCTTACCTCAATCTAACCCAAGTCATGAAATATCAGCAAGATTAGAAGTTCGTCAAGAAGCGAGCGAAGGATCTATCGGAGGTCAACTTTTATTAAGATCTCAAGTTCTTCGACCTAACAGTATGGCCGACTTTTGGAATAAACCAAAAAAAACATCTTCATCTTCTCCTTCCTCATCATCATCTTCATCTGATGAAGACGACGACGACTTGGATGATGACCTACCAGATGATGACGATGAGCTCGATCATCCTACGAATCATAGGGGCAAACGTTCTACGAGAGGCTCCTCCGGCCTTCTGCGGCCCACATGGCCGGAAGGCGGAGGGATCTATCAACGCCAGCAGGCCACACTTGTCGTCTGGACTGAACCCGATGGTACTGATATGGCTCTCTCCTTTGCTACTGCTCAAGGTTGTCAAGAAATTTGGACGTTTCTTTGCGATGTCCAGAATTATCTAGGGCCATCTACCAACTTCCATCTCGATCAATCCTCTCTCGATCATGCAATCAACACGAGAGGATATGGTCAATCTGGACATCATCGTAGAGACGCTGTGATTTGGGATGATGACGATCCTAGCGATGGGCCCTCCGGTCATGATCATCTACACAGCGGCGGACTTGGCTCCAATGATGATGATGATCACCTCTCACTCTCTATCGATCTCTTCACCCATTCAACACATCCATCTTCTCAATCACCTGCGGTAAATTTCTCCGCCTTCTCTACAGCCTCTTCTTGCCCTTCATTCATTCCGAGTTCTCAACCTCTCCCCACCCTACAGATCACCACCCTTCCGGATCCAACACTCAGTAATATACAAGAAATCGAAGGGATGATCAAATGGGCTTCTAGGTCATCCTTTGGTCGCGAACGAGTCTCAAGTCATATCCTCAGAAGAGATTATGTGAAGAAACTTGAAGCGATCAAAACCGAGGCCGAAGATCTTGAAAGTCTCAAGGACTTGAACGCCCTGTGTACATTGGTGCACAGCATTTGTATGTTTTCTCGTCGCACAATCTCCGGCGCATGGTGGCATTGACATTCATCTTTGGAACTTGGGAACAGTAATGTTAAATGATGCAGCCATTTATGAGTATTGCCTACAAGACGACATCGTGTTGATTGTGGCAGGTATATTAGATTGTGCGTGTGGGAAACAGCCTGACTATCATCTCTATCGTCTTTCCATTCGACTATGGGTCATGCCCTTCTAAATCGCTCTTTCTTTGCTCGCGAGATGCTCATTGATTTGATCTCTTCCCCATTTTTCGCAACAACGTCACCAGACGATCCCGAATTTGGCAATCAAAAGGCATCCTATCATTCAGATCTCTCAGATCAGACTCGGTTCAAACAGGTGATACCTATCAAAGATCCTACAATCACATCTAAGATCCATCAAACCTATCGACTTCAGTATTTCAAGGACATCATCTTGGCCCGCATCCTGGACGACTCCACTTTTTCGATCATCAACAGTATGATCTTTTTTAATCAGATCGATATTGTTCAATACCTCCACTCTAATGATGAATTTATGAGAGAGCTCTTTGGGATCTTCGATGAACGCACTGCGCCTGCTGCAGCCGATTCATCACCAGTGATAGGACCATCTCTACCGCCCTCAATGCTTGTGACCACCAGCTCCGATCTTAGCGAACCACCTTCTATCGAACGAAAGATTGATGGTATCCTCTTTATTCAACAACTTTGCGGAATGGCCAAGCACCTACAGCCCCCATCTCGAATTGGGTTTTTTCGATCCTTGGCCGAACGAGGGGTGCTGAAAGTGATTGAGTTTGGACTTTCAAAGAGACCAGTTCCGGATGGTCAGCAAAATCAAACAACCGCACCTGACCAAGAGGATCCACTCGATGATTCAGCTATTAAATCAGCCATCTGTGAGATCCTGATCACCATAATTGATTATGATCCCAAATGTGTTCGAAATTACTGTGTCAAACAACATCTGCAAAAAACGCGAAATTTGGTTGAATGTCTCATTGATCTCCTGCTACTCGAGACGGACTTGGGACTAAAAGCGCAACTGGCAGAAGCTGTCCGTATCCTTGTCGATACGTATACTGGCGCAGGTGGAGGTGGGATGATGCCGATGCAGGTTGGACCAGATTCAAGCAGGAAAGAAGATCCGGAAAATGAAATGTTTCTAGACTTCTTTTATAATTTTTGTGTTTCTCAATTAACGGCTCCGATCTTCGACTTACCAGAATACAACGATGCGAAAGGTGAGACGTTGAGCTAGCTATCCTTATTTACTCATCCGTTATCTTCAGCAGTGGTAAATTCGGCACTGACCTATTGTATGTGTTCGTGCATTGTGGTGATGTTCAAGGCCATACATCACCAGTGGAGATTAGTGGAGTTGATGCCGCAATGTACAATCACCTATGCGATCTGCTTTGTTTTTTACTCAACCATCACACCTTTCGATCTATGAAAGTGGTACTCAACACTAACTTACCTGCGAAGGTGGCATGTCTGTTGATTTTCGATCGATACAAATTTGTTCAATTGAGCGCCTTGAGATTCTTTCGATCATTTTTGGGTAAAGATGATGATCATTTCAATCGATTTTTGATCAAACATGACCTTTTTATGCCTGTTTTGGACCTTTTGATTCGTCAAGGCTCAAAAGACAATTTGTTATCATCAGCTTGTTTGGAATTCTTTGAGACCATCCGCCTGGTATGTTTTCATTGTTGCTCATTTCTTCCTAAACAAAACGAATCAACTAATATTGATGTTCTATTTTAGAAAAATCCGAAACCAGCCTTGAATCATTTGATGGAACGAGATGCGACGCGTATTAAGCAATTATCACAAAAATTAGTCACATTCAAGAATCTGATAGCCCGGTGGGAGATGAATAATGATCCTCCACCGCCACAGGCCTCCTCAAGTACTGCAACGGTCGTTGGCTCATCCGGAGACACAGGGTAAGTGAGCTCTTGTATGAATGTTTGATACAGTGTCTGATTTTGTCAATCATCAATCGACAGCCTTCATCCTCTACGCAACATCGGATCTTGGTCTCGAACCCGCACTCTTGATGCAGAGGAAGAGAGTTATTTTAATCATGACTCGGATGAAGAATCAGATGAAGACCATCAAAAACAAGATTCTCAAATCTCGAAGACGGCCACTCACTCTGTACTACCCATTGCGATTCCCACAATTCCTAGTACGTTAGTCAAACCGATGGGACTTACTGGAAGTGGGAGCGAAAGTGGAACGTCTAATGGTCGGAAGCGATATCGATCAGGATCATTGGTGTCGGAAGACGGCTCACCACAATCAAGGACAGGAGGACTAACACGCTCGCGGACGCATAGCGGACTGATTTCAAGTGACAGTAGTAACAGAAGTAAAAGTACCAAGGCTGAGATACCTGCTGTAACCTCTGGTGCACCTTTAGTAGATTATTCTGATGAAGAAGATGAAGAAGGAGAAGAAACAGAACAAGATAAACCAGAGCCACCTAAAAGGCGAAAAAATGAAGATGAAGAAGATGAAGGAGTGTTTGGTAGATTGAAAAGAGGGAGTACACCTATGATCAGATCATCAGGTGGTAGTGGGTCTGTTGGGTTTACTTTTCCTAGCGCTTCTTTGACTTCTTCTACTACTGCCACATCATCATCACCATCTTCAGGAGGTAATGGAAAAAATCCAGCAGCGAAAATTGTACTAAGTTTTGGAAAAAGTAGTAGTACTAGTAGTAGTAGTAGTGGTAATGCTGAGAATTGAGAAGTGGTGAATGATGATATATCTTTCTTATTTTTTTGTAGGAGAGGGAAGAGTTTTTTTTATCAAAAAGGGGCAAGTCTTGTAAAGGTTTCATTTTCGGGTTTCATTTTTCTTCAAGGTGAAAGTGATTAGTTTTTATTTTTTTTTGTATTTCAGAAAAAAAGAAACTAGAAGTTCAGATAGCTGATCAAATGAGATTCTTGAGGGAAAGAAAGGTGGGGAAGGTGGTTATTCTTTTGTTTTTTTTGATAGAAAGGGTTGTTGAGTTTTTATATTTTTGTTTTTAGCGTGTTTGTATGTTGTTTTATATTGTTGAAGGGAAAACAAAAAAGGGAAAAAAATTCAATTTCCAAAAGATGTTGATGTTCTGAACGAACAAGTTTTCTCATATTGAGAACTAGGTTATTGGTGCCAACACGCCATGCAGGTGTGAGGCGCGTTGATTCCTTATGTGTATTATGTAACTCATTTGCAATCACAACATCACAATACCCGCTTTCACTCAATTTTGTGCCATGTTCCATGAGCGTACCACATGATGTCAACTTACATACCGCGCGTGCCAATTCCCTCAAAGCAGTATGACTCCAAGGACATCTGAAGCTATGTGTCAAGGCATACACTATCTTGACAGCACTGCAACTACACAGTACTATGATAGAGGGTACGTGGGAATGGGAGATACGGAGCCGTGACATGGCATAAGCCAATGGATTTTTTTGTTGCAAACTGTGATGTGCATACCGCGAGGACACTCAAAATGGCCGCAGGATAAACTTATCAAAGTCCCCCCCGCCCGAGTAGTTGAGGGAGGGACTTATGGCTAATGTCATGATTTTCAACTCACAATAGCAAGATTTTTGGCCATTTCTTTGTTATTGCCCATCATGAGGATCCCATACCTCATAAAATCTTGCTTCCAGCCGCACACAGCTTCCTTGACATCATGTGGCTCTCCTGGTCACAGTTTAGGGTTCCTGTATTCAATTTGGTGTTGCAGCTACAGCTTTCTACAGCTCTTCTGAGCGGGCTTGATGAATACAATGGATGCTAAAAATTGCAAGAGGAAATGTACAAGGCACAAATGACGATCCTTGCCGCTCAAAGCAAGATTTGATGAGATCTAGAACCCTCATAATGAGTGATAAAGCAAAAAATGCCAAAAATTGTGCTGTTGTGAGTTAAAGAGGGAGACTTTAGCCATGAGTGCCTCCCTCAACTACTTGGATGGGGGGGACTTTGATAAGTTTAGCCGCAGGAGGACCCCAGAATGCCCTTCTGGAACCATCCAACAAAAAAGGTGTCAATTGGGGGTCAAGATTTTGGCTATGATATTGACAAAAGACATCAATCAGCAAAACTCAGAAATAACTTACCCATGAAAAACAGCAATATAGGTATCAATCCTGTATCAAATGGCATGTCACAGAGGTAAAACCACAAAACAGCATGCTACCAACGGAAAAGGTATAACAACTGCCCAAATCAATGGAAAAACTGGTGGATGTTACCAACAAAATTGGTATCAAAGGCCTCAAAAAGTCGGGTTTTGAGGTATCAATCAATTGATTTTCCATTGGGTGGTTCCATAGGAGCTTTCTAGGCTTCTGCTGCAGGGCATCTCAACTGGGAGTGGTAGACTTTTTTTTCTTAAATTACTTCCCTTAATTATTTTCAGCTGGATTTGATGTGTTTTGCTTGTGAAATTTTATACAGTTGAGAAATGATATGTAACAAAGCTCAAGTACAATGATCATCAGATTGCACTTCTTGGCTTTTGGTAGTTGCATTTAAAGACATGCAAGGCAGTGAATTATGATAGAGGTCAGGCAAAACTTTTACTTCGACATGGTTGTCTTAATGTATACTGAAGAGAAATCATAAAGCACGACGATATTTGCTCAGTCAAGGTACCACCTCAAAGGGAATGGGTGAAAAATAACCCTGATTCTGTCAGAATGGGCACAAGAGCGTTGAAAGTAAATGTCTTTGCAAAGTTTAAGTAAAAAAATAAGCAATTCGATAAGATGTCTTGAAAAAGCGTATGTGGATGTGAACTCCTAAACCACTTTATGTGAAAGTGATGAACTGAAGGAGTTAATATACAACGAGGAGAATAATCGATAAATAAAAAAGAATCATGTTCTGGTGATAAACAATAAGTTATGTAAAAATCCTCAGAATGTAAAAATGTTTCAATTGTAAGGACATTCAACCGTTACAGATTGAAGTTTGGCAGAGATCGGGGTCTTTCCAAGCTTGGCCCTGATAATTTGAAATAAAGATTTAAAGGTATGAGTGTATGACTTAGAGGTAAGATGCAGAGATGTGAGCTTACCAAGGGATAGGACCTTTGGCCCACTCGCTGGTTCCACTGGGGTTGCTGGCATCCCAAAGACCAATCTATAGAAGCAACTCAATAAGTTTGAGTGTTTAGGTATGGTATATAAAGGAGAACGTACTTGGATACGTGAGGGTGCAGAGGGGTAATGCTGTTGTCCACCGTGAAGGGTTCCTGCAGGAGTGAGCGTTCGCATGACCTGACCATCGACAGACCATTGGATCTGGAGGCATGAAGGAGAAGCAAAGCGAGTTCAGCGCGTTGTTTGACGTGGAAGCTGATGCATCAACCTACGCGAGCGGGACTCCAATCGACTACGTATTTGTGGACTTGATCTACTCTTCCACTGCCGGAATAACCTTGAACACCGCCAAAAACACCATATAAGGGTTCAGTTTCTCCAGGTGCAGATCGGAAAACGTTGGTTTGCCAGTGAGTTGGGTCTCCACCGAGGATCTCGACGTCAATTTCGTCATCAGTCTTGGTTCCGATTAAGACCGCAGCAGTGACAGATCCAGGAACGCTTGAAGCTTGAAGTGTGAAAGTAACTTTGCCATACCTGATATGTTCGAACAAGGATATTAGTTTAAGGAAAAGAGACAATGGATTGGATTTGTAACTCAACAATAAGGCGAATGTGGAGTTGATAGTAGCACCATCTCCGAGTTTGTCGTTAGTGGTTCCGTCTTTAGAAGTTGTAACGGGTCCAGATGGTGGCTGGAGTATCAATTCAACTCCACCACCTGGAGTCATTTTGATAGTATCACGGCGAGACGAGAGTGAAGCCCATTGTGATCCACTCTGACCAACAGGAGCGGTGAAGTGCTCGGTAAAAGGTGTGCAAGTGACGGCTTTGGCGGGGGCAGGAGCGGTTGGTTTGACAGCTGCGTTCTTGAGAGGAACGGGTGGTCTTTTAGCGTTGCGGTTTGTAGGAGTAGTAGTGTGAGGTGCCGGCTTCTTGGTCACCATTTTTTGCGACGAAGCAAGCGGATGCGCGCCATGAGTACTCACTTTGGCTTTGCGAACTGTTGGATGAGCTGCAGCGCGGCGAAACTTGGAATTGGATGCTCCGTGTGCACCCAATGCGTTATCGACGTGTGAGTGAAGTATGAAGAAAGAAAGAAGGGCTACCAGTGAAAGTGGGCGAAGGAAAGACATGATGCGTTGAAGGGAGTAATAGTATAACTTGGGTGTGTTTGAAGGTGTTGTATGGTATGCTAAAGAATGATGATAATTCTACAGAAGAGCTACTTGTATATTTTAGACAAACTTCGTCTAAGGTTGTGCTGAAAGGGAATGTTACGACGTACGACGAGGATTCAATCTGCTATTGGAACTTTAAGGGATATTTCTTTCAGGTGAGGTCAGCTTAAAGCGATGATGATCAATGACCAGGTCCATAATGAGGTGTAGAGTCCGGGCGACCTGAGTAAACTCCGCGCTGTCGATTGGTTGATTGATGAATCTTTTACTGATAGAAGTTGTGGTCAGGCCTGAGTTTATTAATTTGCAGAAAGTCGTCTAAGCAAAAAAAGTGAGAGTTGATACATTTCGGAAATTGAATCAGTCAATAAAACTGCGAATTGAATTTGATCACATATAACATCATGATTGGCTAGCCCAGCTCAATCGAAGCTTTACCAAAAGTGAGCATATTTCTCCACAAAGATTTCGTATTTCTCATGAAAACTTTGACGTGTGGTTGTGACTGCTCTTGGACGATGATAGCCGATCAATGACTATCCCGGAAATCAAAAAGCACTGCAGGCAGAAAGGAAGCCGGACTTAATTGTCGGTGGTCTCTGCTTGGCCCCCAGTGACGGGTTCTTAAGCAATAATTTCATTTTGGTCAATAGAGGATTGTGCGTCAAAATGCCTAGGCTCATCTTGAATCTGACCAAAAAAGCATGACGCCAGCCTGCAAAGCATACCCGGTGACCACCTGATCGTTGGAATCTGGATTGTGCTGTCATGATTCTGATCGAGATGAAACACTCAAGGCTTCTCGACCTAACATAGGGCTGCCCCGGCAATCGAAAGTCTGTTTGAGGAAAGTCATTCAAATAATGCTGTCAAGCGTGAATGATGGCTGATACGATCTTTCATGCTTATGCGTTGAATTACTGCTATTCCATTTTTCGTGTCAGGCACGTTGACTGAATATTTTCACATACCATAAAAGCGTCGAAGCGATTTTGATGGTACAAGTGCTCCACTTGTAATCTTTAAAAGAAGCTCTGCAACTTCATCCTAGTGCACCGCCCATGAAGCCCGGATGTTATGGAAGAAAGCTGAGACGCACCTGATTGCGCGAAATGTCTTTTATCGCTTAACTTTTGAGACTGTTGAGAGAGGATTGGAAGCAGTGAAGATACCAAATATTGTCCTGGGAGTCACAGAAGAAGAAGTCCGGAGTTCTGTGCAAGCTTCCGCATCAAATGGCTTCGTTCAACGTTCTTCAAGCATAGAGTCTGTATCTCCGATCCACGTGATGACACTACAGGCTCAGCAGGTGGGTATGGCACTATTCCATCCGCCACGTAGTCCTATTCTTAGTTTTCCATCTTTCCATTAGATACCCAAAAGCTGTTAGCTATCGTAGTTTCAATATACATGGCACCACTCCCTGTCGTCCGATCCAAATCTCAAAGTGAGTTTTTCATAACTCTGAATCCAAAAGAAGACAAACACAATTTTATATACCAAGCATCTCACAGTCCTAATACCCAGTTTCCCACCATTCCTATGAGGCTACTAATACAATCTCCGTGAATCAAATAAACCTTTCAACCCATAGATCTAAAACATCAAATCCAATAAAAAATTCCAATCACAAAAGTAATTCACATTCCAAACCTTCTAGGCGTTCTTCTAGGCGTCATCCCACTACCAGCCAATCTACCTAATTGAGGTCCACCAATCCCTAAGACTCTAGGAGTTTGACTTACCATCAATTTCGCTTTCTTCATTTCTTCATCTTCTTGTAATTTTTTCATTCTATCAGCTTGCATTTCCATTTCTAATTCGGTTTGTTTATTGAATTTTTGATCTACTGCTTTTCGATCACGTTCAGTAAAGTGTTGTTCACGAACACTAATGGTATTTAAATAACGAAATTCAGATTGGTCAACATTAAAAGTGGTCCGAGGTTGAGTATCAGCTACAGCCCCATTAGCGACTCACGAGAAAAATGCTGGTCCAAGTTCGGCTAGCCAATAAGGATCAACAGATGTGACACCTGTGAAATAAGAGATTTTATTAATCAGTTATTACGAACTCTAGAAAAGCGAGGGATTATCATACTTACATTGCATATATTCCTTACTCGTCAGTACTAACTCATGATACACTACATAATCAGGTAAGAATCCAAGTCCATAAAGTGCACTAGTCGGATGAAGGTGCATAGGAATCCCAGTTCGACAATTTTGATATTCACCAATTCCTTTGACCTTAGCAGCTTGATGAAAGTACCCTGCACAAATACATTTCCTAAAACCCTCAGGTTGATCAGCAACTTGTCAATTCGACTCAATGGTAGACTCTCAGAGGGAAAATAGTCCTACCTGATAATATCCCAATCTGTTCCGCATGCCAATACCTCCAGTTTCTGAAACTTCATGATATCCACCAACTGCTCCCTAACTTCCCTGGCCTTGCGCAACAATTTGGGATGTAGGAAATGCTTTGTAGACCATAAATCGCTGAACCTACGAATCAAAAAGAGACAGACGACTTCAACAAATGTGTTCTGAAAAGCGAGACTGTATCCCAGCGTACCCATTACTCTTCCATTGAGTGTAAGTGTTCAAAAGCGTAAGATGATCGGATTCCGGAACCTAAGCAGGTATGCCATAAAATTTAGTCCGACATTATCACCATTCCATCGATTCCAGATCAGATCATAGACAAAACTCAACAAAAAACTTTTCCCTTGCTGCATCACTTTCTTCTGCCCTCTCTTTCGGTCGATAAAATACAGAAGGTACCGATAACATTGATACGATTGTCAACATCTCTGCAGAGCATTTATACTCGACTGAAGTGAGCAACATCTTAGCCAACGAGGGCTCCATGGGAACTAGTTTGATCATACGAGTAATAGGTTTAGACAAAGTCTTCTCATGTTGGATACATTTCCAAACTCACATTCTGACATCTTACGACCCGGGACAGTCAACTCCCCAACGTTGTCCAAGGCGCCTAGTGTCCAAAGTTGGTACATTGAGCTGAAAGCGCCAACATCAATTCAATGATGAGCAACGGAAACGTGTGTGTGTGATATCCTAGGGAAAACATAAGAATGGGGCATACTTGAGAATGTTTTCCTGGGGCGGTGGATCCATAAAATTGAATTCAAGGAGATTTTTAACACCAAGAGATTTGAGTAGCAAAACCGTGTTAGCCAGATTGGTTCGTTGAATTTCCGGTATTGTGCTTGGAAACAGCTCATCCCGGAAAGCTTGCTCTGTATAAAGTCGATAACATGTTCTGAACCAAATCAACCAAATCAACATCATTGTCGTGATCTGAACCATGAGAAAGAAATCCCTCAACTCACCCCTTTCCTGTACGCCCGGCTCGTCCAGACCTTTGATTGGCATTGGCTTGACTGATAGGTGTGATTTGAAGTGCGTCCATACCAACTCTAGGATTGTACACTTTCAATTTACTGAAGCCGGAATCAATCACATACATGATACCATCCACTGTCAAAGATGTTTCTGCAATGTTCGTGGCTACGATGCATTTTCGACGTCCATCTTTTGTTGACTCGAAAATCTTGGCTTGAAGATCAGCAGGCATCTGAGAATAAATCGGTAGAACCAAGAGGGGCGGTGGATCGTCTAATTGTTTCACTCGATCTGAAAGGTATCCCAGTGGGTCAGAACACCTTTAAAGGATTCAGAACATAGAGTACACTATACCTTTGATGACTTGGCAGGTGACTTCTATGTCTTCTTGTCCAGTCATAAAGATCAACACATCACCAGGTGGATGTGATAGATGGATTTGTAAGGCTTGTTTGATCGCACTGTCAACATAGTCTTCACATGGTGTCTTGCTGAAGAGGATATCCACCGGGAATGTTCGGCCCGGAATGGTGAAGTCCAATGCGTCATCGAAGAAACGGGAAAACTAAGGGATTTGGACGTCGTACGTTGTAAGCTGAGGATTTCGAGAGAACTCAACGCCGAAATCACGAGAATGAGACCGGCTGTGTGAAAATAAAAAGAAAGCAAGCGCTGACCTTTTCAGCATTCATCGTCGCAGAAGTAACGATCAATTTCAAATCTCTTCTCCTAGATAAGACTATTGAAGACCCAATATTAGCCAACGATCATCAAAAAAACAGATATAGTGAATGTCCACAAACTTTTTCTCAACAAGCCCATCAAAACATCAGTTGAGAGTGAACGCTCGTGTGCCTCATCTAAGATAATGACACTATATCGGTCGAGATCTCCTTCATTAAGTGATTCTCGCAACAAGACACCATCGGTCATGACTAAGTCAAATGCAGCCCACAGTCAGTCTTCACAAACCAAGAAAGCAGGATGTAGAAAAGCTTACATTTCACAACAGTCTTATCAGATGTACAATCCTCGAACCGAATTGCATACCCAACTTCTTGTCCCAAAACGCACTACACATACATTTACTATCAACATAAAGGCAATCTATAATCAGATGTATAGCTCACCTCCATCTCCTCGCTGACTCGCTTAGCCACACTCATGGCTGCTACACGCCTAGGTTGCGTACAACCAATGATGCCATACTTGGTATAACCTTCCTCGTGTAAGAACTGACCCAGTTGAGTAGTTTTACCAGACCCGGTTTCTCCAATGACGATCGTGACTATTAAATTTCAAAGATGAACTCGATCAGAAGGTGGTCAAAGCAGCTAGATTAAAATCATACCTTGATTCTCCCTAATTTGTTTTAATAGAGGCTCTCGACAAGCAAACGCAGGCAAGTATTGACGTTGTTCCTTTAATGTTTTGGACTTGGCAAAGTGACTGACTCCATCAGATTTCTTCAGATGGGATGCGAATTGAGATTCTTTCCTAGCAGAATGTCTTTCATCTGAAGGATCCTCCTTTGGCTGTTCTTGCGCAACTTCGTCCGTCTGTACATCGATCACGGCCTGATCCATAGCTATATCATCCGTGAAAAGTGAGGTCAAATTAGCATGGTGGCTTGAAAATGATGGAATTAATCTTCCCACACGAACCATCTACTTCTTCTTCCTCCTTGACTCCCGTCAAATTTCCAAGAGTCGTGCCACCCAGAGCTGCTACTTTAGCAGCAGCCTTCTCTCGCTCTTTTCTAAGCCTCTGTTCTCGAACCAGAAGACTTCCTTTCTTACTAAAGATGGCTAGATCTGAAGTTGGATCTTTGATCGGATTAACAGGTTCAAGTTGTTTAGTAAAGATCAATCGACCATCCAAAAAAGGTGGCTTAAGATCATGAATCAATAAATGCACTCTACTCTCTTCCTCATCATCAAAGTCAAGATCAAGTTTTCGTCGGCTATTTCCAGTTCCACTCATCCGGAGTTGTTGTTCTTCCCAAAGCTGTTGTTCTTCATGTTTCGCAGCTTGTTTAGCTGACATGCGTTTTTTGCCTTTCTCAGAAACTTCTTGACTATTTGTTTCATCTTCATAAGCAGTAAACGGATTATAATTATCATCTATCGTGTTGCCTTCTTCGTTATTATACCAATCACGATCTAATTTCATTTGTTCTTCTTCCCACTCTCTTGCATCAATACCCGACTCGAGTGGTGGACCATATTCACCGTCATAGTTCTCTCCGCGAACTGTTTGAGGTGTATCCCATTCTTTTCGTTGAGGCGCTCGGGCAACAGATCGAGGTGTAGAATCCCAGGAATGACGTGTACTGGTACCATTGGTAGCTGAAGGAGTTGATTCCCATCCTCTTGCTTTCATCCTTTGTTGCGTACTAGAGCTTATAGGAGTATCCTCAAAACTTGACGTCTTAATTGAATTTGATGGATGTTCATTAAACTTTGGTCGATCATCTTGATTTCTAAACCTATCTCTTCTATCCTCTCTACGTTGTTGAACTCGATTGGCTCTTTCTCTAAATTCTTCTAATGCTCCATCTGTCTTTGGTTTTTCGTTTCTAGAATCAAATCTTTCTTGATTAGCTAAAGCGGCTCTTTTTTTACGATATTCATCTAATTTAGCTTGTGCTGTTGAAGAAAGACCTGTTCCATGAGATGGGGTTTCGTCTGGTCTATTTCGACGATTCAAATTATGAGAAGCTGGACGGGTTGGAACTGAAAAATGAAATAAATTAGCCTGATGGAATGTCTGAAGATTCGATTAGTCACCTTGACTGACCCTTGAATTCTGCACTTTCTTGAGAAGTTGATGTGAGATTCATATCAGAAAGTTCGGATGCTAATCGATGCTTCTTTGAATCTCTCATTTGTTCTTCTTTTTGACTTTTCTCTTTACGTTTGAGTCTTGCTAAATTATCGAGACCAAGTTCAGAAGAGCGAGGTGTTTGTGGTACCTTGAAGACATGTTTTGCATCTGATTCCTTTCCAAGTCTTAAAGATCCAGATTTCGGCATAGCTATACCACCAGTGATCGAATTTGAAGGAAGTAAAATATCATGATCTTGAATGATCATTTGAGGTATACCACTTGTACCTTTCTCATTAAGTTTAATACCATTTGTGAAACCTTGAGATGGATCAAGACTGAGATCTAGAGTTTGATTTGAAAGATCAGTTCTTTCATTTAACTTTTTCCAAAGGGTAATAATATAATCATCTTTAAATTTTCCAAAGCTTTTAATATTATTTGAGAATGTTGGTAGTGTGTTACTGGTTGGAGAACGATAAAGCTCAATCACTCGTTTTGCTAAGACTTCATTTGGTGCATGTAAGTTGATATGTTCTGATATTTCGATTGCAAGTTGAGAGATTAATTGTGAGTATGATGATGACATTCTTGATCTTGAATCTGATGAACTAATTCCAGAGTTCCATTCAATCGAAAGGTAAAGAGAAAGAGCTGATTTCCAGATAGTACCGCATACAAGATGAAAATCTAATTACAGTATTAGAGTGTCACATGTGTTACAGACACCAGTGAAACTCAAATGATAGTTCTGTGAAAGGTTATATTTCATAATTCGGTTGACTCTGGTTTGTCAAAGACATCGAAATCCAAAATTATCAATTTGGTAAGTTTAACAATTCACTTTTTATAAAAGAAAACAGAAAACTAACAAAAGAACTGATTGGATTAGTAGCTAAACAGAATCAAACGAAATGGTACCTAACATCATCACCAACTTACCAAAACAAATCACTCCTCAACATATTTCAAATTTACATACTGCTTTCTTAAACACTTCATCTCGATTTACATCTTATAACTTTAGAGAATATTTCATAAGACGTTCAAACTTAAAATTCAATCAAGAATTACCTACTATCATCAAGAGTACTTCAATCACTTCAGAAACTTCAACCGATCAATCTTCTCAAGAAACACTACAGAAATGGTGGAAAGATTCAATTAAAGAGTTAATGGTTTTAGAACGTGCTAGTGTCATGAATCGATTATACGAAGCTCCTAAATTGGTTGTTGAAGGTGAAGGTCGATTTATAGTAGCTGCTGGTGGTGGTGCTGGAATGGAACAATCGTAAGTTTTTAGATTCGACTTCACTCTGTTCTTAAGTACATTACTCATCGTTTGACTTATTATAGAACCGGTGGAGCAGGACAACCTGATCAGGCAGGCGATACTATCAAGTCACCGCCGCCTCCTCATTCACCTTCATCGTCATAAACTCTCAATCATTCATATGTCACTCACAACCATCTCAGGGCCCTAGTCGTCTGTTCTTTCATTTGACTCTATCCATGCGGATTTCTACACCAAGATAAATCAGACATGTCATATAGATGGCATGCCTTGCTGTAAATTGGGCTCATTGAGATTGAAACATAGAATCTGTGAATATAAAAATTACCTTACTGGCTCCTGCTCTTATCACATGTAAACATATGGTCAACTAGCCAAAGTTCTGTCCTTGAATGCATCTTACTCTCTTCAGCGTAGATCTTGCCCGTAGATTTCTACGCCTCTTGCTTAACCAAGCATATTTGTATATCAACATGTCTATTGGAACGCTTCTCCTTGCAAAACTTTTGCAAAAAAAACTTGAAAAATGACAAATGATGAGCAATTGATTCATCGGGAGATCAACTTGAAATCAGCTCGCTAGATGCGCTCGAGTATATTCTAGCTACCATTAAATGGGACAAGCCTCTTAGCACTTTTCGAGTATGCTAGGGCGAAGATACCCTCAAGCTTCAACCTACTTGAGCTGACCGAATCATACGGTCAATGGGAGCGAGAAGACGAGTCAAGTGGATTGACTCTTGACGCTTGCGCCTGATAGTTAACATCAAGAATTTTGTTTGAATATCAATATCCCCTACCACGTCCACCACCAAATCCTCGACCACCACCTCCTCCTCTTCCACCACCACCACCACCGCGGAATCCGCCCCCGCCTCTTGGGGGTCCACCGCGTGAAAATCCACGTGAGCCACCGCTACTACCACCACGCGAGAAACCTCGACCTCCACCTCTTGGTGCTCCTCGTCCACCTCCCCTTGGGCCACCTCTTGGAGCTCCTCGACCACCGCCTCTTCCTCCACCTCTACCACCACCTCTCTTTGCAACTGTAAAAACGAGAATATCAAGAGTATCAAAGCATTAGTGATTACAATTTTTTTAAGAATCGATATCGAATCCACTGACTCTTCTCTCCAGCCGGTTTTGGCAAAAACCTTTCGATAGGTAAAATCTTATCACTACCAATAAAAACTTTATCACCAGGATTAAATGAAGAAGCTACCATTCCATCTGCCATCTTGATGGTAAAAGAAAAATCATTGATAGGTCCTAAGATTTCATCTACTTTACCGATAGATGATTTATTGGCTAAATAAATTGGTGCGTTGAAGTATGGAACCTAAAGTTTTAAGATTTAAATCATAATCAATCAAAAAAAAACAAGTTGATGTGATTTAAAACGATTTGGTTGGTTTGAATGATTTACTTTACTTGTGCTAGTTGAAGTACAAAGTAATTCACCCTCTACAGCATGAACACATGTTCCCATTTCTAAAACCAAAAAAATAAAATTAAAGTCAGCATCAAGTTCAAACAAGATAATAGTCTCTTTGTTCGTTGGTCATTTGTTCTGAAAACGAGGTGAAAGAATCAAAATCTCAAACCTAAAACTTCAGCAGGGGGTCCATTATCAAATCCTCCACCAAATCCACCTCTACCACCTCTAAACCCACCACCACCTCCTCGACCTCTTGGTGCACCCCTTCCTCCACGATCACCTCCTCCTCCACGAAATCCTCCCCTTCCTGACATATTTTGTTATATCGGTTAATGAATCAAGGTTATAAAGTCAATTGATTGATGTATGCGTTCAAGCTTGTCGAACAAGTTTGAAACCGTTCGATGTCGTCGCCTCGATTGGTATGATTCAGTTATTCGTGTCTGCAGTTCCGGAGTATCGAACTGATAGATATGGTAAGGTGTCTTGAAGGTCTGGGAATTGTCCGTTGAATGCTATTTTTTGAACTTTGGCTTGTTCTTTTGGCGGTACTTTTTGCTTTTTTTTCTTTTAGCTGACAGTGCTCTCTTATCATGCTAGAAACATACTCCTCCCACATATGCTTGTAAGTCTGACGAACCTCAAAAAGATCCGGAGATCGGTGCTGGTGCGGGTCGGCCTGGCTGACTACTCGCATTTGCGATTCGGGTCGCTCAGCCCCCTTCGTTCTTGGGGCACGGACAAGGTGCATGCACTAGACTGGTCACAAAACCCATAACACATCCCCTAAAGCCATCCGAGCAAACAGGACCCTGGAAAGCCCCGATATACCCTCCTAATGGAAATCCCGAAATTTTCCCCTCCTACCTACACAAATTTCGCCGGTTTTCACAAAAAAAACTCGGATTCCTACCTGTTGACAAAGGACCATTTTTTTTTTCGGAGAAAGGTCCCAATATTCCTTCCATCTGCATAAGGACCCTCAAAATCTGTGTTTTTGGGCGTTTCAGAGCAATTAGACATCTTGATTTTTTTTCCGGAAAAACTTGTATATTTTTTTGGGAATTTGGTAGAAGAATCACAAGAGTTGAAGTTGTTGAGAGAGAAATAGACTAGTGAGTAGTATAGCTATGTAGTGTTATGTAGTTGAGTTTTAAAAAAAACGAGTAATTCAATTCCTGGCCAGCCACTGGAGGGACTGTGTTTCCAGTTCCTGGCCAGCCACTGCAGTCGGTCCACTGCTGTAACAGGTAAAAACATCAAAGTGAATCTCTACACATGAGGGAGATCAGGGTCTGAGAATTCAATATCAAGAAGTAGAAAAAGAGCAGTCAAACGTTTCAGAAAAGGGACTAAAGAGACTGGTATTTTTTTGAATTTGGGAGAGATGAAGCGAAACAACTTGAAGAAATAACACAAAATCAAATCTCTAGATAAGGTGGAGAGAAATAAAAACCAAGTTAGATATTACAATTCAAGTATAGCTTATTTTTTTCTAGCTTTAGCGTGTTCAACAGCAAGTTGTTTGAGAATTGCCTTGATGTACTGTTTCTGGCTCATAGCCTTTAACATAGCACGATAAGCTTGAGGAATCCATATGGTGTTAGCCTTGGGTTCAGTAATATTCATTGATGAGGTGGGGGGAAACACATAGTGAATATCTGCTATATCAAGATGCGAGAATATGAGGCGATTTGGAAAGTTTTCTTCAAAACTACACGCTCCAGGATTCCCTTTATACATGTAAAGCTGGGTAGATGCATATGAGAGCTTAGATCGAGTGGACGATTTGGTGATCCACTCGTGCTTACCATTCTGGTAAATGTAGAGAGCACAGATCTTACCCAAAAAAAGCATCTAAAACGAATCAAGAGTACATTAAATGATCAGAGTCGGCAGCTTCATATTTGAAACAGGGGATGACATACATTGTTTTTTATAACCACAACAAACTTGTTTACTTCAAGTGGATTGTCTTCTGATACATTGCCACTTGTATAAAGTGTTTGTGTTGCGATGTCGAGAGTTGTTGATGTATTTTTTGCAATCCAATTGAGGTCAAGCTTTACATGAATGTTCCATTGATGTAAGCGATCCAGAGCCTTGTCCATCTGCTCAGAGTTTTTCAGCATGATGGCTACCAATTTACTACATGTCCGAGGGTCCAATTTGGTGGCTCCATTTGCATTGGCGTGATCAGAAGCCACAGGATCCTGGTGGTTGTTTTTTTTCTTTCGTTCATTACCTTTTCCTTTTGCTACGCGAGATATAGTAATTGTGTCTAATATCAACGAAAACT
>NW_006768780.1:1103807-1109667 GCF_000204055.1 Melampsora larici-populina 98AG31
AACATCGGGTTTCATTGTGACTCGATGATCATTGCTACTCACCTTATGTATTGAAGTGGGTAGCCTGGTGGCCCTGAGAACCCTCTTTCCTACCTAATGTGTAAGAAACCTAATTTTTTTTTCCACACTTTTTGACATATTCCTACATACAAAATAAGGCTCCTGTGTGACTTTTTTTTTCAAATTTTTAGAATTCCTACACAGAACATAAGGACCATTTTTACCCAAAAAGGCCAATTCCTACATACCCAATTAGGCGGGTATATAGGGGCTTTCCAGGGTCCTGAGCAAACCCATGATTTTCGGCTTCTCCATCGGCCTTCATCTACTGTAAAAGAAGTTTTGCCCGCTGTTCAAATTGTTCATACCGCCTAGTATGCTCTCATCTATGGAAATCATTTCAGATTCTATTCCCCTAGATAGAGGAGATTTAGATACCTTGAACCATTTGGATACCGTCTACCTCACCTTGGAAAGATATGTTTTATCGAGGTGACACGCTTAATGAGCGTACAGCAGTTTCGCCTCAAAGTCATATCCTAGCATGAAATGTCCAATTTTTGATTTCATTCATACATATTTTTTATCCTATCTGTTACGCGTAATTGAAGCGTTAAGATCCTGATGTTGCCTCTGATCTACGATAAGGGATTTGGTAATACGGATATCGCTCTGATGGGTGCCGGGTTCTGTCTGGTTATCAGGATGTAGAAAGTGAAGATATCTAATAGGGAACTTCCCGTTCCGATGAGATCCTACAAGTTTTCAATCTTGAATTCTATGTCGTAATAAGTTTCGTGATTTATTAGATAGAAAAATTCATCTCGTCATCATTTTTTGAAAGAGACCTTTGTAATCTATGTGAGAGAAACGTTCAAGGGAGCTCGGTATGTAATGCGCAGATGAGTCTTGAACATCGATGAGTTTTGACTTCCGGTGAGGTACTAAAACGAGGCTATCTTGATCACCTTTAGCCCAAACGGCTGCATCTTTGAAGGAATTCCCACTTTGTTTCTTGAGCGCTGATTTTTGGATAACATCCAAGTCACTTGTTCAATTAAAATCTACTTCATCTGAGATGCATATGATACCAAGCTGGTTTCAATCCCTATATTTCTTTATCCTCTTAAGCATATCACATGTAATCTCTAAACCCATGCACATTCATGTATCTGGTAGAGGGATCGAAATCCCACTAACAAATCATGGACGGTTATCTGGTAATAACCCTCACCCACTTAACAGACACGCTTCTAGCTCTTTTGGTTCCCCTGAGTTTTCGCAAAATGGTGAGCTTTGAGTCCTATATCTCTTGATCCTTGACTTGATCAATCAAGGACTGACTTGCGGTTTTATAACATTTTCAGTATCGCCCTTAAGATTGAACTCTAATACCAAGGGGCTGATTAAACACACTGGAGCCAAGACTTCAAATGACTTAGGTCAGTAAGGAACTCGCAAAGAAAAATTGGTCATGGTATTGATCGCGTGTTACTACTCTTTCACCCATCTTGGATCATAAGATATGACCGATCATTGTGAGTACATGTCGTGAATAGCTGCTTGTTACCTGTGAGTTCATACTGACATTTTGAATGCTTGTGTAAAACAAATACCACTGGAAGATGACCTCCCTGAAGACGAGAATAGTGCAGCCCACACTGAAGTGAGGAACATTGGTTTGATGTTGATGAACCCGGATCAGCATCTCACAATTGCTTCAGAAATATCCCATCGAACAAAAAATGAAGCTATAAATAAAATCATAAAGTATATCAAGAACCGTCAAGATAGTGTACCATTTCTTACTGACAGTTTAAGGATCTTAAGACAAGTAATTAATTCAGATCCAGCTGAAAATAAAGAGGTACAAGAAGCTTTGTATAAGTTTTTAGGGGAGAAATCAACAAGTGATTTGACGAAGAAGGTATACTTTGGTTTGGGTTTGTTGTTTTCTACTTTGAATTTGATCCCTTTCAGTTAACTAGAAATTTAAATACTTCACAATTCTTCATTTCATTAGTTCAAGATGATGCGCACTTCACTTTTAAAAACTGTCAGTAATTATTTCTTGAGTGATTTTAAATGTTAAGCAGGTTCTAAATCTCTTCAAAATAGTTAATCTCGAAGAGTACCTCAATACATTCAAGAAATCCTTATCTAAAGAGATTTTGGAATTTTGGAATGACTTTTCAACAAAAGAAAAAAGTGAAAAATCACTTGTGCAGGAGATGGAGAAAATGATTTTGGAAAAATTGAATTCACTTTCGAGTGAGATGGATATTGGAGCTCAATTGATTCCGATTCTTTTTGCCAATATCTCTAGAGCTGAGAGAGAGAAAATCAATCTGTTTGGAATGCTTTACCGTCTCTCAAAGATCAAAATTGTATTAGATGGAGATAACCTTCGTTTGTTGGTCTTAACTGGTAAGTGATTCATGTTAAACAAAACAAAAAGTTGAACATGAATTGAACTCGATTTGGCATCCAGAACAGAAAATAATAGCTCATGAAGCTTGTAAGCGTCTGGCCTCAACCTCCGCCATCTTGGCAAGGAGATATGAAACTCTGTGTGAGTCAAGATTCACACCTTTTCAATCAAATATCATGTATGGTTGATATCTTTTTCTGACCCTTGCAGTAAGACGAGACGCGAGAGAAACTCTTTTGAAAAGTGAGTTATTGAACGTCGAATTCAGTTCCCAAAGCAAGCTCATCTTCATCATCATTTCTGTTCTCGGTCCTTAATAAACAGCCAACCTTTCAGAATTTTCTTTACAAATCTTACTCACCAAGGATCCCTTACTTAAAAATATATTCCACTCTTTATTATCTGATCCTGATACTGTCCAGTCTGAGAAAGATTTACTTTTAGAAAGTTTGGTATCATTTTTGAAAAAGGAAGCTGATAAACCAAATATGGGGACAGAAGCTTATCAATTAACGATTCAAATACTGTTTTATTATGGAAAATCACTCATTGAAAAGGATACATCACATCGTAAGAACAAAACATACCAAACCGTGTTAAGAGCTTTGGAAGATGTTCAAGGCGCAGAAGTTATTCAAGAAAATTCCATCTTCTCGCTTGAAGCGTTGAGAATACTTAAGTCGACATCTAAAGAAGGTAGCTTGGAGAATAGCAGAATGGCAGCTGCTTCTTACCTTACTTCACTCTCTCCATATTTTGCAACTTATTTTTGGTCGATTAACGCTGCTTTGACTGCTTCCCCGACGAGATCACGCACCGAAATCGAAGGAGATCTTGGTAAGCTAATTCGATTTCACGGAACAATTCTTTTCTTCTTCTTTACTAATCTTTTTTGATGTCTCTAGTACGAGAAGAAATACTTGAAAGAATCAAATGGTTCGAATCAGCAGAAATGAGCCTGAAAGTAGAAAAGCTTTTCGAAGAAATCAGCTATACTTCAATGGATGAAAAGTACCGAATCATAGAAGCCTTCAAACATTCCGTCATCAATAAGTCTGAAGAAATTGAAAACCAAAACTTCTTGACAAGTTCAACTTGGAGACACTTTTTGCTTTTGAGTTTAAGTGCGACGAAAGCTTTGCAATCTTCTACAGATTCAAATTCTCGTTTCTTATTGCTGATAACAGGAGAACTTCAAGATCTTTGTCATACTTCTTCAGTTCTTAATAATGAGCTTGCTTCAATCTCTTTGAAAGTCTTACGTGAACATGCTCCACGATCTCTATTAGTTAGAGCTTTGGAAGTCTCGAAATAACATTTGCTGGCGAGGAACTCAAGCTGTAAAGAACGTGAAGAGGCTTTAGATAGATATAGTTCTGTTTGTATACTTGAAATTGAAATATCTTTGACTGCCATAAGTAGAGTGAATGTTTTCCAAATTTGTTTCCAGGAACAGTGAGACAAGCCCAATCCTCGAAGGAACCACTTGAAGTACGTAGCCTCCCAGCCATCTCGTATGTTTCATTATCAAGATATGTAAACCTGTCTATCTCCTCGAGTCCCAGAGCTGGGAATACCATCATCTATTCTGATTCTGTCGATTTCTGAGATTTGAAAGCCCGTCATCAATCTCTTCAAAGATATTTACTCCCGTCTTTTTCTACCATATCATTCGTGACACTATCTCTTCACTCTATGGTCAGAGGTTCAAAGCTTTCGCCGTCCCAGAGCCATTGACGTTCAGCTACGAGAACCCTGGTCCGTCACATTGGAACTCGAACTTGAAGATAAACAAGGACCTAGAAAGTTGCACCAATTTACAGGTTTTTATGGATTTATGGCGTTCAAACATGCGCGAGAAATTTGCAAGTTGTGAGAAAGTTCTGTGCAAGTTCTTTTAAACATCTTGCATAGAACTTCCACAAAACTTGCAGACTTAAGAAAGTTATGTGTGAACCTAGGCTTCCCCGCTTTGAGGACTCAGTTTGCCCTTGATGAGATACATACAGCAGGGGGTTGTGAAAAAATTAATTAAGCAAGATCCGTGCAAGATTTCTTGCACGGATCTTGCACGGATCTTGCACATCGGTTTTGCAAATTTCTTGCACATGTTTGAACGCCATAATTGATATACAATACAGCCATCGTCTCTCGGTATAAACTATGGATCCCACTATTTAGCGCCCCCTTGGGCAATATCCGGCGCCCCTCGAGTTTTGATCAATACCCGTGTGGCCCGTCAAAACCCGAGCACTATCAGCCTAAGTTTTGCTGAGTCGGACCCTGAGGGCTCCTTGAGGGCTCCTCACGGGGGCACAACTTCACAGATGAGCCCTTTATTTGACATTTTTGGTGCCCTTCCATCCTTGATGGGGCGACAAACATCATTGAAGCAAATGAAAGGGCACCTAAGTTCTTTTGCGCCCGGACCGGTGTGGTGATCAATTTATGGGATCAATTAAAAAATTCACAATTACCAGTTTACCAGTTTATTAGCAGGATTCAGCAGGAAAGAAAATTCGAAATGGAGGTTTTTGATCAATTGAAGCTCTTGTAGGCTTATGTATTGGTCATTAGGTCAACATTACATCATTTTTATTTCACATTATATATTAAGATCATTATAGTTTACTTACAAATTTATTACAAAAAGAAAGAAAGAAAAACATAAGAAAAATTCGAAATTATAGGTACAAAGGTTGGAAAATGGTTTTTAGGTTAGTAAAAATAAAGTTATGGGTATTATGAGGTTAGAATATGAAAGAACAACATTATATTATACTATGACAATTTTAATCTTCAAGGTTGATAAGTAGAAACAGAAGTTATTAGGGAAAAGGCACTTTTTCGAAGTTGGTAAACAAGAGGTACACGTATAGTTTGGTTGTGTAATAGTGGTAGTGATGGAATTTAAGGTTGCCAAGAGGATTTTTCGGGATTTTTAAGGTTATAGATGATGATGTCATATTACAAGAGCAAGAAAAAGAGAGTAGTAGCTGTGAAAAGTGAAGAAAATGGGTGAAATTCGTGGAAAATGGAGGTTTTCAGCTAATTACATATGTCAAATGACGTCAGAATAGGTTGGTAGATGGCTCATTCAACGCAGGAGAGTGGATTACATAATGTACAAACTTTAAATCATTAGTAATGGAGGTGTGTGTAAAAAGTTATAAGGCAAATAAAGAATTGGTGTGAATCTCGAATTTACAGTCACAAGTCACATGTAACACTAAAAACTTTAACTTCACAACTCAATATCTTACTCATCACTCGTCAGAAGTAGGTCATGTAGGTGTCAGAAATGATCAGTAACACGTGGGCTACAAGATGCACTTTAGTAATCAAAAATTGGAGCACATCTGAAAAAATTCGTAATCTCCAAAATTGGTTTTCAGCTAGTTTACCAGGACACAATCACCTGTATTCCTC
>NW_006768780.1:1111475-1140638 GCF_000204055.1 Melampsora larici-populina 98AG31
CCTTTTTGCTTTTGAGTTTAAGTGCCACGAAAGCATTGCAATCTTCTACAGATTCGAATTCTCGTTTCTTATTGCTGATAACAGGAGAACTTCAAGATCTTTGTCATACTTCTTCAGTTCTTAATAATGAACTTGCTTCAATCTCTTTGAATGTCTTACGTGAACATGCTCCACAATCTCTATTAGTTAGAGCTTTAGAAGTCTCGAAATAACATTTGCTGGCGAGGAACTCAAGCTGTAAAGAACGTGAAGAGGCTTTAGATGGATATAGTTCTGTTTGTATACTTGAAATTGAAATATCTTTGACTGCCATAAGTAGAGTGAATGTTTTCCAAATTTGTTTCCAGGAACAGTGAGACAAGCCCAATCCTCGAAGGAACCACTTGAAGTACGCAGCCTCCCAGCCATCTCGTATGTTTCATTATCAAGATATGTAAACCTGTCTATCTCCTCGAGTCCCAGAGCTGGGAATACCATCATCTATTCCTTGATTCTGGCGATTTCTGAGATTTGAAAGCCCGTCATCAATCTCTTCAAAGATATTTACTCCCGTCTTTTTCTACCATATCATTCGTGACACTATCTCTTCACTCTATGGTCAGAGGTTCAAAGCTTTCGCCGTCCCAGAGCCATTGACGTTCAGCTACGAGAACCCTGGTCCGTCACATTGGAACTCAAACTTGAAGATAAACAAGGACCTAGAAAGTTTCACCAATTTACAGGTTTTTATGGATTGATATACATTACAGCCATCGTCTCTCGGTATAAACTATCTATCAACAACTTGATAACCTTTCTCTAGATAGAGAAGGCAGCTAAATTATGCATGCGATCTTCCGATTCGAGGTTTCAGGTTTCAATGACCACGCACATCGAAACCGTCAAACGACATTAAAGTGTAGGAATCTTCTGGGAATGAGATAGCATATCATCAATTCTTAGCACGTCCACTCACTCTCAATCAACTGGTCCTCACGTCTATCGAAAGGGTCAGTCTTGGCAACATCTCCGAGCTACCGAAACCTCGCCGTTGGAGAGATTACACCGTCGAAGACAGTCAATTGTTCGAACAAAAGCACGGTGTAGGAGGACAGTGACTCTATGTGCACAGTGCGATGAACAGGCTATTTGACTGATTGAACAAGATGGCTTCATGGTAATTATACAAAACACACACATCAAGACTGAAACATTGGTAAGAGGGCTTCTTGGGAAAACAATTTTAGCAAGAGCAGCTCAGGAGTAATCAAGAAGTTTCAGACTGAGTGGTATATTTTGTTTAAGTTTAGAATACCAAGACTCGTATGCACATCAATAACTCAAATGAGCATTTAAGCATCTGAAACCTTAACAATCAGCTTTCCCGATGTCTTACGGGACACTATAAAGAATGTAATACAAAAAGACATCAACACAAATATCCCGCAATCTTTGTCTTATGTTGGGACCTACCGATGTCAGTATGCGCAGCGCGTACTCCAGCTTCGTCAAATGAATAACCTTCTTTCTTGTGGTATTTTGGACGTACTACACCCTTGGCAATCAAATTGAATAGTTCACCAGTGTAATGTGACCATTCTTCAGGCGTATGAACATATCTAAGGAAAGAAAAAAATAATCTAAATAAGTCCGTGGATCTCCCATAAAAAGGTAGATCTGCTTACTGATCTAACATTGGTCGACATACTAAATAGAATCGCAGGCGTAGAATATCAATATCTCAAAGGCATGATGCGAAGAAGAAACGTACATTTTAAATTCTTGGCCATCAGTTTCAAGGCGGAGAATGCTGGTGGTGGACCACTCGCATTTCCGAAAACCACAATGGTTCCTTTTCTATATCAATCAGAAAATTGAATGTCAAAAAATTAGCTAATAGTCAAAGATCAGCAAAGATACAGGTTCAGTTAGAGAGCCTCTTTACCGTTTCACAACATCGAAATCGCTTTCCCAAGTATTCTATGAGAAGTATCATAAGCACATCAGATCTCCCTTGGCCATATGATGCCCAAGCCATCTAGCACTGCTTACGTGACCAACACCATCAAACACAGCCGCAACACCCTCACCCCCGGGGGTAAGACTTTTGATCTTGGATGTCACCTCTTGCATATCTTTGTCGCCATAGGTGACTATGTGTTCAGCGCCATTTGCCATAGCTTCGCGTGCCTTTTCGGCAGTGGATGTGGTACCTATGACGTGTGCACCGGCGTTTGAGAGACTGTTGAACGCACGCACATGTCGGTTCAGTTAATTCGATTTCATACATGAATCAAATATATGAGTGACAAACATTTGACACAATAGACTCCCCACACCGCCAGCCGCAGCATGCACCAATATGTATTCTCCCTTCTCGACCCTGTGAGCCTCGCGCATAAAGGTGAGTGCTAAGGTAGCAAGATCAGCTCAGATGATGAGTGAAAAGTTCAGAAAGCGATACGTGCATACCGGTTAAGCCTTGCACAAAGAGCCCAGCAGCATCCTTGGTGGAAACTGCATCTGGAATTTTGCAAGCTCTGTGTGTACGACATCGAGTATATTGTTGCAGCCCACCTCCGCCCATGTATCCCACAACACGTTCACCAAGAGAAAAGCTAGTGACTCGGGAACCGAGACGGACTATCGTTCCGGCCGCTTCATTGCCAAGGGTGAAAGGCAATGAGACGCTGTAAAGACCGGAACGAAAATATGTCTATGCACCCAAATATCCATCAATTTGAGAAACAATTGAGCAAACATGACATGGGTAGAGTTCGAGTGAGATATTTAGGCTTACGTCGATGAAGTTGACCTGAGAATAATCAAAAGTGATATATAAATGATCACAATGTTACCACCGTCATTGTTATGCAAATAATCAGTCTAAATTTACGAAACTCTTTGCACTCAAGATAAGAAATGTACCCACCCCGCACCATTCGACCTTTATCAATATTTCATCTTCCCCAAGTTCAGGTATAGGTATCTCTTTAAGTTGTATCACCTCAACTCCACCAGTTTGGCAGATCTGAATAGCTGATTGGGTCTGAGGAACTGAAGTTTTAGTGACAGTCATCATGTAAGGAAGTATTGTGTGGATATCTACGTTGAAGTTGGAGTAGATAGCTCGATCGGAAAAGGGGGTCAGATATGGTCTTTTGTATCAAATGGAGTATGAAGTCACATCAGAAAAGATGAGCCGAAAAGTTGGTTCATCCAAACACAGCTCATGAACGTCGATGTACAAACAACTCCTTCACCGCGGCGGTGTTGTGGGGTGAGGACAGGGAGTGACGTCACCAGTGATCGGGGTGTGGCGGGTGGTTCCCGGAATCGGGCAGAGTCGGGGCTCTTTCAAGGCATGTTCTGCAGATCCGCACCAAAATAGCCATAGCCTGGTGTAAGCGGAGTACATATTTCTTACGTCCTCCCAATGAAACTTATCACTGCTTTAGTGCCTTGGAAAAAGTCTTCTCAATAAAAATGTCAACTCTGAACCTGCCAAAGTACGATGCCATTTGCCATTTGCCCGATGCCTACCCAATCAAACCAACATGGAAAACGGTTTGAAGTAATTCAGTTGAAGATCTGATCTTCTCAGATTCCAGCTTGTTCGTCAAACTTGATGGAGGTTCAATTTCCGAAGCAAACAACAACATTGCTACTACAATACATGTTATGAATTAAGAAATAGTTTCCAGGGAAATGTACAAAACTAACACATCTACCTCCAAGCTGAAGATCCCAAGGAACTTTACAACTGTCCTAGCATCCATTCATCTCTAAGCGCTTCCACGATTCGGTTCACCTTTTGCACGGCAGTTTCACGAAGCGGAGCCGAACCTTCGACATAATACTTGAGCTTCCATAACTCTGTACCACTAGTTCTGAGGGTAGCAATCACTTTCCCACCTTCACCTCCAATCGTGAAGGTAATCATCTGTGAACTGCGAGATGTTGGTAAATCAGGTAAGAAATCAGGCGGACGAGAATTATCATAACCAATCGTCAAATCTCTGATGCATTCGATTGGAAAGGAGGCGAGAGTCTGAGGGAACTGTAAAGCTTGGACAACAGCTTCCCTCTGATCCAATTTCGTATCCTTCAAAAACGCAACACATCTGTCAGTCACAGCAGTTTAATTGCTTTTTGAAGAACGTTGCATCACTTACGTTTGCTGCACCGAAACGTAATTTGTGGAAAGCTTGATCAACCTTTGAAGGATCTTTGCAGGTGAAGTAGCCGTTATTGGTTGCAAAGTACCCATAGCTGAAATGGGACAAGTAACTGGATCAATTTAGCTCGACAATATATTGATGCCCTAAACGACTTACCGCTGGTAAATGCTGTCCAAGTATTGAGTCAGTGATACGCCTCTTTCTGCCAGCTCTGTGGCCAGTTCAGCCCATATTGCCAACGCAGTGATTCCGTCTTTGTCACGTAGTGAGTTCCCACACATATATCCCAACGCCTCTTCATACGCAAATGGCACCTTAAATCCCTCCAATTCCAGCTCGAGTGTAGCGTTCCCAAGGTACTTGAAGCCAGTCAATGTCTCTTTGAACTTGAATCCCTCTTGGATTGCCACGGTCGCTAAGAGTTTGGATGACGGGGTGGAAGCAAGCATAGCTAGTTTATCTGAAACATGCACATGTGGATTATGAGTTTTGTGAAAATTATCATTACCCTACGCGATCCTTTTCTTGTGTTTAGTACTCACCAAGTGGTTGACCAGATCTCTTATACTGTTCTAGAGTCCAAACTCCCAAGATACTCCCGATCTCATCACCAGAAAACACGTGCCACTGGGAGCTAAATTCGAGCCACTTGATATCAATGGTCGTCATGATTATTGGCGAAAGCTATCTCTAAAATACGTACCCCAGCCATTCCGCTGCGCAAAAACGGTCAGCATCCGGGTCGTTTGCAAGTAGGATAATGTTTTTCTTGGAATCCTTCGAGTAAATTTCCTCGCCTAGTCGCATCGCCAAATCTAATGCACCTTTTTCCTCTGGATTGGGGAACTTCACGCTTGGAAAACTAGGATCAGGTTCGGATTGTTGAGGTACAGTGATCAATGACTGGCGAGGAAACCCGAAACCTTCGGTCAGTACATGTGTCACGAATGGTAACCCAACTCCATGCATCGGAGTGTAAATGAATGTGATGGGAGTGGCCGAATTTAAATTTCTGCAGAAATCCATGAAAAAGATATCATCAATACACACGTGAGCATACGTCGATTAAGAGGGGATGTATACCTTTCGCGCGTAGATAGACTAGCAGCCATTTGAAAATACTGTTCCTTGATTGTGTCGGTACGATCAAAGCACAGTTTGTCTTTTGAACGGTCGACCAGATCAAGATCCCATGCTTCCTCGACTACCTCAAGGTTACCTTCGATTGCAGCAGCAATTCCTGCATCGTGAGGTGGAATGATCTGGACCGCATTCGAATAGTAGCTGCATACATGTCAAAATCGACGTCATGAGTGAAGGGAAAAAAGTCCTGATGGGTCACATGTCTGCCTACAGTTTGTAGCCATTATCAGCAGCCGGATTGTGGGACGCTGTGATCATCACCCCAGCTGCTGCGCCAAGAAACTTAGTCCCAAATGGCTATATGACATATGAAGTCCATCGCACAACAAAAGCAACTCAGAAACCTGCCGTATAACTGATTCAATAGCTGACTCTGCGTGGATTCCCACTTACCACAATAGGAGTTGCAACGATGCCCTTCAGCAAATAACATTTTATTCCGCGTCGGATGAAAGCCAATGATGCCAGGTGAGCGAAGCGCCGAGAATTGTGACGGTGGTCGTGTCCTACTACCACGCCCCTTGACTCGACGTTGGGGATGTTCTCAATCAAGTATGCCGCAAGGCCTACGAGATGAAAGTTTCTTAGGGCGCCGAACGGAGGTTTAAACCGAGTGATACTGGGATAGCTAGGACAGCCACTTGCCTTGAGATGCTTGGATGACGGTAAGATCATTCATACGTGAAAATCCAGCGGACATCTCCGCTCGAAGACCTAGTAGGCACCGTGAGTTATTAGGAGCAATGATCGAGTTAGGGAAGCAGTATCAACTTACCAGCCGTACCAAAACTGATACGCTTCAAGAGCCGATCAGCCAGCTCTTCGTTGTTCCCTTTGGCACATAGGTCCTCAATTTGAGCTCGAGTCGTGGGGTTCTTTTGGAAATACCACAGAAGCGAGGGTTTATGAGAGCCATCGATAGAGGTTCGAGCGCATTTGAGCAAGCTTGCGGAACATCATCTATTTTCAAGTCGAGCAAGTGGACGCACCCGGCTGTTGCACCACAACAAGTGAAACTACATAAGTCAGTTTCCCGACATCTAGGGCGAAACCTTCATGGATATCAAATGTGAATGAAGCTCACTCAAGGCGCAACCATTCTTTTGTGAGCCATTCTAAGCTTTGCCCGGACATCTTTGAGTTGGTGACAGAGTATTATTTTCGGTGGTGGTGGTGGGCTCAAAGTCGAGACAGAGCTATCGTTACTTGCTCTAAATAGTGGACCGAGTCCCGAGATTGACCCACACGTGGGTCCACTCTGGGACATCGGGGCTGCCAGCTGTCGGATCTGGTTGGAAGCTGCGGGCCGCGCCAGCCACCAAGAGTGCGGCGTATTTATTTACACGACATGCTACTTAGCCGGAGTAGCTCACATTAGGGGTTGGGCGAAAAACTGACCAACCAGTTTTGCGCCTTTGAGAAGCGAGGCGAAGCAAGTCAAAGATGGCCGGAAACGACTGTGTGCAGGTTTCACAGACCTGTCGTTCTGCTAGGTCACTCAAAGTCGGTGTTTGGGTCTGAAGACAGGCCTTTTCAACTGAGCTGAGCTCCAAAAGAGCCTAGGTGGTACCTGGCTCTCCTTTGTGAAAGGTGGAAAGATGTTGTCTACGTGGCTTGGGTGGCGCAAATTGCTTTGGTTTTTTGAATTGTTCAGGCTTTGGAATGATCAAGAACACCGTCCACCAGTTGACTTTTGGTGATTCTTTTGCAAAGCAAAGCAAACAACAAGTTTTTTTGTTGGCTTTGATATTGTTCTAGTGATTGTTCCTGAGCATTTGTAAAAAACTGAATTACAATTAACTGAATGGACTTCAGAAACTGGTTGGTTGGTTTTTTGCCCAACCCCTACTATGATTCAGCCTCAAGCTGGAAGTTAGCTTTGATTATACCCCATCATCAACTGTTTGAAGTCGTGCCCAAGCTGAGCTCTACGTTTTAATTCTTAATATATAAAGCTTCCCTTTTCCAAAGGAAAATACCCGTTTTATATCGGAGTTCAACTTGATTACCCCGGCAGCACTCAGTCGAGCTTTGGAAAGCTGAAATCACCTTGTTCAGAATGTTACCCTGGAGGATCACCCATTGCGGCCCACCAGTGCCTCAAATATTTTCGGAAAATGGACTCATCTGTACCAACAAACTTCCTCACTAGTAATCTATGTACAGTTTTTGTGGGGGCAACTGCTCATTTTTGGTCCTTTTTGCCATATTTGCAATAACCCATTGCCTTAGACCTACCCACCGCCCCACATATATCCCTTAGGGAAGCAGGGCCAATTCCAGGAAGGACAAGAGATATGGAAAATACCAAGGCAAAGAACATGACAGGAATAAGGATGAAAAAGGAGCTCACGCCAACAAGGACAATGTACAGGACAAAGAATGCAATGGCAAAGACAAAGACAAAGAAAAAGAAGACAGTGACAAAGACAAAGACAATGAAGAAGAGGATCACATATAAGAAGACAAAGAAAAAGAAACGGAGGAAACAAATGAAGAAGTGAGGATGAAAAAGCACTTGAACAATGTAATGACAAAGGCAAAGCCCAAATCAATTTTTGGAGACAGAGTCTCAATCCACCTTGGATTCTGTGGTAGACAATTCAGGTGACATTGTCATGCAGACCAAGGGATAAGATGAGACTGATTATGAAAAAAAATCAAAACAAATGGCTGCTGAAGATGAAGCTGTCAGTATGGTAGCTATGGTAATTGTTTGAAGTGCCATCAGCCTTGCCTTGCACCTTGATAAGATGGAAACCTCTCTGACCATAAGGGCTTCCCAAAAATCAAGCATCTTTAGACTGCTTGATTGGGCTACTCACCCCCAACTTGACAATCAGCCAGGCACCTACAGTTGATCCAGTCTAGTCTCAGCCACGACTCCGGCCCTGGTCCCCAAATTTTGGACCCTCCAGTAATACCTGGGGTGTTTTTTTGCAAAGGTTTTTTTTGGTTTCTCCAGCTTATTGCCACTTTCCATTCATCTATATTATACAGACCATGGCAAAGTGCAGCAAAGCATCCAGAGCTCAAAAGAAACAATGGAAGACCTTTCACAAGGCCAAAAATTTAGAAGAAGCTTTGGTTAATTACAAATCAGAAGATCAATCCCCCTCTGTAACAAACTCAAAGTCTGATATACCTCTGGATGAACCCATTCAAACCCCACTTGATGCTGATTTGGGGATGATCACACCCTCCCCTCCTGTAATTACAATTCCATCAGATTGCAACTCTGATATTGAGGAGTTACAAACCCTCCAGCCTCTTCAATCCATTCTCCTTCAACCATCTGAGCTTTACTGGATGCCTATTGATCCAGATTATCAATCAGAGGAAGACAATATGGATCCCTTGGACATACAACTATATGCACAAGCAAACATTGCGGACTCTTCAGATGACAAATCTTGCAATATGGAACTTGTCAATAATACATTATTCCCTGTTTTCACTTGTCCTGCTTTTCACCAACCAGCTCTTGGTAAACAAAAAACTAAGTACAGCCGTATCCTCAAAGGCTATAAACAGCCTTGTCTTTGAATTAATTCACAGAAGCTTGCACCACACATAATACCAAAAGAAACTAAGAAGTGATACCAAAAGAATCACCAAAAGGCTCTTGGCAAGCCCAACTTCACGTTTGATAACTGGGTTGTCAAAAATCCAGCTCCAGCTCCAGCTTCCCCTTCTTTGCCTGAAATCATACTTTATGAACCATTTGAAGAATCTGAAGACTTTGAAATGTTTGAATTCTCCAATCACAATAGCAATAACAAAAATGAAGAGAACAACACTACTGTATCAAATTCATGGATCAATGAATCTTACCCCAGGACCATGGGCAATCCTTGGTGGGATTGCATGCAGCTTATTGATCAAGTTTGGACATGAGAAATTTTGAGTATTTATTTCCTGACACACAGGGAGTTTTTGTCTTTGACTGCTCCTCTGCACACAAATCCCATGGAACCTGTGCTCTATGGGTTTCAAACATGAACCTCGGGCCTGGAGGAAAAAACTGTTACAATGCCAATGTAACAAGGACTATCTGTGACAGCTATCATCACCACATGTCACATAACAGCAGAGTACTTCAGTTTGTAGATTACGTCACTTGTAGACCCCTTCCTCATCTGACAATCTATCATATAGACAGACCTGAACCCCTGAGACTCAATCCTTGTCGAGAGCTCCCCCCCAACCACTGTCCTTAACAAAAACCCAAAGAAAGTACAAGATACCACCATCCCAACTGACAATCCTCAAATACCTATCAAACTTTGAGGCCTGCTACAGTAAATGGTATACCCAGCTGACCATCCAGATCCCAAACTGGCTGGATTATCAAAGGGTGTTTGTTGTGTCCTTCATGAGCGCGGATTGTGGGAGTTTTATGAAGCCAAAGCCAAAGAAGAAGGAAAAAGACCAGTTTTCCAATTTGAAACATGTATTATAAATTATCCGGCATTCAGTGTAACTTGGCTGCTCAAGAAGTTAGGTCGCAATGCAAGAAAGAACCACAAGGAGTGTATGAAAAAGGTGAAGATCCAGCTGTACCCAAAAATGAGGAGGTTGATGATCCAACCTGCTGTGCTTTAAAAATATGGAGCCTGCAGTCAGACTTCGCAAACGAGAAGCTGTTGCTTCAAATGATGATTGAGGAAGCTGGTCATATACAGTCAAACCCGTGCAATCACATAATTTGGGTGGAAGACTTTTTCTATGCATTTTCATGGGTTATGCAATTCCATTGTCAAATTTGGCAGTAGAAAGCATCAAGATTAAGAATTTTTTCTATGCATTATCACAGGTTATGCATCTGTGCGGGTATGCAATTGCACGGGTTTGACTGTATGTGTCTTTCTCCCAAAGTTACATTGTGAACTCAACCCAATAGAGCTCTATACACAAATGTTGTCCAGTATCAATTATCCAAAAGGATTTCAGAAAGATTGATTGCCAGAGAAATGCATATCAGTGAGTTTCAGTGTTTTTCTCATTTGATCCTTTCATTCTTTGACATTTATTTATGTTTAACAATCAAGACAAGGATACACTAGGTGTCAGCCCTGAGCCCTAATTACAGGACCATGGGCTAACAGTACCATATGTAATATCAAAATATTGTATAAAGCCATAAGCTACATCTCAAGGCTCAGTGTCAAGAGCCACTTAAACACATGTATGTAATGTATTAAATACATAGTAAACCTAACCCAAGTGTCAACCACAAGTTGACACGTGAATAGACAAGACTCACACACCAACCACAAGTTGACGCTGGAGCTGAGACTATATAAACCCCCCCTTCTTCCCTAGAATCACCCCCCATCTTTTACTACAATCACAACACAGAACCACATTTTACTTGACTCCTACTGAGAGGATCTTCAAGTACGTGGTTAGTTGTGTAGCTTGTTAAAGACCATTCTTGAGCATTATGGGTTCCATTGCTGAACACCCAAGGTACTGATTTCTACGAGCCCAGGGCATTCATTGTCTCTAGAAATAAACCTTAAAGTAGCAAAGCTTCCTCCTTTTTAAGGAGTCTAAAGTAGCCTTCAGGATCTCTGGTTTACCAAAGTGTAAAGCCTGCCCCTCGCAGTCTCACAAGGTTAGAGCACATTAGCTCTTTATTGCCCTTATATTTCCTTTCCCTTTCTCAAATCCTTTTCTTAGAGGTCAACTAGCTGTAGTCTTCACTTGGGTGTACCACGTGAATACTGCACCTTCCTTTTCCTACTCTATTTTCTGTGAAGAGTATGCCTAACAGACGCATACTCCTCACACTAGGTCACAAGCAGAAAAACTCATCAAGAAGTATTGTTCACATCAATGCATACCCCATAACACTGCATTGAAGGATGACATGGTGGGTAAACCTTGAGGATTTGACTCCTTGTCTTTATCTTTCTATTTTCATGTTCTCTATGAAGGAAAAATCAATTTTGTGACAATTTGAGAGAGCTGTTGAAGCTCCACATTCAAGCTCCACATTTCATGAAATGTGGAGCTTTGAAACATATGTGTGTCCTCAAAGTACATAAGTATATACTTAAGTGACTATGTGGGCACTTGAATACTTGAGTTTATCACTTAAGGACCTAAGCTAGGTACTTAAGTACTTAAGCTGAGCCTCCTATATACCCAGACTCAAATATTGAAGTTTCAAAAAAAATTTGAAAAAAATTGGTCAGTTGGATTGACTTTCCAGTTCATTTGTAACACAAACCCCATGTAATAAGCTCAAAAATGACTTATTACATGATGTCTATTGGTACAATTTTTGTGTATAGATTTCTGTAACAAGATATTGTTCTTGCAGAGCAGCTGTGGTTGAGACTAGACTGGAACAACTGTACTGTGCAGCTCAGTTACGGTATGGCACAGTATGAGTACAGTAGGGTATCTGTTACCACATTGATATCACTATACTCAATATTCTTGGTGAAGAATCAAGTAAGATGTGATCACGAGGAGTTGTGGAATGATATGGATTTGGTTCCTCTGCCAAAGTGGGAACAAGAAGGATTTATATGTTCCAAGACCTAGGTGCCAACTTGTGGTTGACCCTCAAGTTTGATTTTCCTTGGGTTAGGTTTCAACTTATCCATATTATAGTTAAACCTTATTTTTTCAGTGACTCTTGATACTGAACCATGACATGTAATCATTATGGTTTTGTACCAAGTTAGATATATTCACATGTGTGTTTGTTAGTCCGTGGTCCTGTACACAGGGCTAAGGGCTGACAGGCCTGATTTGTTGGCATTTCATGCTATAGTGCTTAGAGGCAAATAATTGCCAAATTCAAATCGAGGCCCAAACAACAAGACCTCAAGTCTGGTTGTTTAAACCAGACAACCAAAGTTCTGGAAAGCTCTCAATGGTGGCTTGCTAAGCTAAGCTAAGGATTTTTGCCACCTTGGCTTAGCTTAGCTAGAAGCCGCTAAGGAAAAATCCGCTAACGCTAATCTTAGCGGATTTCCGCTAACGCTAAGCCATTAGCTTAGCGGGCGTAAAATGACACCCGCTAAGCCAATTAATTGGCCGGTAAACCACTAATAGAGGCTTAGCGGCCCTTTTTTGCACTTAAAACATGTTTTTTTTGATAGCTAAGTTCTGGCTTAGCTTAGCGCCAACCCACTAAAGGAAAAATCAAAATTCAATTAGCTTAGCTTGAGTGCGCTAAGGATTTAGCAATAGCTTAGCAATAAAAAATCACTAAGCTAATGCACCGCTAAGCGCTAACTTAGCTTAGCCATGCCACCGTTGCTCTCATTGAGAGCTTTCCATGCATATGAGCTTTTTTTCCAAAACAATAAATCCATACCAAGACATCAGTTTTTTAATTTTTTCAAGTTCTGGAATCTTCCCATCAAGAGAAATTCCTGCATATCTTTTTTGGAAAACACGATGATTTTTTTATGTTATCCTAAAATTGAAGTGAATTCCATTTACAGCATGACTTCTATCTATGTACATGAGGGATGGAATCAAGTTGAGTAGTTGTACAACATGAAGACCAAGAGCTTCTAGATTTGGGACAGTGAAAACAGCTTGAGTTGATAGGGAAGCAAACAATTGCAAAAGATTATGACAAGAAAGCCAGACTTCATTCTGACCAAAGGGGTTTGAAATTTAATCAGCAGGGCCAAATGGACAACAAAAACTTGGCTCCACACACTATGCAATCTACAAATGACCTGAACAATCCATACAAACAACCACATCTCTTCTCCTAAATTGTGTGTATCTCCTCCCCCTGCTATTTTCTCATCCCCTGTACCTTACAAAATCTGATGATTGCCACCTTTACTGATAAGATGGAATCCCACCCCTTGATAGAAATGATAGAATAATATAGAAAGGTGAAGAAGACCAATCTTACTAACAAATCTGGATACAATAAGGAAAGTAACTTATGCTAATAGGTTATAAAGATATTATGACAGACAGAAATGTATTAGCAGATAACATGAAGACACAACTACATTACAAGCATGTGAACTTCATAACATTTACATTTGCTGCATCCTCACCTTGCATATAGATATTGTGTGGCTGTCATCTATTCACCCCCTTCCAGTTTATATGTACCAACTTTGCTTGTTCCTCTCAACCTGACCCATCATTGGCTTTGTGGTGGTGCCTTGGAGGTTTCAAAATATTTGCAAAATATTTTTTATAAATTTGAGATAGGTATTAAATATTTTATCCATCAACCAGGTTCTTAGGTTGACTGTGGGATTGTTGAAGCAGGCCTCAATTTGATAAGGGGAGGCATGAGGTAGCAAATTCTAAACTTAGTTTCTTTGATCTAAGAGCATCACTACTGGGACCCACTGAAAAAGAGCCAATCCAGAGCCTGTACAAGCCCTTGCTGACAGGTACAGGTGTGTATGGCAATTATCCCACCAAATTGTAAAATTTCAAGAAAACCAGGACTGAGTATAACAGCAAAAGTGTCATCAAATACATAGCCCAGTTGTGAAATCAAGGAATAGGTTTGTGTTAATATTGATTGGCAAAATGGGATAGCACCAATTGGAGAGGTGAGATGTTGGACAGTGTGCTCCTTTGGGCGCTATTTTTTTTATAGTTGACTGACCATTCCTATGAGGTCCTGTCAGATTTTTACTCGGTGAGCAAACCATACAGGCAGTTTACTAGGTCCGGTGCCTCAGTTTTTTTCCTATGGAATTTCTAAAGTCACTGTATTTTGCTATTTGGTTGGTGCGGTGGTGACAATCTAAGGTCTGTATGGTTTGGATGCCACTTTTTCTTGACCTCCCTGATTCAATTCTTATCCATGGACTTATATCTTGAGTTGTCCCTTGGTTGGTAAAATCAAACCAATGGTCCAAGAATTACCCCAGAGTATCTCATGATGTTTCTACACAATATTAAGTATATCTTTGTCTGATAGCTCAAATTGGATCCTCTGGACAGACGTCTCACATAGTTTTGCTATTATCTTCATAAATGAATCACACATAATTGGAGCAAAGGCTGTGAATATGCAGTTCCTGAAAATTCTTCCAGTGATTTGTCTCAATTTGCATCTAAAACAACACATTCTGGCCTCTTAATTACTGGGTTCTATATACTTGAGGCAGAGAGTTTTTCTTTTTTTTGCCCTACAGATATCACATGGGGGATGTTATATTGCAAAACACAGCCAGTAAACTCTGAATGCCAAGACATCTCAATCAAAATTTTCTTTCCATATACCCATCAATGATACATTCTTGATTTTTTTAAATAAATAGCTGTGTGCATAATAGGTACTTATAGGTATTTAATGTGCAGAATAATCATAGCATCAAATTGAAAGAGGACAACTCATATAAGATCATGTTTGAGTAACAATATCCCATGGAACCTTTCAACACACATTTTGGAGGTGTTTATTTTATATATATGTACACATCCTCAGAGGTGATGGCTATGCATAGGCATCACTGCAATGTGAGGCTCATTATTCTGCAAGTGCAAAAAGAGCTGTACTTTCCTCATAAATGGCAAGAGCCATTGCCAAATTATTTGCTCAAAATGGCCAATTGTTTGCCAAGAAGCATTGCTACAGATGAAGCATCCCAAACCCGCCCGGTTTGATCCAACTTAATCAAGTCCTGCCCCAAATGCAGGCGCTCCTTCTCAACTCTGCAGACTCCAAAGGACACCTAGAATGAGAAGCAACTTAGTTAAGTCAGAGTCTAACCCCACTTCCAGAGCGTGCTAAAGGGGAGGGACAATATGCATGACAACATTAGCATGCCAACGTTCATACAACACTTCTAGCAGACTATCTAAAAACCAAAACGAGTATCATAAAGGATGTTGTGTGTATGTTCTTTGACCCTGCACAAATCGACAGACCGCTATGAATGCTCTGAATTCCTTCGCAGTTCAAGCCACATGAGCTGTGATTCTACATGTTGTACTTGATGCAAAAGCTTCGATCAAAGGCGCCTTGTCAGGGTCATTGTTCTCATTTCATCGCATAGTCAAGACAGTCTTGATTCATCCAAACCTAGCGAATGTATTTGTAGGTATATGACCGACTTGGGATCAGGTTGTCTGTTAACAATGGTCGATATTCTGCGGCTACTATGTTCAGGAAAGCAAAAAGCAGAATGATCGTTGGATGATTCACAAACCGTTATAGATTTCATAAATAAATGCTACTTTGAGCTAGATCAACACACACGCAGCTCACGAAAGTAGCTTGAAATCGCCAGGAGTTGAGGACCCGAGTGTGATTGATGTTCTTTTCAAGTAGTAACAATAAAACCAATGCGTGTCCTTTTATCACTGATAGAAGAAGCCGTGGGCGAAGGAGAATCAAGAGCGATAGAATTAGGTCGATTGTTAAACTGTTTTGCACTTGTTGGCGAGTCGTTAACGATATCCACATGTCGGCTTTCCATCAGCATCCTGCGGTAGATACGGATATTGCATTCGAGCTCGGTGATACCATCCTCTGCAAGGTGACGGAAGCTACCACACAACGAACACTCGTCAATGAGTCGTATTGTTACTGGCCACATTTCCGGCCGAGGTACACCTTCATTATCCCAACCCTGCAAGAGCACTTTCATGGGATTTTCTATATCCCACTCGTGAATACAACTTGGGTCAAGAAGGACATGACATCTTACGTCGTTGGACCTAGCCCCGCGAGTTGAATAGCGTTCCTTCACCATCACTTGCTGAATTCCAAGTTTCTTGTTTTGAGCAGTGATGGCTTCGTAAAGATATCGATCAAGATCAAGATCCGAGTCATAGAATGGAATTCCCATCAAGACGATAGGGACCAGTACGAAGTCCTTTGAGCTATCTATCTCCATCGGCCATGGAAGAGGAATGATGATAAACTCTATATCGGGTAGTGTATGGTAGCCACCCAGAAAATATCCCCGGTCAAAATGGGAGCCGAGAGAGTCGAGTCGATGACGGGAAGAGGGATCTGGGATATTGAACATCCATTCGCCGCTAGTCCAGCCAAGATCCAACGTTATCACGTCTTCAACAACCACCTGAACGGCGCGAAGAGCTTCTGTCACTAGTTCCAAAGGGTTGGGAGTTAGTTTTCCCACAACTCTGATGTTATGCCAGCGTGGACACTGTTCCAATTCACGACAAGCACGCAGTGATCCCATATATTGAGAGGCCCACAAGTGAGAGATCGGTCGTATTGTGAAAGGATATTTTGGGGTGGGGGCCCGACGACTGTTTCCAATCTCTGGGATACACAGGATGTAAACAAAAAAGTAAGATACATAGTGAGCAACATTGTAGTGATAAGAAGCGCGAAAGTCGGTTCAAAAAAAGCTGCCAGGTGACGGAAGGGTACTCACCTTTCACGTAGCGCAGCCATTTCTGTTGGCTTCTACCCTTCTTGTCAGCTGATCAGTTCAGTGCAAAATCAAGGATCATTGATTATCAATCAGCCTATAGACGGGAGAAATGGATCACGAGACATATTAGAGGCAGCTTCAATCACATGATGCCTTTCCACTGGCGCTAGGGGTGGGATTCGATGAAGATGTCTGGGCTACCACAATAGTTCAGGAAGATTGAGATTTTTGCTAAGAGTTTTCAAAATGCAGACACGAGGGAAAAAACCCACTACTTACAACGTACACTTGGCTTAGTCCCAGATTTAGATTTCTTGGTGGCCTGTTGCACAGGTCGTGAAGCGTTCGTATTTTTTGAGGATTTTTGTGTGGATGACTTTTTTCTTTCATTCTGAGAGTTTGACGCTGCTTTATTTGCCTGGAATCGTAAGTGATTTGATATTTAATTCAAAGCCGTGATGATTACTCATAACAATAGAAGAGACTAGGTACCTTTTTTCTTGTCATGTCCTTCTTTTCCAGGTGCTGACTTCTTCGGTTTTGGAATGGGCACTGGAAGAACTTGATAGGCAAAACTTCAAGAATTTGCTGAGAGTCGAGACCAAAGCATTATATACAGTAGATTTCACTGGAGCGACAGAGGTTCACACCGTGTGAACCAAGCGCTGTATGTATGTAAGTGTACATGTCATTGTTGTGTAAACTTGATTTCCTCTCGTTGCGCCAATCTTTTTTTGTGCAGTCTGTTGATCCCTTTATCGATACTCTATATTTTGCTGGCCTGAAGAGTCTTCCTTTATTTGATACCTTTGGGTGACATGCCTTTGATCTTTCTTGCTTGGCGATAAACCCAGTCTTACGGTTTACCCTTGACACGAGTGATTCGGTCAAGGATGTTTACAGTTCAATTTGCATTATGGGCACATCTACAAAACTCACCGCAAAACTACCAATTGATCCCAGATGCTCAGCAAGAGCCTCGACTAACTAAATCTGTGTTGTGGGTGAAATGAGCGCTAATCAAGCCTATTCTTGAAGAAATTTCGCACCCTGTTCCTTGTGCTTTTGGCGGTAGTATTGTCGAGAACATGGGAGCTGAATCTAGTGCATACTATGCCATATGCGGGAAACGACATCTGGAGATTGATTAGCAAGTTAGCGACATGATTTACTGCTCGATTTGTGAGGACCAAAGGTTCGTTTGTAGCATTTTTTTGTTCTCCAGATCCACTTGTTGGAGACATGACAAAGCAAGAAAAATGTTCAGTTGAAAAGTGGAGTTGATATTCCCCCATATTTGAAAAATTGATGATTGAGGTCAAATCCATTCCTTCACCTATTTCCCTCCTTATATTCAGTGCTTGAGGGCACATCCAGACCTGAACTCCACGCAAGAAAATGCATCAAACACCATCTTGGGCCACAATGCAAGATCATACGATTGTCCTTGATCCAGGTGCCTTGATCATTGGTACAATTCTCCGGGAGGAGCTCATCAACAGCAGACACACAGTGAGCAAACAAAACTTTGAACAAAGATATTCTGAATATCACTCATTGCCTTTGACTTGGTTGGCTTTACTTGCAACTGCACTTAACAAGTCCTCCGAGCAACTCTATAGGGGCAAGGGCTGCCAGTAAAATACTCCCAGTGGGATTGTTGCATGTGGATGCCTGTTCAATTGGAACTGGACTCTATGAATAAAAAGAAATATGACTTGGTACACATGCAATGGAAACTCTCCCCAGCACCCATCTGTTCTTGGGCCAGAGCTGCCACTCATCTGGCCTTCTGACACGGGCTGTGAAATACTTCAACCACTGATGTGCCAGACCAGTAGAAGTAATCACATGTCCACAGTAGAGAATCCTATCCATGACAGTGAGCTGCGCATGATCAGGCTAGATTCTCCTTTGAGTGACCATGTTGGGGTATCCAAAAAATGTTTAAATGACTTGTGTTTTCAAAAGTTTGCTTAGATAACCCAGTTTCAGGCACATCATCAGACCTTTGAGACAATTGTGATCTGAGCTCAGAAGCAACACCGCGGCGCCTCCAAGTGGGTCTATCATGTCATTGGATCCCTGCTCAAGTTTTGAATTCATGATATTTACTTTGTACTAAGCTCTCACATCAATCCAAAATTGAATCAAAATCATCACATCTTGCCCAATTCCACAAGCTTCTCCAATCCTCAATCTCAAAGCTTGACAAATTTATTACAGTCATGGTTTGTACTTGTTGCCACCCACAAAGTGGTCATAGCGCAAGATTTGCCACCCAATACTCTGCTTCATAATTGGTTCTGCTCTTCAAAAAACCCTTGTAGTATATATTTCAAACTCTAGTTCTGCCTAGCTCTATTGCACCTGAGAATTTATTTGCAGGAGTCAATAGCAAAGAGAAATTGACCGTGACTCTGCAGATAGAGCCAATCCACCAGATATGTAAAGCATGTGGAATTAAAAGCCCACATCTCTACCTTCAAAGCTGGCTCTGCTTGAATGAAATTTGTCAAGAGTTTTTTGAAAGACAAAACACAAACACCTTATGCAACAATGAAAACTTGACTTGCATTCCTTGGGTACTCAAGTTCCAGCCTGGTCTCAAAAAGGGAGAAAGGGTACCCCAGCAACTTCAACTACCTAGTATTCAGTCATTGGATGAGAAAGAGACCTCTAGAGCCCTCAATGAAGGTATGCGTTGTGGGATTTACTGTTCAGATTGCGGAAGAATTTCCTGACATATATACTTGGTTTGATTGCTTTGTAATTACGCAGCTTGCCATATAAGTCTGTGTTGTGTTCTCTGAAATCAGCAAGGAATGGAGACAACTACTAAGATGATCATGTACTGCTGGTGAATTTTTCCAGTTCAAGGTCAATCTTCAAGTAAACTGCATGTACAGGGGCTTTGACCTACCGCAAACATGTCAAAAAATTTCCAAAGCTATGTTTCTGAGCCCCATTGTAAAGTCCTTGCAATCTTTCCAATGTCCACTTTCACAGCACATGTATATAAGTTTTTTGATGGGTTGGGGTACATTGTTCATGCTGTGTATGATCCCAAAGATAGAGGAAGTCAAGCTACCTCCAATGTGGACAAAATATTCCATAGCTATCAAAAATATATCAAACCCCACAAATTCAAGAGGAATACCTTCCAACACGCTTACTCATGTACGCCTAGATACATTAGACACAAAAGATATACCTGGCTGACTGCTTTGAATGTATGGCTCTTGGATTATATAGCTCACACAAGGTTGGCACAGCAGTTTACGTGAGTTTTAACCACATGTTACATCCAGCAAATTGCTCAAGCCTATCAAGTGAAGCCTACTCACAATCATTGGGATCAAATAGGTTGAACTCTGGGATGACTTATACATTTTGTGCAGGTTAGTTCTAACTCTCCAAATCTGATATGTCTTCTAGCTTTTCTTTTACAGTCTTCAGATTACTGACCTTTCTGCAAATTTACAAAGGTGGACACTATTCCCCAGAGTCATTCACCCCTTCCTGTAGTCAGTGCCATAGGAAAATTGCATAGCTTCATGGAGGAGTTCAATAAAAGAGCTCCACGTCTTTTTGGGTACGCCTTGTCAAACACGTTTAACAAGATTCTTTCATGTTGCTACTTGCCTGGTACAGGGATGAACATGAGTGAGATGATACACCCATATGCTCTTGAAGAGGCCAAAACTTATACTGAGTCTGATATGGTGGCATTATATTCCAGTTTCACACCAATGATGAGGTAATTAGGCTAGCAAAGGCCATTATTTCATTTCACCCTCTGTTATGATGATGTTTCTGATATTTCACAATTCATAAAGAAAGGTTTTGGGCCTCTAGTCGCAAGCTTGGGTCTTGGATCCGCAGCAATCATGTCATTCAAACCAAAGTCAATCAAAGTCAAAACAGAGAAATTGTCAGATCAGACATCCTCTGAGCAGCCTCATGGCGGTGAAACACCAGACACAAAACCAACATCAGCAAAGACGGCCATGACACTTTTGTTCAAACACAGTGATATTGTCCTTCAAGTAGGTCCAGGGCTCCAAAGAGATTGGCTTCATGCGGTGGAAATGTTACGATCCCAATGTAACAGGTGTGACATATTACATCATCACATGTCACGTACTTGAGGAGTACTTCATCTTGTACCTTACGTCACTTGTAGCCCTCTCTTCATCTGACAATCTACTATATAGACAGAACCCCACCTATCAGGGAACCAATCCTCGTCGAGAACCCCATCCCTGTCCTTAACAGGAAACCAATGGATTTAGAATTGGTTTGTCTGTTCACCCTTGGCTTCACTCACTTCAAATGCCATTGACTGGTTGGTTTTCTTTTGAAACAATGGCAAAATATATAGCAGCAACAGCTTGTAATATACGCTCAGACATCCTGAAACCTTAGTGCTTGTCATTTTCTATATCCTGTGTTGTGTCAACCCATGATGATCAATTCAAAGATATCTAAGCGCCTACATCATGATCCTGGACCAATAGAACAAAAGAATTGCTTGTATGGTAGGTTGATATCAAATTGTTCAATAAATATTTTCGCTCCATAATTAAGCATATCTTAACCCAGACCTACAATCTTGCAAATCATGCAAGGATTGTACTTAGTGTGAGGGACTTTGATAGTAATAGACAATCATGAGAAGAAGTCCTTTCCTGCTGCATACCGGCCCTTACTCCTCAACATGAACAATTTTGGCCCAAATTGATACGCTTGAGTGACATACAACAAATATTGATGAGATGATTCTATATCAGTTGTGATGGTGATATTATAATCAAAACTGGTGATAAGATATATGTAACATAGCTTCTACAAATACGATTATCACATTTTTGGAGGACTTGGTTTATTCTGATTGCCAGCTTACCATGAGGTTCCCTCTGAAATCATTCAGCTTCCGTGTGTATGGATGTTATGTCTTCTTTTCTTGCTCATTAGCTGAAAGCCAGGAATGATATGATCAATTTCCTTTCGTGAAGCATCTCACAAGTGCTGATTCCGTAGGTGCCTATTATCTCTCCAAATTATGTAAAGGACATTACTTTGACCCTTTTGGAATTCAAATGTCTGTTTCTTTGCTTACCCTGTTTACATTGTTTTTCTTCATGAAGTTTTGGGGTGTTCTATGTTAATGGCCTGGGCTCTGTCTTACGGAGCTTGTGTTCCCACCAAAGAAAGTAAAAATCTGGTTATTTCCGCACAATTTCATCAATCTCATTTACCTCTGGTAGACATTTAAGTTATACCGGGATTCAAGCTCGCCATCAGCTGCTTGATCCCCAACATAACTTTGATTTGATATGAAACTTCAGCTTCAGTTTTTCACCTGCCCAAGCTGCATTTTGCATATTTCCGGTATTCTTCTTTGTCTATCTTTCTTCCTCTTCCCTTGAAGGATACTTCAAGGAGAAAAGGTACTGGAGTAAAAGATTCTCTAGCTCTTTCTATGTGCAACTTTTCTCATTGCTGATAAGATAACCAGTAACATGCACCTGGTCTTTCATTATATCACCTGGTGCAGATAGAGTCATGAGCTCCCAAAAATACACCCACTTATATTTCCCTACTCAGTAAATGTTCTCTGATAATTTCATTTCTACTTAATTAAAAAGGATCGCGCTATTTGGCGCCCGCTTTCAAACACTCACCGCCCGGTTTTGAACTGTATAACCGGGCGGTGACATCTACGCAGCCCGGTTTGTGAATTCGAATCAGAGACGCCCGGTTTTCAGATTTGATTTCACTTCCACTTGCCAGTGTTTCTCCCTTATTTCCCATTCTAATTTCCACCCTTTCGACTTACTTCTTTTTTCGACTTCTCATCTTTTGGCTTGTTTCTCATCAAATGTTACTTTTGAAATGGAAGTAAACGAGTGTGACCATTCCAAATATAACTTAACGAGCGTGACATGAGTAATGAGCGTGGTAGAAAGAGATACAAAACAAAACTAAACTAAAACGTGTCTCACAAACAACAGAAAAAAAAGTACTAAAGACAAACTACTAAAGACACAAGATAATCATTCTACGTGAATAACCTCCTTTGACCCTGATCTTTGATCCCTCCAACGAGCCAACTGATCTTTATACTCCTCGATCCAGAGGGGTATATTAGTTGATTCCAACATATCTGGGTTGCGGTTTCCAAACACCGAGGGTAGAAACTACTAAGACAAGATAAGATAGGTGAAGGTGAACGACTTACCATCTTTGGATTCGGACGGATTGGGTTGGGAGGCGTTGCTTCTTTGGGTGAGTCCAATTGGGAATTGGAAGTTGTACTTAGGAAGGAAGTGTCGAGGCAGCTGAGAGAGAATGTGTCGAACAAATATAGGTAGAGAGAACACTACCTATACTGCCCGGTTTGATAAGGTACAGCCCGGTTTCATGAGTGACAGCCCGGTAAAAGGGTATTAGAGCCCGCTTTCTTGATATGACAGCCCGCTTTGTGATACAGCTGCGGCTGCGGCCAAATTTGGCCTGGAGGCACGGTTGATGTACCGAAAAAACCGGGCTTCGGGTAATTTGAAAGCGGGCGCCAAATAGCGCGATCCAATTAAAAAACTGCTTCTACAGACAATATGACATTTGCGCACCTCAAATAATGAAGTCAAATGATTTGACACTATTACCTACTGAATGGTTGGCTGCTTCTGGCACGGTTTTATTATCGTAGTTTCTGTGGGCTTGGGGTATATAGCTCGTCATATTTAGACATTCCTCAAGCGCCGTATGAATTGGGTATTTGTTGCAGTCAGGGTCAAGATGTTGAGCCACATAAAAAGACCTAGAAAGAGACTAGAAAAGTGCTGGTGTTCCCTAGTTTCCAGCTCAAGATCCCATGAGTATATTTCTTGAGAGCTCAGCCTCAACGCTCAAACTATGTACCTCTCATGCAAATTATCCTTGAGTATCATTACTTGATCTCAGGTACTAGAATTGACCCCGTAGGTCTACATTCATAAAGAAGTAATATGTAGGATATCTTACAAGTTCACATGGCTATTCGTAGTGTCAGTGTGTCTCCTGCAAGAATACCACGTCATCATCATTTCAAGTGGCTGTGTGAGTGGATTATTGAGAAAGTCTGGGATTGCGGTGGTTTTCCAAGGGAATCTACAAGGTATATCTGCGGTAGGTGATGTCTGCAACTTCATGCTTTGATTTTGAATTTGGTCGATTGTTTTGAGACCCTGTGCTGAGTACATGTCTGCATGCCGACCTGCCCTGACCTGCCCTATACATATCGTTAAATTCTCCCTTGCATAGGGGACTGTATGAATCCCTTACATACAATAGTCACAATTGAACGATGTCGAATTTTCAAACCATCCTTGACCAGATTCCTCAAGATACGAAAGTCAAATTAGCAGCCATTGACGCTGATGGAGTATTGCGAGGGAAGTTAGTCTCGAAGGATAAATTCATCTCTTGCATCAAGTCTAATGGCCTAGGTTGGTGTAGCGTAGTCTTCGGTTGGGTGAGATCACCGTCATCATCCTAAGCCACTTGACCTTTACTGACCTCATTCTCACATCTCATTCTCATGATAGGATATACAAGACCAGACTTATCAGCCCGAGCTATCGATCTCAAATACTCAAAACGGCTACCGTGACCTTACCGCTCGGATCGATTTAAATTCTTTTCGTCGAATCCCATGGGAATCTCAAATTCCCTTCTTCCTTGTTGACTTCATCGATCCTGAAGATTCGACCAAAGCCCTCTGTGCTTGTCCTAGAGGATTATTGAAAAGCGTCTTAGACAGATTGAAACTGATCGACTTGCATGCATTTGCTGGAATCGAGGTGAGCGTCTTTGATCTTCTCAACCACAGCTGGCCTTAGATTCTGATCATTGCACCCCTCTTTGATGGACGCAGTATGAATACTTTCAATTCAAGGGTACGAATTGAATGTCTCTCTCCAACATACCTATCACTTCTAAATCAGCCGCATCTCTTTTCACCCTCATAGAAACTCCTGAATCTATCAAGGAGAAGGCTTTTGTCAATCTAAAGACTTTAACACCTGGTATGCACGGATACTCGCTTTTACGACCGAATCTCAATCAGGAATACTTTCACGACCTCTTCGACTCTGCATCAGCATTTGGGATCCCAATCGAAGGTCATCACACTGAAACAGGTCGATTTTGATGAATCTTTTGGTGGCCATACTGGACCTTAGCTTATCATAGATCTTCCTCTCGTTGATCCCGGGTTCTGAATAGGTCCTGGGGTATATGAAACTGCTTTAGCATACACCGATGCATTGCAGATGGCAGATAATGCATCTCTGTAAGTGATCACTGAATAGGATCAATTGTCGTAACTTTACATTCATCCTTTGGACGTTCTTCAATGCCCCAACAGCTTCAAGTTGACTGCCAAAAGTATCGGAATGAAGTATGGAATCATACCATCCTTCATGGCCAAGCCGCATGCCAACCTCCCAGGATGTTCAGGACATGTTCACATCTCACTACGCTCTCTTTCAACCTCCAAGAATGCTTTCGTTAATTCTGAAGCCTCTTCGTCAGCTTGGCCGGATCACACTTCGAATCTCTCAGTGATTGCTGAGCAGTTCATTGCTGGATTGATTGCATGCTTACCCGATCTTATTCCTTGCCTTATTCCTACTGTGAATGGTTACAAACGTCTGGTTGAAGGTTTTTGGGCTGCAACACAGGTAACATGGGGACTAGATAGCCGACTCGCATCAGTCCGAGTCATTGCACCCCCTATGTGCTCAGTGGAAGCCACCAGGCTTGAGGTCAGAGTTCCGGGAGCCGACATGAATCCTCATGTAAGTCAGTCTTGATGTATCGTGATAAGTTACCTTATCGGATGGCTCAGAGCTGATGGTGTATCTAAATAACTTGATCTGGGAAATGGTATGACATAAAGTATGCACTCGCTGCCATCATTGGTGCAGGACTTTACGGGATTGAGCAAAAACTAGAGTTGAAAGAATACCCACCAATCGATTCACAAGATGCTTCGACCAATCGCCCGGTATCACTACCTAAGACCTTGGAGCAAGCTACGATACAATTCATGAGACCAGAGAGCAAGGCTCGAATAATTCTAGGAAATGGTTTTGTGGACCATTTTGGAAAGACCAGAGTTGAGTTCTTTTGACGCCTTTCCACAAATTTGTCACATCACAGTGCTGCTGATGATTGAACTTTTCTCATTTTGAAAATCAAGGAACACGAATGGAAGTTATACACGCAAACTGTGACGAATTGGGAGTTAGAAAGGTGCGTGCAAATTTGATCATTCTTCCAACCCTCTTCATCATGTCGATATGGATAATGTGGCATTTAACTCGATATTCCTGGCAGGTATCTTGAACTTGCGTAGGATGCGAACTTCTCGGAATATTTGGGTCATCCATTAGTGGCCCAGACATTGAACTCAACTTGAGGGTGATGATTCATACCCCTTCAATACCCGCGTTTCCACTTGACTCATGTGATTTTATGGGTGCTGATCAAGTAGTTTGATGTCACTAGACTGAGATATTGTATCATGCTATTTACTGTATTTGGATGTAAGAAGATAAGGGAGAGTACCAAAGTATTAATTTGGTAAAAGGCCTTCCAAAATTTTCAGTGTCTGGGAGGGACCGAAGCCAGTGAAAGAGTCCCTGAGGTAAATCATCAGTATGTCAAGATCCAGCCAACACTCGTGGATGGAATCATTCTACAAGTTGCATAGAATATTGAGATGTGTTGGTGATCTTAAAGTCTATATGCCATTGGATATTTTTATCAGGTTTTGACTACTCAATTCTTTAATTTATAGTTGTTAGGGGAGACAAGCCTTACAAGAATGGCTGCAAGAAAAATGATGAATGAACAGATCGAATTCTATCAAATTTCTATAAAGATGTACGAAGAAACTCTGAGTAGGATACATCAATGATCAGGATGTCACACCGCGGGAATTAATTAGTTTGAACCCTGATTGAACCAAATTTCGGTGTCCGGGTTTGAAATTTCCTCAATTGTTCACAACTTGTTTGCAATAAGTTTGCCGATTTCCCTCAAGCGGTACTCTGCTTGCCCCGTGTATGCACAGCTACATCATACAACAACAACGCCTTTCAACAAAAGTCATCACAGATTCACCAATGTGCAGAGCATCAAGACTTAGGATGCATGACAAAGGAAAGATGGCTCAATGGTTGGAAATGGGGTGGTTGTTACATGTTGTAGCTGTACATACATACACGGGGCCAACAGAGTACCGCTCGAGGGCAATTGGCAAACCTATTGCAAATGAATTGTGAACGAAAGTCACAATTCAAGGAAATTTCAAACCCGGACACTGAAATTTGGTTCAATCGGGGTTGAAACTAATTAATTCCCGTGGTGTCATACATCACCTTGACTAACATCAGTATTATTCTTTGAAAACTGTTGATAATCTTTCAAAAAAGTTTCAAGATCAAATCTGAAGCAAATGATTTTTCTAGTTTTATGATTGGAAAGGTCCTCTCAATTGAGACTTGGGAGAAATCTCAAGCTGCCTTTATTTGCAAGCTCCACTGATCTTAAAAGATTAACTATGGTGGAAGGGTTTTATCGTAAATTTCGCGGTCCCGACCGCGCAATTTTTGTTTATATTCTTTATGGAATGATACGAGATGAGCAAGGACTTGAGTTTTTGTGCAGTCATTCATCACATATAGCAATCGGAACATCCTGAAAGAAAATTAAGTGGTTTGTGTTAATTTCTTGTTTTGAAATTGGATCAACAAAAATCAAACTGACCCAACATTTTATCAACATTATTGGAATTACCAGCACATATATAATCTATATTACCAGAATTCCTACACTCTGATGATTTTCTTGATTCATAGTTTTGAAACAGAACAATCTTGAATAAGACACTTTTTCCTTTGAGCCATAGATCAGTTGAGAAATTGAAGATACTAACTATAATGAAGATTTCTCAGGTCACTGTTTATGAATTCATATTGAGCACATTGTTGATGACTTAATCTTTTGTTGGTTGACTTTTCAAGCTGGCAATCAATCAATGGAATGTATTGATGACCTGAGATGAATGTGTGTAAAGATAAAAAATCCAGCTTGTGATGAGCTTTACTACAAGATTTGAAAGATTTGAGGTCATCAAGATTAGTTTCTCGACTACTTACTAGCACGCCAGCAAGATTTATATGTGCAGTTACGCACAACATTGCCTATCGTACATTAGGGGTTCTCAAAGTAGACCCGGTTTGTAAAAACCTGGTTGACCCAGTTAACTTTTTGGCTGTGATCTATCAAAAAATGTCAACTCAATAGACAAGGTTACTGCCAAAAAGCAACCGGGTCAACTGGGTTTTCTTGAAACCGGGTCAACTTTGAGAACCCCTATTCTTTTAACGTGTGCAATTGTAAAATGGTCTGCATTAGCCTTGAGCGCGGATGATGCTGAAGGGCTAAAGGAATGATGATTTCTAATGACCTAGTAGCACCTAACACATCATGAATCAACAAGACAAGGAGAATGGAGAGCTTAAGAAAGACATGGAGCATTTTGGTCATATAATAAGAGAGGAAGAAGAATGAGGTCTTTCAACTTGGAAAAAATCAAAATGATTCAGGTTTGCACGAGAGAGTTGAAACGGAGGGCAGGCTCAGAGAAGCCCAGTTCTTATAGAAACTCTTTTTTTTACCCAGAGGTGAGGGGGCTCTTAATTGGATGTAAAAGCCACAGGATCAGGGTAGCTTCTGGATTCTGAGCTGTTGCAGTTATTGAGCATTGGTGGCACTTAAGCATGGGAAGGCGTGTGCAAGTGCAGGAATATTCGAGGGTGTGGACGGCTAGCTTAGATGCAACCAGAGGTGTATCTTGAAAAGGTGTAACTTTTCCAGTTAAGCTTAGACTTTTCCCATAGTCTTGGCTGAAGAGTCGAAGACTGAAGTGATTACGTACATATGTGGATACGAGGACCCCTGATGACCCCTATAAAGGTCCATTGTGTCAAAACCCAATTTGGTAAATCATCGGTATGTCAAGATCCAGCCAACAATTGTGGTTGGAATTATTCTAAGAGTTGATTCTCATTCTCATTCTCCCTTATCACTCTTGCCACCTTTATGCATTACTGCAATGTGAAATAGTCACATATTGATTAATAATTACCCAAAAAAGCTTCTCCCTATGCGCTGGAGGCTGTGATATTAATTACTACACAAAATGTAATCTTTACCGGGCGGTAAAGAAAACTACTGACATAGAAAAATGATGAGGCAACAGGAAGAGAGCTAAAAATCTGAAATAATATGCACCTTGTTCCTAGATGTTGGGGCGTCATGATGAGTATTTTTTTGTATTTACACACAGATCTGTTAATTACTACAAAAGGTCAGGCTATTTCCCTCTCCTTTGCGCGGGGGTTCTGAAGAGCATCATCAAAAACCCACTTGTA
>NW_006768780.1:1140738-1144614 GCF_000204055.1 Melampsora larici-populina 98AG31
CCGATCTCACCCGATTGAGATCTCTGGAAGCTCCTCAAGGATACGATTTCTAAGAAGGACAAGCCTTGATCACGCCAAGAGATGATCTCAGCCATCATCAGCGAGTGGTGGGCTATTCCGAACAATAAGCTACAATCGTTGGTGGCATCTATGCCCGAGCAACTTAACAAAGTCATAAAAAATAAAGGTGGACCAACCCGTTGGTGAAACCTTTCTTTCACACTAAGTAAGTCCATGTATTTCATTGTACACAAGCTATATACCTGCTCACAGATAACCTGTCCTTGCTTGATTTAGTCAGTCGGCTTGGGTGGTTTGAACTTTTGCTGAATTTTGTGTATGGAGGTAGTGACGTGGAGGGGTCTCAAATTTCAAATTACGTATAATTTTGGTAGGGGACTGTACATTTCACCTCCAAAAAGTTTAATCCAACTTGAGGATGTCAAGAGTGGAAGTCTTTAAGTACATACACCACGGGTGAGCCTTTGAGCAAAACAGGGCTGCCAGGGTGCGGTCAGAGGCTGCATGAGTTTCACAGAGAATTCGATTTGAGTCTCAGATGGCTATCAGCCACGTGATAGCTTTGCAGGCTACAGCCGCATTGTTGTGCTGTCGCAGCCAGCAGCAGTAGGACCGCGCTGCCATCAGGTCGCAAACCACGGTGAACAAATCCATGTTCACCACATCGATCACCGTGTGATTATCGCATCGGCTCTGGCCACCATGAGATCACCTGAGGACCTCATTGTAGCCACCGTGCAAACTGGCTCATAACCGCGTGAGTCTTCTACTCAAGATTGCATGGTGATTGCGAATCGAGATGAAGATATTAGGTAATGCGTGCTGTGCAGTTGACCGTTTTTCTAAAGCTTACAACCTTGTATGATGTCATTCATGATATCACTCAAATTTTTAGTATAAAAACCATTCGAACTTCGCCTCTCAATGAAATTCAAAACTTCATCAACAACTCATTTTACACTTCTTTTCATATCAAGTCATCCTTTCTCTACGACTTGTAGATCATCTCGATGGTCATTGGCTTGTTTCAAAGACGTTCTTGACTCTTTTCCATGAATAGTTCTCATTCCAAGATATTGATCTCAACTCTTATATTTTGAACGTCTTTCAACTCGCTTGAACTCGATCTCTCGAATACATATTCACCTGTGTGGTATCTGTTCAATATATGTTCAAACTTTCATCCATCTTGTGTACAGTCGATCGTTGACTCTTTTGAATCTCGTTTACTCACAATGTTTCAGATATCAGCAAGAGAATTAGGATTGAGAACTTGAAGGGAAGACCGATTGACTTGATTGTAGAAGGGTAGCAGGGAATTGTATTAAAATCAAACAGATGTTAGCTCACTTTGAGCGTGTTTATATCCGTCACGATCTCCTGAGCGCATTGTATCCATTTCCTTTCATAAGTTTGTATGCTAGTATGTACTAGGTGCCTTCAAACTAGGGAAAAGTTGAAATGTTGAACAGAAAAATTGGGAACCGTGTAATTACAATACAAGCAATACAACGCTGTAGTGAAATCATAGTTTTTCATTACACGCCTTTTTACTGCTTCAAAACTGTGAAGCCCTATGAGGGAGGCCCCCTCCAAATACAAAGTCTAAAGGCCCGTTCGGCTGGAACCCAAAAGTTACTTTTGGCCAAAAGCTTCACCAAAGTCAAAAAGCGCTTTTGACCAAAAGTAACTTTTGATTTTGGCCAAAAATTCCGGCGTTCGGGAACCTTGTTTGATCAAAAACAAAAAGAGTTTTTGATCAAAAACTGTCCGATTTCAAAAAACAGCCTTGAGGCTGTTTTTGAAACCCAAAAGTTCCTTTTGCCCCACTTCAATCGATCAATTCACAGTTCACCCCATCCTCTATCTACCCTTCCACCCTTTCAATTGCTCACTCACCGTTCTTTCCTCTCATCCTTGGTCCAGCTCTATGATAGTATCTTCGCCTTGCCACCCCTCCACCTTATAAATGCTTCACAACCCCTTGCCCATTCACCTTTCTTTCCTATCATCGTCTCCGTCTAGCTCTAGCTTCGACTTGTGATTGAGTTATTTCACCACTGTCTCGTCGTGTTTTATTTTAACCACTCTATGGTATTCTATACTGTCTCCGTCTCGTCTTTCTTCCCTTGTCGTCTTATCTTCCGTCCTTCAACTACTGTCTCGTTGTCTTTCTTCGCTCGTAGTCTTTTATCTTACCAATAATACTCTTCGATTCTCAACCACTGTCTTGTTGTTTTACTGTCTTGTCGTTTTACTGTCTCGTCGTTTTACTGTCACTACAAGAAATATAATATTTTCTGGGCAGAAAATTAAATTATTGATACACAAAAATATTGAGAGGCCAGGCAAAGGGCAAAAAATAAATAAAAATATGCATCTTGTTCCCTGCGTTGAGAACTTCACTCTCCATATTTTTCCGTATTTTTACAGTCCATATTGATAAGTGTACTAACAATAAACCTTCATAATCATCCAATTACAACCTGTAACAAGCACTGAAATTTGGCTCATTAGTGTTTAGAGAAACTTTTGATTTCTGAGAAAACTCATAACTTTTTCAATTCCGGGCCAAAACGCTCGATTTTGAGTGCATTGGCAAGCTGGAATGGTCCTCCAAATAGTTCATAATAAGACCACACAGCATGCTGGTCTGCTAAAAAGGATATCATCTTGTTTATACATTTGTACATACAGATCCATAGAATGTTTGTCATACTAGCTACATAGTTCTTGATCTTATGAAAGTTTGAGAACGGGAGTACAGCTTTCTAATGCACCTCAAATCAAGTGTTTTGAGGCAGATTTGACAAAGTTATGGGTGTTTTCAGAATTCAAAAGTTTCTCTAAACACTAATGAGCCAAATTTCAGTGCTTGTTACAGGTTGTAATTGGATGATTATCAAGGTTTATTGTTAGTACACTTATCAATATGGACTGTAAAAATACGGAGAAATATGGAGAGTGAAGCTCTCAATGCAGGGAACAAGATGCATATTTTTATTTATTTTTTGCCCTTCTCCTGGCCTCTCAATATTTTTGTATATCGATAATTTAATTTTCTGCCCAGAAAATATTATATTTCTTGTAGTGTGTCTCGTCGTTTTACTCTCTCCTCGTTTTACTGTCTCGTCGTTTTACTTTCAATCTGGTCTATTCGGTTTACTCTCTCCTCGTTTCAATCTGGTCTCTTCGGTTTACTCTCCTCGGTTTACTCTCTCTTCGGTTTACTCTCTCTTTACTCTCTCGTCGGTTTACTGTCTCTTCTCCTATTTGGTACGGCTATGGGTACCACCACTACACCCAAGCCCGTGCGAAAACGCGCTCCTAGAGCGATCCAACACCCAGATGTACCTCAGTCACCTAGCCTGGAACCAATGCCCTTGATCTCGTCAACTCCAACCCAGCCCATTGCTCCGAAGCCGCCAATCACCGAAACGCCAAAAAGCTCAAACCTCAAGGCTGAATGGAGTGAAGAAGATAACAAAAAAATGCTTGAAGTTCTCACCGCTGAGCGTCAACCTGCTAACGCACCAATTGGCCCCGAAAATGCTACCACAGCTCACGGATTCAAGATTCCTACTTGGAACAAGGTTGTCACTACACAAAATATAATATTTTCTGGGCAGAAAATTAAATTATTGATACACAAAAATATTGAGAGGCCAGGAGAAGGGCAAAAAATAAATAAAAATATGCATCTTGTTCCCTGCGGTGAGAGCTTCACTCTCCATATTTGTCCATATTTTTACAGTCCGTATTGATAAGTGTACTAACAATAAACCTTCATAATCATCCAATGACAACCTGTAACAAGCACTGAAATTTGGCTCATTAGTGTGTAGAGAAACTTTT
>NW_006768780.1:1144714-1148228 GCF_000204055.1 Melampsora larici-populina 98AG31
TTTATCATTCAGACATCACATCTGTATCCGGTCTGTAAAAGATCCTACAGAGCTATTTATTCAAAACAGTCTAAACATATGTAGAGCATTTAAATGACTAGATAACACCTTACTACCTTTATGAAGTTTAAAGTAGAATGGTTCAGCTTTTGAATGAACCACAAATCGAGTTATTTGGAGCAGAATTGCAAAAGTTATTGAAGTTTTTAGACCACAAAGTATTGTCTCCATAATCATGACCCAAATTTCAGGTATTGTTACAGGTGGGTTGTTGATGATTTTCAGCCTTTATTGATAGTAAATTAACCAATATCTGTGTGTAAAATACAAAAAATACTCATCATGACGCCCCAACATCTAGGAACAAGGTGCATATTTTTTCAGATTTTTAGCTCTCTTCCTGTTACCTGAGGATTTTTCTATGTCAGTAGTTTTCTTTACTGCCTGGTAAAGATTACATTTTGTGTAGTGTATAAACAAGAATACATTGCAACGTATTGGTCCATAGTGGAAACATGAATTCGATTCTCATAACAAATAACTCAAAGAATTAGTACAAAAGAAGAGTGGAACCAAGGGAAGATCTATACAGTTCTTGCTTTGTGTGCAACTTGCTAGCTAACTTGATTGAGCAGATAAAGATGCTTATATTGTACATTTCAGTTCAGTTCTAATTAGTAAAGTTGAGGATCTATTTGATGTAATCTGTTTTTGTGCTGTTTTCAGAAAATAATGAGCTCGTTTGTTGGCCGTGCAAACGCACACAAAGGATCTCCTGAGGGTGAGAGAAGAAGGTATATAACAGCCCAGGGTGCTGGAGACTATCTATTGCCGGTCTACATGGAAGAAGAAGTATCACAGGGCGGTTCGGGTTGGTAGTGAAGCGAATAGATGAGCAAGGTGTGTCCTTGGTAAGAGTTCAATGATCTGGTTTGTAAAAGGTGGTATAGGCCTTCTGATTGACTCATTTTGAGTGTGTTGCTGATTGGCGTATCATGTGTCTCAAATTACCACTAGTAATCAGTTGGATGAATCTCGTAGTCTAGGCTAGTGTGGTCAATTGTACTGTACTGTTGAATCCCAGAGCCACAAATATTGAAATGGTGATCACAAAAAACATGATAACTCGCTGCTCATCATGAGCGTATTTGGTAAAGAATCCAAGATCATGTTAGCTTAGAGTCAACCTTTTCAATATGAATTGGGAAGACTAACTGTGCAAGTGTTCAGCAAGAGGGATGTCTTTGATAAACTCACTAAACAAGTGAATTGCACCATCACTCTTGCAGTCCAGTGACATCAAGATTTGTAGAACGTATCTGAGTCGTGCCTCAATTTGTCCTTTCAAGTGTTCGAAGACAGCAAGCTCACGACGTAGAAATGTGGGTAGATGAATTGTCTGTGGTCTAGGGATATAAGAGCATGCTTTGTTTCCTGAATCTCTTGTATTTTTGAATCTGATAAAGATCTAGTAGGCGGTAATGGCTGATGGAGTTGATGAGTGGATGTAGAAGGATGAGACTTGTTAGGTTGGAGAAGTGGAAGTGGATAATATTGTTCGTAGTCTGCATTAGGGCCAAGATGATGTAGGAAGTGATCGATGGTAGCTAGACAGAGTGGACATTTTCTTGAGGTCTGAGACCAGACTAAGATACACTGAAAGCAGTATTGTGAATGATAGCAGGGTGCAATGATAGTCTTTTGGTTGAAAGCAAAAAGGAATTGTTCCAGGATGAGCTGAATGAGTGTGACCATTGATAGTTGATGTTTGATTTTGGACTTACTCTGTCTTTTGTTTCACTCAAACAAATTGAACATTTCTCAGCTTTGTCTTTAAGTTGTTCTTGTCTTGATGGATTGAGTTGTTGATGAGGATAACTTGACATTGGCTTCAGTTAGGAGTCATTCATTGTTGGTCTTGAGGTTGGCCAGCGACACATGATACTAAGAATTGTGCGGGTAGAGAGATATGCATGCGCCGCACTCACATGGTTGCCACCTAAAACCAAGACCAAAAGGCCAAGATGAAATCCACCAAACTCTCAAAACTAACATCCTGCATAGATTGACCAATCACATATACAATCTCCCAATAAGATTCTCCTGATGTGACTCATAATCCTTGCAGAGACTAGGCTTTGTGATCCTGAGATGACCTGGTAATTTCACACCAGTATTTGCTTCAAATAGAGTGATTGATGCAAGAAAATAGCCACCAATGAGCTGACATCTGGATCCGATCATAATTGAGAAGAAGTATGCCAGAACTTGGAGGAGACAACTGATGCTGATGGAATGATCAAGTGAATTGACTACCTGGCTTCATAAACTTGATACATGTGTGCATTCAATTAGTTGTCCAAGTTTAAGGGCTGGTCAAAAGGTATTGGATAGCAGACTAGGGATCAAATTGGCGCTTTGGAGTCAAGTCTTGAAAGCTTCATTATGGATGCTCTGGAGCCTTGAAGAGTGTGAACAGTGGAAACTTGCAATCTTGACTGATCTGCCGAGTTTCAATTGTTTTTTGACCAAGAGAAAAGTCAAAACTGCATTCTCAAACTGCATTGTGATTGTACAGTCCCCTACCAGAATTTTACGTAAATATTAATGTATTTTGACCTCAGCCCAGAGAACTTTTGTTCTTGAAACCTGTTTCCTCACAACTCACACATCGCATTCATCCTGAAAATCATGAAAACTCAATCTTTGACACCAGAGGAGAAGGCTAGGATTGTTGGGATGCATGAAGGAGGCCTGCGGGGCATGCAGATTGCAATTGAATTAGGCTACCCACCAACAACGGTATATACTGTGATTTCAAAGTTCAAGAAAACCGGTACAATAACTACTCAAAATCATGCTGGACGACCAAAGAAAATCACAAAACGCGATGAACAATCCTTGAAGCAAATCCTCAAGAAAAACAGAAGGGCAACATTATCTGAAATCACCAAGCTCCTTCCCACGAAAGTCAGCTCAACAACTGTCCGGCGGGTAATCCACAAACTGGGGATACGTTCATGTGTAGCGGCCAAGAAGCCAGCCCTCAATGACACACACAAAAAAAGACGGCTAGAGTTTGCTAAAAAGTACCAACACTTTATTGTTGAAGACTGGAACAGGGTAATCTGGACAGATGAGTGCTACTTTGAAATCAGCAAAAACTCCAGACAAGTTTTAGTCTGGAGAATGCCTCATGAAAAGTACCTTGTTGACTGTCTAGTTCCTACTTTTCGAAGTGGTCAAACATCAGTGATGATATGGAGCGCATTCACAGCAAATTTTCGACTCCCAATCGTTGCAATGCCTCCAGGCCGTACTCTTTCATCGGACTACGTGGAGTTGGTCTATGAGAAGTGTCTTGCTGAATTACTTCGCAGTCCTCATTGTCCACCCAATCTGATACTCATGGAGGATGGAGCTCCGGTCCACCGAAGCAAGAAAGCAAGCACTTGGCGGGAACAACATTCCCTAATTAAACTTGACTGGCCGGCAAATACTCCCGATCTCAACC
>NW_006768780.1:1148328-1152418 GCF_000204055.1 Melampsora larici-populina 98AG31
GTGGTCCCATTATGAACTATTTGGAGGACAATTCCAGCTTACCAATGCACCCAAAATCGAGCGTTTTGGACCGGAATTGAAAAAGTTATGAGTATTTTCAGAAATCAAAAGTTTCTCTAAACACTAATGAGCCAAATTTCAGTGCTTGTTACAGGTTGTAATTGGATGATTGTGAAGGTTTATTGTTAGTACACTTATCAATATGGACTGTAAAAATACGGAAAAATATGCAGAGTGAAGCTCTCAACGCAGGGAACAAGATGCATATTTTTATTCATCTTTTGCTCTCCTCCTGGCCTCTCAATATTTTTGTGTATCAATAATTTAATTTTCTGCCCAGAAAATATTATCTTTCTTGTAGTGTGTGGAGAAACTTGCAGGAAGTGAGGAAAAAAAAATTGGTGATAATTTAGTTCAAGTTAGTGCAACCAAAACCATGCAGGCTTGTAAAAATCACTGGTATATTGTAAGTCCTTTATTTTCATCTTTATTCACTATCTTGAAATTGATAATCTTTCGATTTTACAGTTAACTCAATTATACGCTGATTACAAATACTTGAATGGGCTGAGTGGTGCCGGGTGGGAGGATGGATGTGTTACGCTGCCTGATCAGGTTTGGGCACCAATCATGGCTCAGAATGTAAGTTTCATATTTATTTCATATTTTCTATCTTTTTTACTTTACTGACTGGTTCTTTTGATTTTTTAGACTAAAAAGTCAAAGGACTACCTCCGATGCAGAGGACACCCGTTCCCGTTATTCGATGTGATTGCGACCCTAGTGGAGGGTCACAAAGCTACTGGAAAATACATCACGGGTGGCATTGTCAATAAAACCAGAAAAACCGAGCTAGCTTCAACTTCGATCAACAATAAGCCCAAACCAGCTCCAAAGGACATGCCATCACCTTTTATCAGCCGAGCCAAGGATCCTTTTGAAGATCGATTGTCTTCTCAACCACCCGATTTCCATCCTTCCCCCAAATCACCACCTTCTGACGACGCATCCGAATCGATGGACACTGCTTTCAAGCCCATGGCCGACTCAGACTCGGATGAAACTCCGGCGGCCAAGCGACACCGTACTTCTAAGGTAGCATTAGCTGCTCGTGCTCCGGTTAAAGCAAAGAAACAATCAGGTGTTCAGATTCTCGATGGGATGTCGACTGATATGAAGGAGTTTGGATCCAATATCCAAAGTGCCTTTGCTTCCACTTCAGCATCGATTGACCAAGCAGCTAACACGATTCAATCTGAAAAGCCTTCAACTCACGCTTCAGCTGTTTCCTTAATTTACAAATCATCCCTTGAAAACACTCAACGCTACATTGCTTTAGACTTATTTGCTGAAAAGCCTCTCATTGCTGAAACTTATGTCAATACACCAGCTTGTGAGCGTGATGGTTGGCCCCAATACATCCTCAACAAAAAAAGTAAATGCATTCATTTTGTATAATTTATTCAATACACACCTACTGACTGTAACTATTCTTTTCTTTTCTTTATCTATCATCTACCTTCAAGATCAATCTTAAAATATGCGAGTTTTTGTTAACAACTTCAATTAAAATTATAGTGACTGTCTGATCTTAAGTAAAAAACATGAAACCTTTATATAAAAAATTTGTTCTGATATTAAAATTTAGTGACTGTATGATCTCAAATAAAACAAATATTAAACCCTCTTATACAATCTCATTAAATACATTTGTAAATATACATGATGATACAAATGTAATAGTGACTGGCTCTTTTTTTAGTGATTGAAATGTTAAAGAATGACTTGATGTGGCAAAATAGCTAAGAAAACGAAACGGTCAATCAACCTTCTTCAAAATAAGAGTATCGATGAGAGGTAAAGGTCACAGATTGTGTAAATATCGGACTCTTGAGCAGGTTTTTACGTTTTGATTAGAGGAGCGAAGAGCATTTCGGCTCAAGTTGGGATGAAGATGCGGTGGATGATTGTGGTCGTTGAAGACCGTGATCGATGGTTTTAAAGAGGATTTGATCAAAATTCAAGTTTTGATTTGAAAAGTCTTTTCTAGCCATCCTTACCGAACAGTCGAACGGTGTTCAAAAGGTCAACGATGATCAAAAGGATCTTTTGTTGACCTTTTTGGCCGACTGTTCGGTAAATGCAAAAGCCGAAAAACAGCTTTTCATTTTGCCCCTTGAAAATGGGGCAAAATGAAAAGTCGTTTTTGTGTAACGACTTTTGGGAAAAACAGCCGAACGGGCCCTAACTTTGTGATTGCACTACAGCGTTGTATTGCTTGTATTGTAATTACACGGTTCCCAATTTTTCTGTTCAACATTTCAACTTTTCCCTAGTTTGAAGGCACCTACTATGCTTGAGCAGTATCTTTTCCACCAGCACAAGTTCTCATTGGAAGGGGGGGGATACTTATTTTCTATGCAAATTTCCGTATATCGCTTCTTAGCCCATGCTCCTGAGTTGACCGATCCGATTTGGATTGGTTGGGAGGTTTTTTTTGATTCTCTCGTGAGCCGAGCGACGTCGCAATCGTGTGAAGCCCATGTTTATGCTATGTGGTAGCCTATCGTGCAACACCCACCTGGTGGAATTCAACCGCACCGTCACCAGACTGGAAGGTGGATGTCATGAAGCGACTGGCCACATCGCCAGTCGTATGCAGTTGATGTAGTGAAGCTTGGTGGTGTTCACAGCGCTACCACATGGGTGGTACTGTGAAACCCATGTGGTTCATGGTTTGTGGTTTCCACGTCACAGGCCTCTCGTGAATGACACGTGAACCACTATAGAGCCCAATGGCGACGTGGAAACCACGCTGCGACTGCCCCGTGGTGTACCTACATACCCCGCGAAAGCCGCACCGTTCCCCAGTCATGAAACTGACCTCTTTAGAGTGGAACATCAGATTTTGAAGATGATATCTGTGGATAATGAGCGAGAATGATGAATTTGAAGTCAGAAAAGCAGGGATGATTGGATAAACTAGGTGCTTTCAAACTAGGAAAACTCGAAATGTTCACAAGAAAAAATGTGAACTGTGTAATTATTTTTCAACTGTGTAATTACAATACACGAGGCCTCGGGCGGCGCGCCGCCCATTAGCACTTGCACTGTACTGCGCACGTCACGCCGCCTCTGACTACCTCTCACCACCACGTAATGATACGCAAAGATCACCATCTCATCCTCCTAGTTGCAATAACTGTTTTCGTCATTTATCTGACCCCGTTCCCGTGCCTCCCATCCGCCTCCTCTCTAACCTACACCGTTGACGTCATCTTCTCCCTCCATCACTCCATGAACGCCATCTACTAACCATTACTGGTCCCAATTCCAATCCAGTCCACCATGGAATATTCGACCCATATAAGAACACACCTCCTTTTTCCTCTCCTCACCAGATCACACACTTCACGCACTCGACATGGATTCTAGTCGCACTGTTTCCCGCCAACCTCACAACCCCTTACTCGAACGGCAGTTCCACTCCTCATCAGTAAGTCATTTGATTGCACGCTTCGCCTGCCCTTTCTGACGAACATTGGTAACAGCCGCCGCCTTACATGCCTCTCCACACGCCAATTCCGATACGATCTGAAGCCAAGCGTGTTGCACGTATTCTGCACTGGCACTACAACCAAATCACACCATTCCTCCGCTCACGCCACTCACGATACATCATTACCGTTGAATACCAATGCCGGGGACCGCCTCACATGCACATTGTCTGCCTTTCTGATGTCGGTCAAAACGCGGACCCCATCCCATCTATATTACCTGTTTTCTCGATGCGACTCAACGTAGGCCGTCCTGTCAGTTTCCTTAATCCTTCGATTACCACCACGACACAGCTAACTCCATTCATTTCACTCAGGTTCGACGTATCGACTGATTTGGTCTTTGGAACCAAGGAAGTGCCCGTTCCCAAGTGCCCTCTCTTTGAACACAACTTCACCCTCCCTCACTCAGTCTCGTCCAACTCTTCTCTCTTTCTTTTTCATACTACGCATTGATGTCCAAGCAAACTTATATGGATGGGCACCTTGATCTTGTAGTCCCGTGATCTACAGTTAGACGCGCTGTCTACGGG
>NW_006768780.1:1153091-1176996 GCF_000204055.1 Melampsora larici-populina 98AG31
CCTTAACATCGATCGTTCCCTCGACCAAGCCATGATACACCACATTTGTTGTTATGTGCTCAGGCGCTGTTTCAGTCAGAATCACAGTCGTTGCCCTTCTTGATGTACATCGAGACATCGCCACGTAAAGTTGACCGTGCGCAAAAACCGGCGCTGGTAGTACAACACACACCTGATTCAGCGTCTGCCCTTGCGACTTGTTTATTGTCATCGCAAAAGCAAGGCTGACCGGAAATTGAAAGCGGAAAAAAGAGATCGGGACTGATTCATTCCCGGGGTGATGCATTTTCATTCGCGGCAAGGAAACACAGGTGCCGTGCTTCGGCCCAGAGACGATGAGGCACTGCAAAGCGTTGTCCGATGCTTCGGTCACCAAAAGCCTGGTCCCGTTACAAAGCCCAGAATGAAGGTTCAGATTCCGTAGCAATATCACTACTGCTCCAACCTTCAAAGAGAGACCATGGCCAGGAAAACCTGGGAAGTTGAAACTGTTTAAGACGTCTGTACTGACATGCGACGCATACTCCTCGTCCAGGGTGTCGATAGACGAATAATCCCTTTGTTCATTCTCAAGGCCTCGCAAAACCATCCCGTTCAAGTCGGCCACTGTCGCATTCAGCGTTGTAATAATTGCTCGCGCCGAATAGAATTGTGCCAGTTGTGGCCAGGCCCTGTGCCGAACCAAGTTGTTTACCCCGGAATAAAACGGATTCACCCATTGCCTGCTCAACGGTTGGCCGGGCTTAATGCTTATGACCTTGACGTGCTCCAGTTTGACTCTATCCACGTGCTCGTCCTGGAGCTGTCCTGATCCTAGTTTGAGAAGCCATTCTCCGTATGCCTTATTGTCAGGATCATCTATCAGCCGCAAGTTTTTCGTTAGTTCGTACTCGTCCACATGCTGCCACAGGTCAGAGTGTTTGAAACATGCGTTCACAGTATCCCAAAGACTACCATGCAGAACCACCGGGAGCGTTTGCCGAAAATCTCCTGAGAAGAGTATGATTAGTCCTCCGAATGGTTCATCGGACTCCCTCAAGTCTCTGAGACTGCGGTCGACACATTCAATCGCATGCTTATGTTGCATGGCGATTTCGTCCCATACCATAAATTTGGCGTTCATCAACTTTTTCCCAATTGCGTTGTTTCGACTGAAAGAACAGGTGGACTCCGCGTGAGCGTTTAACGGGATGCCAAGAGCCGAGTGCGCCGTCGACCCCTCTAGTAGCAGCAGCGCCGCAACGCCGGAAGAGGCCACAGATAAGAAAGGTATTCCCTTCCAATTGCAATAATGAAGGCAGGCATTAAGTAAGAAAGTCTTTCCACATCCCCCGGGACCATCGACGAAGAGCAGTTTACCTGAATCACTATCTACGGCCTCTACGACTGCATCATAGATATCTCCTTGTTCGTCCGTCATTGTCACGCCTGCATTGATCACGTACTCCTGGCTTGCTGCGGGTTTCGTCGAGGCATCGACATCAGCATTCGTGTCGCAACCGATCTCGGCTAGAGATGACCTATCCACTTCCTTTAATCCCACCTCCTCCAAACTTTTCCCCATATACTCCAACGACTTCGACATCAAGTGCAAAGCATAATTTTCAATCTGACCTTCTGTTGGCGTTATTTCCGGTGCACGCAGGGCTAGGTGGTAACGGCAGTCGTCGATTAGGTCGTCGACATGGTCGTCCCACAGCTGTTGTGGATCAGAAGGCGGGCTGTGAACTAAGATCAACCCAAACATCTCCCTAAGCTGATGGTCTGATTGCCAAACCGCCGCCTCCGTCAGACATGCATCGTAATGTGCATCTGACATCAATAGACCCATCACATCCGCTGCTCGTCTGTAAGTTGAGTGAAGCATTCCGTCCACCGTTCTCAGATCTTGAAAGGACTTTGGCCCCCGCACCGAGGTGAGTAAAAGTCTCATGTAATATCTGTCCCAACGTCAAAACCGCACCGCCATAGATAGTGGAAGCGCTGCGGAAGCGCTGCGGGACTTCCACTGAAAATAGGGGGTGCGGTCGTAGTGGCTGGTGCACAGCCCTATTTGGAAACCGAAATTTCCTGTAGTGGGTCATGTGCAACGCTCGGGCTTAGATGTAGCATGTCCACGGTCATAGTGGCACACATAGCGAGCGCTATGACCTGTATAACCCCATGGCCGCCACGCCCACACGCCCATACATGTAAGTAGTATCCATTCCCTCTGACCTGTGCCCAAGAAGACATTCTGACTCCATACTCACTCAACCGACTGAATTTACAATTCACCACCCTCAAATGATCACGAGATCATTTTCTAACTCTCTCCCCCACCAATCAATGGGAAGAAGGGTCCTCAAGAACAGAAATGGCCGGATCGATATCACCAAGTAAGTTCAAACTTGATAGGTATAAAAGACATACCTTTGATCAGTTCTATTTCTGACCTTTCCTCCCCTTTATCGAATTCTAGATTCTAGATTTTCTCTTCATTATTTCAATCCGACCATCCATTTCAGCCCTATTCAATTATTCGATTTTGTCCAATCACATCTTATTTACCACCGTTAGATACAAGACCTCAGTTATCTTATCCGACTTTCTCCTTTTTCGATTTTTAGATCCGTTCTTCTTATTTTTTAACAAAACCATTCCAATCTCAACAAAACCACCATTAATCTTATCCACCACTATCTGTTTACTATCACGTTTACCTCAATCATTACTGCTCCCTGTGTAATCATGTCGGAGCGGCCAATTCGAACCAATTCTCGGATTAATTTGGCTCCTTCAACTCGCTCTCTTCGCCCAAGATCTCCTATTCAACCCTCGCCGGGCTTTGTCTTTACCTCAGTGGACTCTTGAAGGTCTCTTCAGCTTGTGTCACCAACTCGTTCTCCAACTCCCGGTCCCTCCAGCACTAACACTCTGTTTGCTCCAATCGATGGACTCTTTCTCGCAAATTCTGAAGAAGATCAAGAAGCGTTCCAACCTCCATCACCTTTAACCAAGAAGCAAGCCAATTGTCAGTCAGATCAAAATGTTGGCAAAAAAAGAAAAAAGGCATCTGTGAGTATATTCATCACATTATCCAGATTGTTTACTTGAACAGGCTTGTATTAATCTTGTTTTATCTATCCATTTGTAGAAGGAGACAGTGCCCGACTGTATTGATCTTGATCAAGACTCAGAAAATGAAATCATACCCAGCAGACCACGGACTGGTATCAGGGCATCTCAACTTGCTCGAGTTAAGGAGCTTCTGAAGTATTTTCATTCTCCAATTTATCCAAATGGCCAGGTGGGTTTTCTACTTTTTTGTATAACAAATTGGAATCTAACTATGAACTTTATTGTTTTTCAGACCTCTGGTGATCCACGACTCTACAAGTGCCGGTGGTGCCGAGGCCGTTTTCTCAAAGGTATGACCAGCTATTATAATCTTTACGGACATCGAGATGGGAGCAAAGGACGGCCAGCTTGCCCCAGGCGAGCTCAAGCGATAGCGGCAGGTGTTGATCTTCCACCCTCCTGGGCGGAGCAGCAACAAGCATTGGAGGCAAAATCTTTGGCCACTCTCGACTCTTTTGTTTCAAAGGACAGGTTCAGCGTTGAACTTCTTAATCTCATTTGTGTTATCTGGGTGATTTGACAAGCTCTGCCATGGGCTCGAATTCAGGATTCCCCCTTGCGAGCTGCCTTTCGATTGTCAAACGTATCGGCGACTCTTCGATCAGCGGTATGGGCTGCAAACGCTGCCAAGCGTCTTCACCATGGGTTGCAACAGACGGTTCTAGAAACCATAAAGGTAAGTTTTCAATGCTAATGATCATGATTCCAACTTTTCTAACTCCTCATCTCAATTTAGAACAACTCGAGTAAGTTCTGCCTCATCCATGATGGCTGGACCACCCGTCGGAGCCGGTATGCATTCATTGGAATGAATGTCACATTCATCGACGATCAGTGGGAGTTCCGGACCATTCATCTTAGTCTTAAACTTGCTGCATGGAACCATTCAGGTGTCTTGCTTGCTCAACCTGTTGGTCGGTACCTCGTCAAACATGGCCTTCACCATAAGATGAGTTTTTATTTTCACTTTGCATCTCATGTTTTCAACTTCAATCTAATTTTTTTTTTGATTTAACTACATGTTAGCCCAAACCACAGATTCGGGCTCAAACAATGCCACGCTTGCTTACGAATTGCAGAGTATGTTTTTGGAGGCTTCCCCTAGCGTTGATTGGCCAGCTTGTCGCATGCAGATCCGCTGCTACGCCCACAAGCTTGCCTTACTTGTGAAGCACGGTCTAGCTTCAATTGGAATCGATACTGGCCACACAAAGCCAACCACCCAACCTTTATTCAACATCCCTACCCCCTCGATTACATTAAATGATGGAAATGATCAATTTGAAGCCGAAGACGACGAAGATTCAGATGTTGACCAAGATGCTGATCGTGCTAGCAAAGCAGACGTTTGCAACGGTGATTCTGGTAGTGAATCTGATAGTAATGTTCTACAATCATCTCACCCCTCTAGTGTCTTGCCTGGATCAAGCAGAGCCAGGCCTGATCTGGTGGTTCAGGCAATCAAGAAGGTACATTTATTTCACCTTATTCTTCTATTTTTTACTAAATCACTTCCTGATCTTCAACGCTGACCTTGATGTGTGTAGATTGATCGTGTGAGCCGCCTCATTGCCCGGCGGCCTTCTCGACGTCTTGAATTCCGTAATCGTGCTAAGGATTTGGGTAGGACCTTGCGTTGTCCCATTCTTGGTGCGTCCAGCAAATGGAATGGTCTACATCAGAGCCAATCAATCATGGTTGATGGAGCTGAGGTTAGTTTTGTTTCATGATCTCCGTCTAACTTTGAATTTTACTGAGAATGCCTCTTGCTTTCAGGTTATCAATCAGATGTTGGCAAATGATGAAGAAGGTTATTTTGACAAAATATCGATATCAAAGAGTGAATGGTTATGCGCTTCAGCTTTGAATGAGGTTATGGAAGTTAGTATAGTTCTAAACTGTCTCATTTCTTTCAATTATGTATCATACTCATTTACTGAGACCTAATGACTTGACCAGGTTATTGTATTAGCCACATCCAGAGTGGAGGGTGACCACTCGACAGCAGCCATTCTTCTACTTGACTATCACCGTGTCCGAAGTTCACTGGAAAAACTCGGCTTACATACTCCTTACGCCAGTCTCCAAACCATGATTACTAGCATGGTTAATCGCCTTCAATCATACGAATCAGAGGCTCTTCAATGTGACGCGATCGTCATTGCCACTGTCCTCAACCCTCGTCTCAGAATGAAGTTCTTCGAACTTCATCATCCAACACAAGTTGCTCATGTTCAAAGAGTTATGGAGCGCGAAATGGACTCTTATTCAACTAAATACCAAGCCAGTCACCCATCTGCACTCGTCATATCTAATCAGCAAGATACTACTGTCACCGACAATGAGTATAATGTCTTTGCTTCAAACGCATCCGGACCTAATGATGATACCGAGCAAGAGTATGAGGGTTATATGTCAGGGAAATTCCCACTCACTGCTGGCACACTTTTATCGTGGTGGAAGGTATGTTTTTGTTTCATTTTCATCATACTCAAAGTTTCTAATGACCTCTTCTGTTTTAGGACAATTCAGGGGCATTCCCGGTCCTTTCGATCATGGCTCGTGACTTTCTGGCATGTTCAGGAACAACTTGTTCATGTGAACGATGTTTTTCAGGTGCAGCTGACGTGTGTGGGTCTGATCGATCGGCTATGAGTAGCCGTACCATCGAGCGATGTGCTTCTTCTCGGGAGTGGCTTAGGGCGGGGATAAAGGTTCCTGGCGAGTTTTCTGAGGCTTTTGCCTTGGTGGAAAAGATGGACAGAAGATGAATCGATCTTTCTTTTTTTCTTATTATTATATCCTCTCTCTTTCAGTCTGACTCGATCTTTTGTTTCTTTACTCTCTTTGAATCAGTTTGGCTTTGTTTTTTTCCTACATTCACTCACAGTCTCATTTTTTATCTCATTCATTTAGATCCCCTTCTACTTCTAAACTATCCTTAATACATTTTGTTTTTTCTTTTTTTCCTATTCGTCTACTCTCTTACTCAGCTTTTTAATGATTCTTGTATATGTTTGCCAGATATTCTTTATATGACTTTTAATAAAATTCTATGTTCATACTTAACATAAACTGTGTGCGCTATCGTAGCGATAGTGCGCAAATATTGTAGTGGCCGGTAGTGACTTACCCACGCCACTACATAAATGTCATAGCGGGTCCTCCGAGATAGTGGTGCGTAGCGTGTCCTCAGGATAGTGGTACTTCACACCACTATCCAGTACCCCTGATATTGCTGTGCGTAGCGCAGCGGTTTCGACGTTGTCTGTCCCCATGGCCTGGCTTCGCGAAATACAGCCGACTTATTGAACGAATATTTTTTTGCCTCCGAGCCCAACGTTTCTCGCTCTTATTCCACCAGTAGTAATCCGTCATTTCAGTGTATAGCAAAGTTCGGACCGTAAAAGTAGTCCTCTCCACTAATTCATTTGCACTGGCCATCCGGAAAAATTCTGATAAAGTTGTTCTCTTGGCTCTGCCTGAATCAATCGCAGCTCTCAGAGCCTCATTATTGCGAAAATAGACCATATTTGTGTATTTGTCGTGGAGCGCGAGCCGATTAACAGCCGGGTGATTTCCAGAAAGAGGCATCTGTAACAACCGGACTATTGCTATAAGGACATGTCAGCTGAAACCCTTAAATTCATTGCAAGAAAGCACACACCTTCTGGGGCTGCCAAGTACCGACCATCGACGTACTCAGTGACTTCATCCTCCTTCTCCATTGCTAATGCCTGCCTATCATGACCCTTTGCTATGTACTTATAAAGATACTTTACTGATTTCATACTGGTTGCGATTTCCACGTTGATGTGGCATCGGTACTTGAGCAATAAGAATCGATTATACGGAACGATGTCGCGATTCGTGTAAGTAACTCCATTTTTGACAAAGCTTCGACCATCATCTGGCCGTTTATACTGAGGATAGGACCTTTCGGTCATCGCTGTAACAGGACTGAACGTTTGCGGATAGCCGTATTTGCATTTGGTGCCGTTCCAACACGACTTGCTCTTGTCGCATGGGCCGTGAACCATTGATTGCACGACCAACTCATATAAGATAGGATCTTCCTCGGGATCGGGGATTGTTGCTGACACAATGAGGTCGACTTCCTCCGGTGTCCGTGGTGTGGTCATTCCGTCGTTGATTAGAATAGTATGCGCATGAGGTGCACCTCGTTTTTGGAACTCGACTGTGTGTACATCAGAAATGCAATTCCCCAAGCGCCCGCGCTTCCTCACATCCTTGTGCATCTCTTGCAACTTCAGATAGAACACCCTCGCGAGAAGATCAGGACGGTCTTCAGCTTTTTGGCCAGGCAGTAAAGCGCGAGTGACCTCTGGCCAATGCGGGTTTCCCGTCATCGTGATGAAAAGACTTGGGTGGCCAAACCGCTTAACCAATGACATAGCATCATGATAGAGTTCGTGCATCGCTCTTGCTCCTCCCACAAAAGACGAAGGCAAGATAATGTTTCGTCCGATGGCGAAATCGTTGTTGTGAAGGCCTTCAGCCGCCCCGTTGTACAATTCCGCACGCAACTTTGGCTGATTGAGACGGAAGTATTTCAACCTTGCATTTTCAACACAAATGTACATATCCACCGCATATTCTTGCAACAGACGTCCCCCTCGAAGGATTGCAGAGAATTTGTCTGAGCGCTCGAACAGTTGATAGGCGCAATGCTCCGAACGGCTGATTTTTCCCGTTGGTCCTATTGAATACCACAGACTGTCAATTTGTAATCTTCTCGAAACCACTCCTGAAAAGATAGAACAACTTACGCCTAGAGGCGGGATTACGGTAATGTTTGTCCCAACCGTGGGACCCATACATAAACAAAATGGGATACCTCAAGGCGAAGTATGTCGTATTCAGTTCAGATATCCGTCGCAATAGCCCACTTTGGCGGTGCAAGATGATGTCACGGTCCGTTGACCCTACCTCGCCGTCGCCTTGAATTATCGCCGCCACTTGATTACACGTCGGAAAGTTGTACCGATTTCTGTCTCGGTTACCAACAGCAAGGGATTTGATTTTGATTGTCTTGAGCTCTGTGCCATTCGCGACTTCTTCGGCCGATTTGTATAATTTTGCAAATGGGTTTTTGGCATACAAAAATCGCTGGAATCTTTTCAGGATAGCTGGTCTCAGTCCTCCGCCCGCAGCCTTCGATCGAGCTGCAGCTTCTCCCTCGGCTTGGTCACCGCCCATGAAAATCTGCGCAAACTTTCTAGGCGCGCCTTCCGGAGGCAAGAGGGCTCCGATGTTATGGCTAAGTTGCCCAAAGATTCGATACGTCCAAGTCCCTCCATTTCCCGCGACAGACTTGTCCGTTTCCACTCCATTCGAAGTAAAGGACAGAGAGTTGTTGTACGCTCGAATATGTTTTCTGAAATGCTTTGAATCTATCGAGCAATGCAGGCTTAGCATTGTATCAACGCGGAAAGTGAAAGATCGTACCTGAGTCACTCCCTGTGAGTAAATCCTGGACAAATTGAGGTGCAAGCTTATTTTCTAAGCCATTGCTTGGCAAGGCCACCGCTCTCTTCTGGCAGCATGATGAGTAGGAGGCGTGTTCTGCTTTCCAGTCGTCCTGAGTGCGCTCGGCTCGCCAATGTAACGCGCCACAGGCGACGCATGGATCGTCACAGTCTCCGATGTCGAGCGGCATTTCCCCCGGAAACCTGGCTGCTAAGCTCAGCTCTGCCAAGTCAGATCGGGTGCGAGCCGCAGGGCCAATCGAGGCTGCTGGGTATAACGACGCCATACGTGTTGGCGAGAAATTCTGGTTTGCAGTTATCGTCTTGAATCGTGCGGAAGCGAGTACGGTCTTGTGAAATACAACTGGAGCAGGTTGTCACTGCGCGAAGAATGTGAGGCTAATATCGGAAGGTGTGTCCTGGCAGAAGGCAAGATTGAATGTTAAAAAAGATATAAATCGTTCCGTTGCAGTGGCGCTTTGAATTTTGACAATGTATGAACCTCTTTCAGGCCACGATATCCTGATTGATCATTTCAGCGAGGCAGCCAGCATTTTCTCGCTGGGGATGTTTCAGTCGAAAGGGAGCACACGTCTTGTGGGCGCAATGTTGAATGGCCTGTTAGAGCCTTGGGATAACTCACGGCACGATGAAATTCAATTGCAATTGGAACAAACAGATAACGGCCCAAGCGACCGAGCCAGTCCGACTTGGGCCAGGAGTGGAAATAGAATCGACAAAAATGGCTGATCACGATAGGTACGACACCAAATAACCCCCCATCCCAATTCACGCTCCGCGAGGACGTCTGGGCACTCGGCCAGCTTTGGTTCCACGGCCGGTGCTTGTTCCCTGAGTGGGTGGTTCAAATGCATCGTCGAACTCAGCCTCAAACATCCCGTCCTCGAGTTCCTCTTCCGGTTCGCAAACAGCGGCGGCACGCGCCTTGCCTTTAGCGGCAGTCGGGGCTCGCTTTTTAACAGGAGGCACAACTGGTTCTTCCGGTTGGTCAGCCTCCTCAAATCCTTCGTCGAATCCATCATTCGCTGCGGCGGGGGCAGCAGCACGCGCTTTGCTCTTGGCTGCTGGCGCGGCTCGTTTCTTAGGCGTGACTTGAGCCGGTTTAGTTGGGGTGCTGTTATGTCTGAGGAACTCATACATCAGCTGAGTTAAAAGAGGATATGAAATTGACTCACTTAGCTGGTTTCACCCGGCCTGTCGCGGTAACCTGAGAACTGGTCGTGGCTTTCTTCTTTGTTACAGATTGATGCCCGCTCGCAATGTTGATGCCTGTGACCTAAGGGCAATGTTAAGGCACGTTAGTGAGGTGTATCAACGCAGCCATATACTTGACAGATGGTGAACACTTGCATCCACAACCCAGCGATTGTGCGCTTCGCTCCAGTCCACGATGTAACCATGAACCAAAGTTTCCTTGCCTTCTTGAATCAAAGCTTGGGTCTTTTTCAAGTTGGGTGTGGGCCGCATGCGATATTCAACCTCAAATTCGTGTGTGGACTTGTCCTGCGTCGCGGAACAAATGAGTCAGCCAAGTCTAGGTAGGGCACGAAGCAGGCGTTGTTACCTCAGGTCTGTAATCAGTGTGTTTCATGACAAAGACCAAAATCGCCGAGTCGGAGTTCAGGTCAGGCACCTCCGTCTTCGCTCCTACTATGCCAAATCCAGACGCCGCGGTATTGTCATGGAGCCTTCCTACAAAAGTATCCAATGGGCCCGAATCTATCTTATGAATCGGGTCGAAGTAGATTTGAAAATCGGCACATTCGGATGATGGGATCATGCGGCCTTTGATTGTATAACAGTGTTCATCCTCGACTTCGTGCTCCGTTGCAGAGTAGCCAGTAAGGATGCCATCGTATTCACGTTCGTTCGCGTCATCCAAGCCATTGCAAGTTATGGAGACTGTGGAGTTTCTCCACGTGTAGCTTAAGTCGTTGAGAGGCGGAAGCTGTGATGTTGTATCAGTATCAGCCTTGAACGTATTGGGAAGTTTCACGTACAATTTCTGATACCTCGACGACACCTGAGATGTTGAATGGATGTGATTTTTTAGATGGGGCGTTAGCTGACGACATCACCTTTGGTTGTGAAAGTGGTCGAAGAAGAGATAAAGAAACAAATTCAAATGTAATCCAAAAAGCGATGAGAAAGCGTTGTAGTTCAGATCAGGTTCTTTGAAGTTGTTATGTTATGCAGAGAAGGTCGGCGTGGACTGTTGATGAAATAAAGACCGCCCAAGGCCTTTATATAGGTCTTCTGCGCGGAAAATCCTTGCAAAGCTGGCTGCAGGAAGCGAATGTCGAGTAAGTGACATAGCAGACCTTGTCGGAATTTCCGATTGAGGCTGTCAGCCTGTCTCCAGACCAAATTTGAATCAGCACTGATTCCTTCGTTCGCAGTCGATTGTCGAGATCGCAAGGGACGGTTCTCGGCTTTGTTCATGTGGTTTTCATCTACAGTGGGTCCGATGGTTTGTCCTTAGAATTGGCACGCTATCAGACGTTTTTCAAATAATGTCAGGACGGTAGAATTACAACGGCGAATTCTAATGAGGACTGGGATTACCCTTTGATTGCCGGCCCATGGTGGGGGAAATACGCCGCCAGGGCAAGGTGGCAGGCCCACGCACGCTTGCCCGACCAATCATTGCGTCCGGTCAAATCGATTTCCTCCCTTCATTGCTTGTCCCGATGGATCCTGATCTGATATGCGGTCGGCAATCGCGCTGCGACGTTAGTGGGCGTCAAAGTTGTAGAACTGAAAGGTCAATGAGGACACTAAAGTTACTGACTTCTCGGTGACCCGTTGGCCCTGAAGGGCCCGAGCTGGGACCTCGAAATCGAACGTAGGTAGGGTTGTGGCTGAGATGAATTTGATAAAGAGAGCGTCCTTGCGAAACGTTTGATTCCCATTGGGCATTCCTGATGGCCTGCCCGCATAGAGATAGGTTCAATTTGGCTAGGGGCGTTTGACCCTGTTTTCTCGGCATGGAAACAGCGCGGGAGGTGGGATCAATCGAAAAAGATAATGTTTAAAATGGCAAGATGGTTTTCTACACAGTGGTGAAGTTTGAGCGTGAACATGAGTTGATCGTTGCTAATTAATTACACAAACTTGGAAGTAATATGTACACGTAAGGGGGGTTTATAGGAGGACGGTTCGGGGCGAGAATAAAACGGTATATGCCAGTATCAAGCCGTCTTAATTAGCAACAGGGCCCATGCCTCGCAACCGCCTGCTTCTCCTAGGATGAGACGGGGTCTGTATCATAAAAATTTCCGTGGTCTATTTTGAACAGTCAGCATCGAAGATGGCGGTGGTGGAAAGTAGTAAGACTTACGTTAATCTCCCACGCGTTATCCCTTGAATCGTGACCCACCACATTGCCCCGGAGGGCGATCACATTTCCGACTGAAAGATCGTCCAATGTTAGACTCGAGCTGATGCTAGTCCCAATCAAGTAATTCGAAACAAATTAGACCTGTCTCTTGCCCTGATACAGGTTAATCAGCATCAGACCGATCCTAGAAGCAGAGGGACAGTGCAAACTTACTGTTGCATCTCGACCTCGATGTAGGACTTTAATAACTTCAATTGCCGTACGCTGGTTGTGAACCCGTCGGAGAGACCACTCAAGAATTTGGCCCACACCCTGGGCTGAGACCTTGTTAAGCAGCGGATGAAGGCGGACTTCAGCAGAATCAATGACAATTGTGTTTTCTGCTTCTTCAAAAATGGTCGAAACTGTGTCACATCCAGCTGAGACTGGACCTTCCAACTTGTAGGCATGATTATGACGGATCTGTGTGTTGCAGTGTTTCGCCGCGATCAATAATCCAGCGCCTGTAAGCGTACCTCGGTTGAAGACGACATCGGTCTGGAAATATTTGTATTTGGGATTGGGAGGAAGCTGAGGCATATGGACCTTATAAAGCGAGTCAGTTTGATAGCAAAAGTGCAGAGAGATTTACACACTTGGTTTCTGGTCCAAAAGATGCAGCTGAAGCGTAGAGGTAGCTCGGCAGGCAAGTGGGATTGCATGGGTATGACAGCGTAAGGTAACTTTTTATCCAGAAGGTAGTTTGAAGTATTGAAAGAGCAGCTGAATTGAGTCGATACGTTGGTGGCATTGATGTATTAGACTTGACGTCTATATATGTATATGTGTCGTTGAGAAGGCTACCAACCTCAGGTGTGGACTGCATCGCGAGGTCATGTGAGCCCATGCAAGACTGAGTGAGTTGACCTGGGTCGAGTCCGAATGGTCCACATGATGGCTGCGCTGGTTTAGTTTGTTGACAAAGGGACGGTTTCAGTGCAAAAGTCCGTGAGTGGTCCCTCCTCGCCGTGATTTGAGTTGAATATTATGATGACTGGTAATATCGTGTATTGGGTGAGAGTTCACGACCGGTTGAGGTCGATTGGATGTGGCTGGGGGTGTTGGGCCACAGCTAGCATGGCGGTGACACGGGTTCAAAACGACTAACATAATAGATTAGCAGAAAAAATCGGGCGCAGGAGATGGATTGAGTATCGCTGAATGGGTTTGGAAACATTTAGGGCCGCGCTGACACGGAATGTCTGTTGGTTGATAGATTGAGCGAGGTGAGGCCTGTAGTTGGGGTGTCGCAGTGGTAGGCCGCGAGTCAGGATGAGCCCCGGCTTGTCGGGAACGGAGACCGCCCAGACCGACCCCCCGAGTAAAAAGCAAAAAGGAAGCCCGGCTTCCGAGCCGACCCCGCCCCGGCGGAGATTAATATCAAAACCCCCAGCCCGACCCCCGCCACCGGAAAATCGGTTTCCCACCGATAATCCGGTTTTCCGCTGAATCTCCGCGAGTTCTCGATGAAGCTGAGCCACTTCTGAAAGCAGCAACATGCACAAATCAAGCACATGAAAGTAAGTTATATGTTTGGATCACCAATCATTCCAGACTCTATTGGACATAACTTCACATTGGAAGATTATTTGGTGAAGTGCCCTGTGCCCATTGCTGTAAAATTATTAGTGCGGATGCTATTCTCACAAGTAATGTGATTAAATCCAGCCCATAAAAGGAAGCTGCTGCTCTTTAGACTCTTGCCCCATCGGATCCATCTTGCTAGCCAACTTTATTATCTTCATAAATTAAACCCTGAGTTGTCATATATCTTCTTTTTTACTGCTCTCATAACTTTTACCGTTCAAATATTCCTTTTTATTATATTCTCCTTATTAGTTACAACACATCTTCATATATTAAGGTGTTAATCTACAGCTCCTTGAGTTGTTCTTTTTTTGTTTTTTTATTGCTCTTGAATCTGTCACCTTTCAAACATTGACTTTTATCGCATTATCCTTACTAGTACAATAACACCACTTTTATTTTATACATGGCTTCAAACTCTTCTTGCTCATCATCTCAAGTTGGTAGTGAAGACACCATAGCAAAACGTGGCAAGTCCTCATATGTCTGGTGCCATTTCACGATTCATGGAGATAAAACAGTTTGTTCAGTAGTTCTATCTAGTGGTAAAGTTTGTGGAAAGGCGCTTGCCCGCGACAAGACTTCTAGTACAAAGGCCATGTCGGATCATCTCCAGCGACTTCATGGATTGTATAATCCTGAGCTGGCGGAGCAGTCAAATCAAACTTCATTGGAAGGCTCGTTCAAGAGGATCAAGACTCAGCATGTAGTAAGCATTTATGACCCAATGAATTCAACCTTGACCAAGCTTGTAACTTTGCTGAGTGTTTGTTTTGAACAGCTTGCACTGAACACTGAAACTCTCAAAACGGCAATTTCCTATTTCATTGCTGAAGCGGATCTTCCTTTTGCTTTGATAAATCGTCAATCTTTCAAGCATCTGTTGAAGCTTTGCAATCCTCAGACAGCAGGAATGATTGTCAAACGACACACCACAGCCAGACACACGATTTCGATGTTTCAATTCTTTCAGAACTATATCAAGAATAATGTATTTAACAAAGCAAAGTATATTTCTTTCACACAAGATGGTTGGACGTCTCCAAATCAACGTGCTTACATGTCAATCACAGCACATTTCATCACCGACAATTTTGAGCTTAAATCGTTGACCATTGGCATTCCCCGTGTTTCAGGTCAGTTCTTTCCAAGCCCTCTCTGCTTCTCCCCAACATACCTATCAAGCTCACATATTCCCTTACCTTTTAGGACAACATGTGGCTTTGAATTATGCTGATCTATTTGTAAAATACTTGATCAAGTATAACATTGTTGATTCACTCTCAACCATTACCGCTGACAATGAAAACAAGAATGGGAAGATAGCCAAACTCATTCACGAGTCTCCTGAAATCAAGAACTTCAATCCTATCGAGTCTCTCTTTGGTTGTGTTGCACATGTAATAAATCTTGCTGCTCACAAAGGCCTTGACGCCTTTGGTGTGGTTGAAGATGCATTAGTCAATCCCTCAGATGCTTCGAGTGGACCAATGGATCTAGCCAACCTAGTCGATCGATCCGATTCAAGTACAGCAAACCTTTCGACTATCAGGTCAAGATGTCACGGACTTGTAGTCTGGGTCCGTAGCAGTCCTCAGAGATCGGAGGCTTTTTCGAAGATTGTGAAGCTACTACGAAGTATTTCTTTAGATTCAACTGATCCAGCTGACCCAACCGATGAAACCAAAGTCAACACTGCTCTCCAATTCCTGGCTCCCAAACCAACTGAGAATGTAGATGAAATTGACCCGATCTCACAAGGAACTGCTGTAGCTCTGATCCCCGATGTTGAAACTCGCTGGAACTCCACTTTTCTCATGTTCCAACGCCTACTCCGCCTCCGCAAAGCTGTCCAGCAATTCTGTGAACGTCCTGGTGCTACGAAGTTTCAGCTGACTGATGTTGAGTGGACTTACGTTGAGCAGATGTGTAATTTTTTAGAACCACTGTCCAAAGCCACCAATGAGCTTTGCCGATCACGATTTCCTACACTCCACACTGTAATACCAATCTACATTGCCGTAATGGGTCGATTGAACAACATAAGTCTTCAAACTTGATACTTCACTTGTGATGATTTGAAACTTACAAGAGTTTTTTTATTCAATCATGTGTATTTAGGTTATATCAACTTATGACAATGACCACTTGATTCCCGCTGCTCGAGTGATGATAGAGAAGCTTGAGACTTATTTCAAGAATGTTCTACTCAAACCCGGTGCGGTATGTGCAACTATCTTGGATCCACGACTCAAGATGTCATTCTTTGAGGTGTGACTTCTCATTTCTCAACCAATGAACTCTCCCCATTTGATGTATAACTGACATTGTTATATGTTTTATCTCTCGTTCTTATATGATAGGCCAAATCTGAGGTTTTAGATCGTTATGACACATCCCCGGCAAAATTGAAAGACATGTTCTGCTCCGAAGCCTTGAAGTTTGAATCTCCGAATGAAGTTGCACACCAAGCCTCGAAAACCACGAGTCAATCTTACTTTGGGGCCGAGATCTATGGGACAACCATTGGACCGGCTTCGTTTGAGAGCGAACTCAGCCGTTATTTAAGCGATTTAGTTGAACCTGCCGATGCCGACATTCTGCTCTATTGGAAAAGCAAGGTCAAAAGCTATCCAATTTTGAGTCAGATGGCCATGAAGTACTTGGCCATTCCTGCTACCAGTGCTCCCTCCGAAGGTGCCTTTTCAAAGACCAAGGTCATTCTGACACCTCAAAGGAGTAAACTCTCGGATTTGAGTGTAGAAGCACTTCTGTGCCTCAAGGAATGGTATCGTGTTTTTGGTCCGCTATTTGTATTGCCCGGTTGCCAGGCTGAACCCATTGCTATCATTGATTGATCATCTTTCATCTATCCCTCACCTTTTGGACCGATCAATCACAAGTTTCTTGATTTTTCAAACTCACTTTCTTAACTCTCCTTAAACACTATTCATGATTCATCTTTTATCTGTACTTAAAGTTTTCTACTGATCGATCACATCGATTGTTTCATGCCGACCTCGTTTATTATATACTCTGTTTAAATATTGTTATTAGTTTACTTACTGTATCTATTCTAGCTCTCTATAAATGAATATATCAATTGTGTATAATCAACCTACCGGGTGCCGGTTCTCCGAGAAAAATCGGGGATCTGCCTACCCCAGCCCGGCTTCCGATCCTACGGAGTCGGATCGGGGTCGGGGACTATACAGTCTTTGCCCGACTACCGTACCGGCGGTTCGGTGTACCGGAGATCCCCGACTCCGCCGGAGACGGGGCTCATCCTGAGCCGCGAGGCGAGCTGATGGTTGCTCTGTCCGAGGCGAGTTAGGTCATGCACTGAGTGAAGTTCGGGGCGGGCACGGCAAATGCAACGATGCTTGGGCATCAGGCACGGCAGATGCAACAATGCTTGGTTGTTAGGCCTTGTGCCTTTATATTATAGATCTGATATAGCGCTGTAGTGCAATCACAAAGTTCAACTTTGTATTTGGAGGGGGCCTCCCTCCTCCTTCCTCGTAGGGCTTCACAATTTTGAAGGAGCAAAAAAGCATGTAATGAAAAACTATGATTGCACTACAGTCTTGTATCAGATGTATTGTAATTACACAGTTGACGATTTTTCTCGTGAACATTTCGACTTTTTCCTAGTTTGAAAGCACCTACTATAGGCTACGAGTTCGGCTAACGGTAGATTAAGTGATGTCATGATAAAAAGGCAATATGATTAGTCAGATCTGATCGATCTGCTACTATAAGTGATTCTCAAGTCTGCAGTCTCAAATAATCGATTACTCATCAACCAACTCACTACACCTACATTATATATATCACCATCTTACTCTGAAGGTTGAAGCTATTGCATCTCCTATCTTCACAATCTCATTCATACTTCAAATCATACAAATCAATCATGCCTGTCGTCAAAAACCGTGCTGTGATCTTTCAATCTCCTCCTACTGGTGGTTATCCTGTCGAAGGTCAACATCTAGTCTACTCCGAGTCTAACGAGATCGATGTTGAGAATGTCGATATCAAAGACGGTGTGTTAGTCAGAAACAGAGTAGTATCTATTGATCCTTACCAACGAGGTCGTATGCGAGCTCCCGAGGTTGAGTCCTATAGCGCACCTTTCAAACTCAATTCACCTATCACAAACTATGGGGTTGGAAAAGTGATTCGATCGAATGATGATCGATTCAAAGTGGGTGATGAGATCTTTTCAAACTCGACTGGGTTTGAAGAATACACTATTATCTCTAAGAAAGGTTTAGATGATGTGGCTACTCGAGTGATTGATCAAAAGATTGGTTTACCTATTGAGAAATGGACTGGTGCAGCTGGAATGCCTGGAATGACGGCTTATTATGGGTTTTATGAAATCGGTCAACCAAAGAAAGGTGAAACGATCTTTGTAAGTCATTGGGAAAATAAAACTCACTTCACCTTTCATACAACATATTGACCATCTTTATGAATTTCGTAATAGATATCAGCCGCATCAGGTGCAGTAGGTCAAATTGTGGCTCAATTAGCCAAGCGAGAAGGTTTAAAAGTCATTGGATCTTGTGGTTCGGATGAGAAAGTAGAATATTTAAAGAACGAACTCAAATTCGATCATGCGTTTAATTATAAAACTTGTAATAATCTTGAAGAATTGAAAAAGTTTGAACCGATTGATATTTATTGGGATAATGTAGGAGGTGAAACCCTCGATGATTTCTTTTTGGTGGCAGCTGTTCGTGCCAGAATCATCGCTTGTGGGGTAAGTCATTTCTATTCTTAAAAACTTTTCAGTATTCTGATAAATAGATATTGAAATGCTTTCATGAATTGCTTCCTCAGATGATATCTCAATACAACGTTTCTGGTGAACCTTATGGAATCAAGAACATCATGTTAACGGTTGGAAAATCCATCAAGATGCAAGGCTTTATCATCATCAACCCTGAATGTTGGAAACCTACGGCTCCTAAGTTTTACGGATCCGTACCTCAATGGTTGGTTAAAGGAGAAATCAAATCAAAAGAAGATGTAACTAAAGGATTAAAGAATGCGATTGGTAGTTTGATTGGAATCTTTAAAGGTCAAAACTTTGGAAAAGCTGTAGTAGAGATTTGGGATGGTAATTGAACTTTTCATTTTAAGATCTCTTTCTTTTTGTATGAATTATATATATTTAAAAATCTTGTATAGATCTGATTTAAATTTTATTTAATGTCTCAAGCTGCTTAGTAATATATATATATATTGATATTTTGTCATACTTTTTATAGGCAAATCTCATAATTTGCGCGCCGTTTTGTAGAACTCGGGCTTAGCACTTATATCAAATGAATTTGAGTGTCTCTCTAAAAAGCTTATTACCTAGGCAAACTCTTGATCTAGTATATTAATTATCAACCTTATGGCACGATTACTTTGTTCCAAGGTGGCATACCAAAAGTGTTCTAAACGCAGTCAGTAACCTAAATAATGATGTGGATTCTTCTTGTGTGTGACTACCACGAGCCGATCTCAAATCTGGGAAAGGTCATCGCAACGCATGCAGTGTTTTTGTCATGACTCTTTTCACTTCGAAGAGATGTATATCATTTTAGTATATTGCCTACATGATTTAGTTTATTGTATTGTCCTGTGGTATTTATAAGTGGTATAGCTACATGATGACAATGTGTCACTTCTACATGAAAGATTCTAAAAGAGTGCATTGAGGAAATCTACAGAATTCAACTGGAATTTGAATCAGACAAGTTATGCTTGATCGAAATGCTTAACGGAGCTTTGTCCATAGTGGAAGCAATTTGGAGAAGTCCAATGTACCCAATCCTAAAATAAAGTCAAACGCGTACAGATCAAAGTTAGTGACAAGTGTTTTAATGTGGTTGAAAAGATACTGACCTGTGACAGGATCCCATCCCTAGAAATGAAGAAATCCATAAAAATCAATTTTGATTTATCTGAATCGATGAAAAGCAGATCGGAAAAAACACTCACAGGAACAGCAGAGAATCCATCTGTGCCGCATCCAGGATTCGAGCCATTTCTAAGTAACCAAGAAGATTTTTTCATTATCTGAACGTGGTTATGGGATAAATGATCTGCTTGACTCACGTGATATCATTGAATGCTTCCTGAAAACGCGCTGAATAAAGAGTAGGGTTGATGAACCCGATTGTCTAAAAGAAAGCAATCATTATCAGCGCGATGTAGTGTAATTGGAAAAGGCGAGTTTCAGAGTACACACTTTCTTTCCACGCGCCATTCTCGCATCATTGATCATAGTCAAGATCGAAGCGACCACCGGTGCAGATGCAGAAGTACCATACACCAAACCAAATCGTCCTACAACTGCTACCACGCTGTTTAGGCCGAGAAAATTGTTCAAAAGAGCATGTTGAGAGATGACAACTCGCATGTAAGCTTCGTGCTTTATACACCCGTTATGGAAGGAGCTTGAAATGACTACCCACTAGTTTGCTCCATTGGCGCTGATGTCTGGAAAACCTCGAGTAGATCTTGATGCGTTAAACGTATTGTGATTGTAAGGTGGAGGATGTCTTTTGAAATAAGTCTTCATGACTCTTGATTGGTATTGAGGTAATTTGAACAAATTACTAAAACCTCCGCCACTACGAATACGAGTGTAACATGCTGCCTCTGAGTCGTTTACAGTCTTTCCAGCCGGGAGTTGAGTTGCACCAATACTGGTGACGTATGGACAAGTACCTGGGAAGGATGGATTGAATAGCTGAATAGAAGATTTCAATTCCAAAGTTATCAGGCTATTACGTTCTCATCGGATTCTTCAAACATAGCAAAAAGCTTACTGGTCCATTCTCACTTTGAGTCCCGTCTCGATTCAAACATATGCCACGGTTTCCAGCTACTCCGTTGTCACTGGTAGAAGGAGAGATCATATCTCATGAGGATGAAATTATGTATACTTATGGTGTGTTCGAGAAAGACTTACCCAGATGAAAAGATAAAGGTAACCCCCATCAATCCCAGCTTTCCGTATTCATTACATTGACGTGTCAAATATGCGTGGGTTGCATCCGCTTCGTTCATGCCTATTTGAGATACCAGAACATCAGACCTGGATTGGAATACTAGATCGGGTTTAACTTACCGTATGAAATTGATATTATGTTGGCAGGCTTCACTGTACCACAATCTCGATGATTATATCCTCGTGGATTTGGGTATACGCCGTCCTGTAACGGATCCAAATGACCTTCACAGTAGCTAGAATCGAGTGCATCGAGGCTGAATGTGATTGGATCATACATCAACATCAGATTGAACGTAAATTCAAGTTTCGAATCTTGAACAAAACTTACAAGTTGTTGAAGCTACCACCCATGTCGGTATCTCCGATTTGGTATAGCGAAACCTGAAAATGAAGGCGAGTAAATTTCACAGAACGGAAGGGGATACAAAGTAACAAAGCACTCAACATTAAGGGGGTGAACAAAGGGCATGGAATACTGAAGATCCAGGTTGCTTTCACCATTCAAGCCAAAATCTTGATCTTCTTGATCCACAATTCCTATCAATATGAAGCGAATCAGTATCGAAAACTCTGAGTCCAGAAAGACCAAGGGACACCAGTGTCCTTACCACCGTCGATAGGTACCAAGCTTGGACGTGAACCTTTGGCTTGGGGAGAGAAGTTCTACAGTCCATAAATGAAGGAATCAGAACGAATTTTTTTGTGATTTGTGATAAATTACCTTGACTCAACTGAGAAGAAATGATCTAGGTCGCTGTAAAGGACCGATTGAGGGGTAAATTCGACTACACGATGACCAGATATGGAGGTACGCACGTCAGAAAGATGAAGAATTGTTGTGTCAGTAAAGTATGCTCTTAACAGGCTCATTCGGTGGTATCACTGACCTATAGCCAAGCTGTTATTTTGTGGGTGTTTGATTTTATAACGTCCAAACTTGTACAGAGCTCTAAGAAATTCGAGAGAAACTTCACTCAGATCAGCACAATCAATACTCAACTTCGGTCACCTCGAGCCTGAATCATGTCATTACATCGATTGAGAAGATAGTTGATGGCATCTTACTTCAGACAGTCTAGGGTTATAACATTCCCGCAGTTAGAAACTCCGCGACGAACTCTCTCAAGTTGATGGTGATTTAAAATGGTCGAGTGCTTAGGAATGTTACCACTATTGGGATATCCAACATGTCTTGCTGCACCTGAGACTGGGCTAATAGCTGGCGCGCCCCCAAAATCACCTGTGGGCCATGATTGGCTCATCTTCCTGTCATTCTGAAGGGAGTTCGAAGCTTGATTATCATTCATAGAGCTGTACTTGTTCGTGACTGGCACTGTATCAAAATGTACACTAGGAAGGACAATGTCGATGTGTGAAGAAAGATGACCCGGTATCTTATATTGCTCGCAGGCTGGAAAAAAACACGTGCAAAAAGTAAGAGAACCGTCCATTCAGTCATTGATTAGAGGACACAAAAGCTAAGATTAGAAAAATGCTGTGTTTTCATGACTCTACCTAAATGAGTGGTGTGGTCGTCCGTATGGATGTATTTATAAAACTTGGTGTCCAAAAGTTTTTCAGCTTGGTCAATACTCATGTGGACGTGAACCCAGGCCCGGCTTCTGCTCAGCTCGACCTTTTTGAACCCTTTGTCTTCTTTCTTCAGCCACTTCAACACTTCGCCGATGGTTTCGTTTGAGGGAGAAAAGAAACGCGAAACCTTGTCTGAATCCCAATGATCGGCGTAGTGTGGTGACTCTGGAGAAGAAACTCTCATTAACTCGTCGTATAAGTTATCAATGTTGGACTGTTTGAGGCCGAAGCGAAAACGCAAGACAGTTTTCTCTTTTTGAGATTGTAGGAGATGGTCTGTCCGTTTCCACAAAGCATTGGGAATCCGCCTGTCGTGAGTAATCTTTTCTGATACGCTCAATGTCTGAATGAAGTTTGGTAAATTGAAAAGAAAAGGAAACACCCAGTTCAGAATAGCAAGCTTAGATTTGTTCACCATGCTGCTGCTTTGAAAAGATTTACACCAAGCAAGCTGCAGCCTTAAAGGAACACGCTAGTAAAATGATTGGTTTAGAAGGAAGGACACTGGGTTGGTATAACGTTGTAAAAGGCAAGAGACTCAGGAAACATGAGTTGGGCATCGTCTGAATAATAATTTAAATATCCCAACCACTCCCCATTAGACATTCTCCTGAAATTAGACAGGAGAGAGCGGTCAAGAAGTCGTGAAGAATAATGGACCGCTAATCAGGTAGATGGCCGATGACCATGCAGGATGGATAAGTCTCCGGAGTGACATGAATTGAGGATTCTTGATATTTTGTCTGTCCTATCGGTTTATCTCTCATCTCCCTCCGTCGGAAATATTTGCCCCGTCTGATGTGACCAGGCAGTCATAGTTTTTGATGTGACTGACAGATATGGCTCATTCGCTTTTGATCTCCAGACCACACCCCAAAATGATAAATCGCGTACTGAAAGTGAAGACAGGTCATCACTGGTGATTGCCTGATACACGTTCTTTGTTTCCTCTTACCCTGAGTGTAGTCTGAACAAAATGAAGTAGATTATTTGACGGTAAATCATATCCTGAATGACACATAACTCGAAGGATATGTCAGCACTATGGAATTTTCCGAACGGTCCAACGAGAAGAGAGGTTTCATCATGAAAGGCGATTGCAACAAGAATAAAAGATGTATGTTATATCACATGCTCTTCCTTTTCTGGAAATGAATCATGGTCACCTTCAACAACTTCGAAATCATGCATCGCGTGTTTCACGTATGGACGGTCTACATACGCGAGTGGTAGCGATCGACAGCTCTGGGGCCCTTCGTGATGAAAAGGAAACAATTCTCTGGGTTTGCGCAAAGGTCAATCAGCGACGAAGCCGAACCACTTTGACTACCTGATTACTGGTGGGCATTTCCTCCGCGCAGATGTGTAAACGACGATTTTCGGATTGCTAGTCCCTTCTGCTTGTCAATCTCAGGCAGAGATTCCCTTTGCAAAATTCAAAACCTTCAAACAGAAATTACGTACATACACAGGCTATACCATGCCTGAATGAATGAATGCTTGATCAATTTCAGATATAGCTGTGAAAGTATTCTTGCGAATCGAAGTCCTTGGTTTGGCAAGGCTACATATGTCGCTGAACTTTGTGACGCGATTCCCCTTTGATGATTCGACAAGAACTCTCGTCATGAAAGCAGTAGGTGGGTTTCTAAAACAACATATAAGTGAAGATGTAGTACATGGAATGATGATACTTTG
>NW_006768780.1:1178964-1192289 GCF_000204055.1 Melampsora larici-populina 98AG31
GTAGATCAATGCAGTCAAACGTCATCGCCATAATGAAGTCTGACAAGATAGTTATATAGACGAAGAATCGGATTGATCATGTTCCTACAAAGATAACAAGGCAATGAACGATATCAAAAGTCTTTCGTTCTTCTGTGACATACAATCGAAATCGAATCACAGATAACATGGAGATGTCGAATATAGAAACATCGAAAATAGATACGGAAGAACGGCATTCTGATCAGAAAATCGTAAACAGGAAGATGCCATCTACAACATATGGCTTTATTAAGAGGTTGCTGCAAATTCTCAGACATCCTCCTTCAATCCAAGATTGAAACCAAATTCCTGGGGAAGAATAGCATGGATTCACATAGTTGTAGGGATTGAGATATGTATCAAAAGTACAGCTAATGCACTTGTCTATCGAAGTGTAATATGAAAAAGGTTAATCGGGTATATCGAGGAGCAAATGACGATGATGATTCATGAAAGTGTAAAGGTATGGTAAATGAGACGATCGCTTTAACAACATTTCAAGTTCCTTACCATCTCAATCTCTTGCACAGTATGTCTCGTCAAATCCCTGAAGAATCTAGGAAACAATCTCAACGATATCAACGAGATGAGTCCCTCGATATCCTACGAGGTCTTACGACCTTTGCGATGATTCTAGTTAATACTGCCGATTCAAGAACTCGACCCGGTTGGCTTGCTCATGCAAGTGGTCTTCATCAGTCTATCACCTTTGCCGATGTAAGTACAAACGATTATTCTCATCATTACACCATCATGTCCCATTCTGATATCGATCGACATGTTTTATGATCTGTAGACCATCTTCCCCTGCTTCCTATTTACCGCTGGTTTAACCGAAGAAGCTACTGGCGGGCCACCTGGTATCAAGAAAGGCCTTCGTAGGGCTGCTATTCTCAGTCTTTACGGTGTAGCTTATAACAATGTATTACCACGCCTTATAGGTAGAACTCAGAAAAGCGGTTTATGGGATTTCAAGACATATCGTATACCATCAGGTTTTAGGTCGATTAGGAATCGCTACTGCAATAGGTGCTACAGGTCTTCCTCCTAGCCTTCTTGCAGCCTTATGGCATCTTTTAACTTCGATCCGTCCTTTCGATCCACCTGGCCAATCTACACAAGCTTTACTTGATTGCTTAGTGTTCGGGCGAAATCATTTGTACGATTCGGTTGATGGGTTCGATCCTGAAGGTCTTCTTGGTTCACTTCTTATGGCTCCGGTTTCGCTCATACTAGGTCGACAAGCATATGCTATCGCTCATCATTACATTCAACCTCGTCTCTCTTTTTCGATTTTACCAAACTTGGGCTTATTCATTTCTCTCACTGGACTTCTTCCTCAAATTCGAGTCCCAATTTCAAAAAATCATTGGACACCTACTTTTGTTGGACTTACAACGGCTACAAGTTTAGTTTATTGGGGAACTGCTTCTATTCTTAGTAGATTTAGAGCTAGTCAATTTGTGGCAAAAATCGGAAGATGCTCACTTGAAGTCTATCTTATTTCTAGTTTCCTTCATGGTGCATTAAGTGAATTAGGTATCTGGGAAAAGCTTGCAAACCTCATGATTAACTCATTAGGAATTAGTGATCAGCTTGCTTATATTGCTAATAGTTCTATCTTGGGAATTGGAATGATACCTCTTTCTGGTTTACTGTTCAAAAAGGGTTGGATGATTCGAGTTTGAAAGATCAAATGACCTTTTCATTTTGCACATGATGCAAAATCCAGGGGTGACTTTTTTGGTAACCTTTTGGCTTTTCGATTATCGATCAAGTACAATGTTTTCCTTTATGTATCATCGCATTGAGTAGTAAACAAGATTTCTCTCGTATTGAGCCATAAAGTAGAATCAAAAACTATGTAGCTTCTCGTCAAGGCCTTTTGTAGGTCCGCGGGGTTAGATGTTGATACCCCTTGTGATTTTGGAGAGGTTGAGATGAGTGTTATGATTTTTCCTGAGCAAAGGAGAGCGTCCTCAGTGCTTATGAAATGACTGACTACCACGATTTTTTGTTTGTCGGCTTGCAAACACAAAGCTATTGATTTTTGAGCTCTACAGAAGGACGATCGAAACCTCGATCTATATGGTCGCTCAGGTTTAGGCTTGTCAATGATGAGCTGTTTGTGCCCTTGCTCTCCATGATCATGACCACACATCCAAATCGAATCATTGAATTGGGCTCTCGTCCTTTAGAAACGTATATGAGAGGGTTGCAACGTGGTGTGCAATGCTTTGTACCCACGTCAAGCCTGGTCTGCCTCCCCCAAAGAAAAAAGCCGCGCTTTGAGTTTCTTGATCTAGACCTCGGCCGATGCCCGCATTTGATGTTCAGCAAAAGCAGAAAGGCGTACATATGTATCAGCGGTTCAGGGCGTAGCTCAAATTCAAGGAGGGTGCGAGAAGTTTTGAGTCATTTGAGTGGAGGCGATAGAAGCTAATCCTCGTCCGACGCGATCATGAACGCTCTTCTCCATCCAACTACAAATCAGGGCGTCGAATCAAATTTATACCAGTCATTTTGGTTTCAACTCGATCAGTTCTTCACTGAACGCCTCAACAGTTTTATCAATTGGTCAATCATCGTGGCTCGACTTACATCATTCCACTACAAATTCAATTGAGCTCCCACCTCAGGTCATTAGGGTTTACAGGTTTGAATCAGATCATCGTATGCGCCCAATTCTGCGTCCCTGTGCAGAGTTGGTCATTTCAGTTTTGGATGATCGAAACCGATTATGGAAATGACCCATTCAATGATGAATAGCGGATTACTCAATGCGAGGTTCTTTGGAGGCTGATGCGCTTTGTTCCTTACTTTCCTCGCAGAGCCGTTGAATTAAGCGCGACTTCATTTTAAGATCACAATCGCGCGTCTAGGCAGGTATATAAAGTACATACCTCCTGCGTTGACTACTCGTCTTCTTCATCCACAACCCACTTCCTTACATATTAATTATCTTAACTAATTCCCTTATTTAAGCTTTTTACCCTCCGACTTTCTTTCCAAAGCTTTTAAACCACAACCTCATCCTTCATTATGAAATCTTCATTAGCCACTGTCGTCTTCCTTGCAGCTTATGCTGTTAACGCTGACTCACGAGTTGAAAAACGTGATGCTGCTCTGACTGGTATGTTGACAAGAATTTTCTACAGGATTCATTATTGTCTGCTGCAACCTAGAGATTAATCAAGTTTTTTTTTCTACTCAGATGCCGATATCCTCAATTTTGCATTAACTTTGGAACACTTGGAAGCTACTTTTTACTCCGAAGGTTTACAGAAATATGATCAAAACACCTTCACCAATGCTGGTTTCAGGTTCGTTTACTCTTGAGCCATGGCTTTGAAAGTGTCGCCGCGCCGCTAATCTCCCTACATTTCAGTACTGCTACCCGAGCAGCTATCCAAAAGATCTCTGATGATGAAGCTTCACATGTTAGCTTCTTAACATCGGCTCTTCAAGCTGCCGGTGCCACTCCCGTTCAAGCCTGCAAATACACCTTCCCTTACACAGACGTCAAGTCTTTCCTTGCCGTCTCACAGGTCCGTCGTCTCTGATCCTTACAATCGATACATTTTCCTTGATTTTTTTCTGACATTCTGCCCCTCAACCTTTTGCTTGCCTCGCTCATGATTGGCTACAGATCTTAGAAGGTGTTGGTACGTGTCTTTCATACCCTCATTGGCAGATCTCTCTCGTTTTAAAGCTTACCTGAACTTACTCTCCCCTCGCAGGTGTATCCGCATACTTGGGTGCTGCTGCTTCGATCCAAAACCCAGGATATCTGGTACGATGACCCCGATCCTCCACTCGACCTGAATCGGTATCAAGGAAGCTGAATTTTAACTCCTTTTCACAGACTGCCGCTGCCTCAATCTTGACTGTTGAAGCCCGCCACAATGCTTACGTTAGATTTGTCAACGGCGATTCTCCATTCCCCGCTGCATTCGACACACCAGTTGGTCCTCGAGGAGTAGTTACCCTTGCTACTCCCTTCTTCAGCAGCTGCCCCAACGGTTCTGCCCCGGGTCTTCAAGGTTTCCCAGCTGTTAACATCACAGGAAAGATCACCCCAGGGTCAACCTTGTCGATCTCTGCTGCCAACGCTACAGGTGCCACTACCTGTGCTTTCCTCAGTGGTTTGAACACCACCACCAGCTCATACAGCAACGGTCAATGTCAGGTTCCATCCGATGGAAAGGTCGGAAATGGACAGGTAGGATGCTGCCTCTTTCAGTCTCTACCTTGAATAAGCTCACTGATATTCCGCAATTTTCAGATCTACGTGTTCTTGACTAATGGCCCAAATGTTACTGATGCCACTACTGTGGCAGGACCTGGTATCATGGAGACCGAAACCCCTGGATCCATGCAACCCATTGGAGGTGGTGGCATGAACTCCGTAAGTAACTCAGATACTGTATCATACATCATAAACATACTCATCCTTTGACTTCAATGTAGACCACTGGACCTAATGGAGCAGCTGACCGAGCCACTAGTGGTGCTACCTCAATCCGCGGTGCTTCCATGATCTTAGCCTCATTCTCTGCTGCAGTAGCTTCATATATCTTTATGTAAAGTTTTCAACGATCATAGCATCTTCGTCTTTCTTAGTATCACGTGACGCTTTTTCAACCTATTGCTTGTTTTAACATGCTTGTGTGTTTCTGTTGAATGTCTTTCCTCGACCTCATGATTTATTAACGCTCTTTAACGTTATTTTGTATGCCACAACAGAATTTGTTTTTTGTTTGAATTATCATACAGAGTTACATGCCACGACAGTAATGTTTTGATTCCTTTGCGAGCCAGTTGAAGGTAGCCAATCTCTCCTCCTCACCCAACAATGATTTGACGCTTTGAGAGTTTACCCACAACTCTGTACAGCGAAGTAGCACATTGTGACTTTGCCTACATACAGCGCAGCGGAAGTCGCTGGTGTTTTTGCAGGTTTGACAACATATGGGCATATCCATATGGCGTCAGTCAATTTCAGGATCCTGTTATCACTCATCCTGATATTTCAATATCATCTGAATACATATCAATATAGACTGCCAAACAAAGTACGATTGAAATCCAACCTAGACAGAGACAAAGGTGATTGGGGTTTGAGGCTTGCGAAAAAAGCACGTCGATATCCAAGACTTCTATAAAGCCAAGCATCTCTATCATTGTTCGAGACCCATCCACATATCAATTAATCGGCTCAATCATCTTCCCTTAAAAACCATCTTAAATAACCTTCCTTGTCTACTGCAACCATCAACTTTGAAAACCATGTGTTTCTCTATTCTCAACATACAATTTTCCTTACTTTTGATTTTATCAGTCTTTGCATGTAAGTCAAGGTCCTTTTTGTGGGATTTCTAACCGTTTGATTTTTGCTAAATAGGTTGGAAAACTGATGATCTGATTTCATTCTTTTAGTGATTAGAGGTTCACCATTCCAAAACGAATTGAATCAAATCAAATCACAATCCATAAAGTTGAGTAAAAAAAATCTTACTCAAAAACCACAATTCAAAAGGAAGTTTATCTAACATTTTCTCATTGTTTTTTTCTTGGTTCTTTAGGAGATCTAATGAATCAAAAGATACATTCTATAATTTAGCTACTAATTCAGTTACCACTAATACGGATACCAATGTGACTCCAACTGAGAAAAAGAAAGATAGTTAAAGTTATCCTACTACAAGAAGGAAATTACTCAAACTTTACTCGGATTTAAACTCTTTGATAATTTTTATTGATTTCTATTTATTCTCATTTTGATTTGTTTCTCAAAGATCCTTTTGAATTTCACAATTTAATATTCCACAACTAAAATTATTCAAATGCTATCTGAAGCCTTACATGGATATCATTCCAGTATTGATAGGCTCCGTGATCCTAGAGATGGTAACACTAGACAACTGAAATTATCAACACTTTGGGAAAATTTAGAGATATCTTTGAGAATGCCTGGTATTGGCTCATGTACCCCAAGTTATGTAGAAGCATACTTTGAGATGTATTGAAAGCCACGCGGACAAGAAAGGCTTCATCCCGTACGATGACGCAGTTCCGAGCGGAACTATGATCAAATTGAAAAATGATCCTCAAGCGCCAAGTGTTGGCACCCACAAATTCTTTAAGTGACCTATAACTGATGCTTTTGCACCCCGATTGCCCATGAATACGAACCTACGGACCGGCTAGGCGTGTTGAGAAAGAGAGAGAAAATTAGAGTGTCAAGTCCGTCAAATGACCAGAAAATGGTGGTTGATCCCACAGTTTCTTCATTAAATGTCATATTTAAATATCTCTACTTTGTTGTTGAGGAGAAATGTAATGTCAAAGAAGAAATTCTCTATCACTAACAGATGACTAACAGCCCATTTGATGATAACAAGCCTCACTGTTCAAATCTTGGCATCTTAAAAAGAAATATGTAGCGGATAGAAACTTTTTTACAATAATTTTCTTTGCTGGATTATCCATTGGGAGCGCGGTTTATTTTGCTGTAAGGTCTGAGCTTAAACCAAACGATGCCACCATATTAGGACAAAACTCCAAATGTTGAATCTGGCACGTGGCGAGTCAGATGACGATGCCTTGATTGTGCCACCGGTAAATTCTGCGCGATGCTCATGCCTAGTCTTTTCCCATCAGGAATACGTTGGGCCCTTCGCCGCACTGTGGAGATCAAAAATCATGACCGATCGTCTGTAAAAGAGGAATAGCTTCAATCATCGGACGATACTCCTTGTGGATAGTTTCATGAGAACCGCCTTCTCCAGTTGTCTAAAGCAACACAAGTGATCGCAACTATGACGAATCTCTTTTGATTTCCCTGTTTCTCGTTCTGACCCCTGGCAGGACCTTGCTCATCTCGCCCCAGAGCCCTTTCGGACTTGGAAGTAGTCTTCATATGTACGATTGTCGTAAGTGCGAGACCGTGTATTATCCTACTTTGTCCTTTACCATCAGAGACTCCGCTCGCCTCACGCCATGACGGCGGTCTGCGTGGGAATAAGTGAAAACATGCAAATCGATCTTCACAGCTGCCCATTTTCTTGTGTCCGAAGCGTCAAGAGACATCTAGACCGTGCCGCACTCTTCACAAATTTTTTACTGGGTGTGATCAGCTGTCCAGTCAGTTGGAGCTTATATATATAGCTCTCGACCAGGCTTCTTGTCCTTTTCCTTCATCCACACACCAAACTACTTCACAATCTTTTTTACTTATTGAATTCACAATCTTTTCAATCTTTCCTTCTTTAACTTTTACCCAATCAAACCTAAATCATGAAGACTGCTGCCCTTACCACCGCTGTTTTTATTGCTGCTTGCGTATTTACTTCTGACGCACGTGTTGTCAAACGCGATGCAGGTCTCACTGGTAAGGCATATCTTTTATCGTCTTGTTCATGAAAAAGCCCCTTAGGAAACTTGCTTGACTTTGTTTCCTACTATCTCTACAGATGCCGATATTCTCAACTTTGCTTTGACCTTGGAACATCTTGAAGCAAGCTTTTATACAGAAGGTTTGAGGAAGTACGACCAAAGTGCTTTCACCAGCGCTGGTTTCAGGTGTGTACATACACTTTTCTCTACTTGGCGCGTTGGTTTTTGAAAACCGTGGCGATAGCTCGTTTTGATTTCATCCCTTTGATCTCAAGTGCATCGACTCGTCAATCACTCCAAAAGATCTCGGATGATGAAGCTTCGCATGTCAGCTTCTTGACCTCAGCACTTCAAGCTGCCGGTGCGACCCCCGTCCAAGCTTGCAAATACAGCTTTCCTTACAGCGATGTCAAGTCCTTCTTAGCTGTCTCTCAGGTGAGCTTGCCAACGATGCATTACCCCTCAACAAAACACTGAGAGAGTGTCTTTCCAAATGTATGTGAACATCGGCGAAAACAGATCCTGGAAGGTGTCGGTTAGTCTCTTGCTTAGCTTTTTACATGCCCGCTCTTCCTGTCCTGAAGCACTTTTGCATTTTCTTTGATAGGTGTATCAGCCTACTTAGGAGCTGCTGCCTCGATCAAGAACGGAGGCTACTTGGTACATATTGTTTCTCTTTGCTCTCGCAGGTAAGACATAGAACTGACCATGCCTAATCTTCATTTCAGACTGCTGCTGGCTCAATCTTGACTGTCGAGGCCCGCCACAACGCCTATGTCCGTTTCGTCAACGGCAAATCCCCTTTCCCGGCTGCCTTCGATACACCTGTCGGACCTCGTGATATTATCACGTTGGCTACTCCTTTCTTCTCCAGCTGCCCAGCTGGATCAGCCCCTAGCCTCAAAGGATTCCCTGCTCTCAAGATCACCGGAACACTTACCCCGGGATCAACCCTCACCATCTCTGCCTCCGACACCAAGGGAGCCACTAAATGTGCTTTCCTCAGTGCTTTAGACTCCACCTACAGTACCTACAGCAACGGCAAATGTCAAGTTCCTAGCAAGATCGGTCAAGGACAGGTAATAAATCTGATCCTCACATCCAAGTTTTCTTAAGTAGTATACTAACCCGACATATTCCAATGGGACTTCCAGATCTACATTCTCTTGATCAATGGTGACAAAGTCACTGATGCTACCACAGTTGCCGGTCCTGGTATCATGGAAACAGAGACCTCTGCCACCTCCCACCCTGAAGAGGATGTTGAGGATGGTGAAGAATCGGATGAATATGTAAGAAAATTTCCCATGGATATAAGGAATGTCGTTCATTCAGAAATTGACCCCATGACTTCTAAAAAAGAATCTTCATCTGATAAGACTTCTGACCACCCATTAGTTGGTCTTCACTTATGAGCCAGCAAGGGTTATTAGCGTCATTTGACTACTTGAATTATCAACTCTTGAATTATCAACTCTTGAATTCTCTCTCCTCACCCACTTGTTCATCTGACCAAGTTCATATTTGTTATTTGCTTTTGTTTTTTTCTCTTGATGCTTTCTGAACTACGTGTTTCTGCTTAATGTACAGTACATTGATGAAATGAGAAATGACAGGTGATCTGGAAATACTCATGAATTAATGATGTTATAAGGCACTAAGGCTGTTAATCACATATGACTGATGAGAGAAGGAAATGCACCTGGAAAGAATCACAAATCAGCAGTGTTATAAAGTGCTAAGGCTGATGATCACATATGAATGATGAGATGGAAGATTGAAGATAGAGAGATGACATGTGCAAGTTCTGTGCAAATTGTTTCAACATCTTGCATAGAATTTGCACCAAACTTGCAAACTTAGGACTTACATATGTTAACGTACCAAAGCCCTGTTGCAACAAGGGCTTCCCAGCTTTGACCCACACAGTGCATGATCATGGGGGTTGTGAAAATAAATAAATAAATTTTGCATGGATCTTGCACAGCAGTCTTTCACAGATCTTGCACATGTTTGAATGCCATCAACCAAGGGACACTTTGCAAGCAACATATGTATGCTACAGGTGCCCATAGGAACAATCACAGGGGCCAAAATTGACGCTTGCATACATGCAAGCATTGTATAGTCACTAGTGTTGAGAAGCGTGAAATGTTGGACCAGTGAGTTTTTGTCTGGAAAATTGATGCCGAGCCACAAACCTCATCAAATCTGGGAGCCGAGGGTACCATTGGAATCCTGGCATCGGTGGCAATCCAGATATCTTGTTGAAAAGTGAAGATTCCAACTTCTTGTTTTACTTGGTTTCCGCAACATAAGAAAAACTTGGGTTGAAGTGGGGTTCTGCGTAAATACCCGGTCCGACATTTTACGCTTCTCGGCACTAGCGACTATACACTTTCCTGAACTCTGAAAGAAGAATTGTTTCTCTTTCAGATTCCTTTAATTGACAATTTTGGTGTAGTGCTCAGGTGATCAGGCTGTTCTGCTCATATTTTGCTGTACAGTGCTGGAGAATGCTCAATTCCATCTTGGATGAGCATTCTTTGAGCCCAGTCTCTTAGATGAGCACCCATAATCAGTTCATGAGTCACTGTATACTCAGGACCACTCAGCAACTTGTCCAAAATTCCGGATCATCAGGCTCCAAGGCATGCCCCCACAGATTAGCTGAGTGGCTGAGATGAAGTGAGTAGATGAGTCAGCCCTCTCTCAGGTGTCTTTGCTAAGGAGCGACGCTTGAGGATGGCCTAGTTCATCTTCTCAGTTCCTGTTTTGCTTGAATTTTGCTGTACATTTCTGGAGAATGCTCATTTTCATCTTGGATGAGCATTCTTTGACCTCAGTCTCTCAGATGAGTACTCAGAATCAGTTCATGAGTCACTGCATACTCAGAACTTGCCCAAAACCCCGGATCAGCAGGCTCCAAGGCATGCTGCTGAGGATCAGCTGAGTAGCTGATATGAAGTGAGCAGATGGGCCACAGGAAGAAAAGGGAAAGAATTTGGAAGTAAAATTGAACAAACATTGAAATAAAAAAATTCAATGCTCACCCCAATGTGAGCATCTATTTTTGCCCCTGAGGATGACACCTGTGTAGTTCCTGAACTGACAAGATGATAAAGGCACAAAACACCTGGCACAAAAATGCATTTGGCACTGGGTTAAAGGAGAAGGTCCCCCAACACCTTTAAAAGTAAGAAGAAATATTCAATTGCTTAAAGCCATTCCAAGACTGTTGGATTGATAATTTGTAAAAAGTTCATTGGTGCAGCAGATAAAATGACTGCAACTGCTTTTGCTGATTTTCTCTAGAAGTGAATGATCCACACCTGATGTGTGTGTTGCCATGGCCAAACTATGTCAAATCTTACTAATCAATGAGAAAAAGATGTTCTTGCTGCTAGCCATGAAAGCCCAACAACAATCCTCAGGGATTTAGCAGATGTATCTCAAAAGATGTGAAAGGAATGGTCACAAGGACACATGATTTTCATTGGAGAATCCTCTTCCTTCCATCTTGCTCAACTTTGTGAAAATTACAAACTGGGAAAACCCTCAAGTATTGGTTTTGCACAAGGGAGAATCTTTCAAGAAAAAGATCAACATTCCTTGGAATGGCTGTACTGTTCAAAGTAATAAATTTCCAACTCATCCCCATCTATTTGAGTCTGAGTTTTTCACTGTGTGTTGAATTTTCATATATACTTCCTCTCTCTTGTGCTCTGAGTTTGTTCCTCACTGTTTGGAACAAGAATAACTCAGAGTACACATTTTTTCTTCTAATCTTACTTTACATACATGGCTTCCTGGATAGTACTCACATACTCAACTTTAGTTCTCCCTGTTTGTACTTCCTGTGCTATTGCAGGTAAGACATCAAATCTTTCCGCCCTTTACTTCCTTGTTGAGTTCTCCTAGAGCTCACCTTTTCACCTGTCTGGCCAGGTAACTTATCTTTCCACTTTTGTTTAGTTCTTTGTTTTCAATGGAAATCACTGTTAGGAACAAGAATAACTCAGTTTCTCCCTATTTTTACTTCCTACGCTATTGCAGGTAAGGCATCAAATCTTCCCGCCCTTTACTTTGCCTTTTCACCTGTCTGTCCAGGTGTATTCCCTGCTCTCTAGGGTAGATTCTCATTCCACATTGTAGCATTTTCATTTTTTTTGATTTAGGTTTTGATTTAGGTTTTTAATGTTTGTGTACCCTTATCAATATTCTTTTGTTACAGATCTCATGAGTGTTCTATTCCACCTTGTGTTTTTCTTTTACAACATGTGACCTTTTCTATTTGCTCAAAGTTGCTTTGCTGATATAATTTTCTTCTCAGACAGTAATGCTGTTACTTTGGCTTATCACTTTATAAACTTTGTCCTCCTTCTCTTTGAAGTGGGTAAGTGCTTTCCTCAATCTTTGTGAATTTCTTTCCAATATAGTTACTTCTTGGGTTCACATCAATGCCAATTTGATTATCTGCACTGCTATCCACTTCCTTCAATCAGGCTATAAAATTCTGACATAAGTATGGTTTTAACATTCAATTTATACCTCTGTTCAAAAAATGATATCATTGTTATCACTTTTTCTAATATGCAATATTATTTACAGTAATTCCCTCTACCAACTTTTCTATTGCAGATTTAGCTGACTTCTTGGTTGCCTAATCATCACCCTACCCTTCATACTCTTATTCTTAAATCAACCTGCATCAAGATCTCTAGTATGTTTCACTCTTGTCAATGATTGATTTGTAGGAACTGAAAACTTGTCAGAGGCAGAGCAAAGATTTTCAGAATTAGTCCAGGTTAGGCAAAACAACCTACAATCACCACACACTTATCTACTGGGATTGCAACACAGATTTGTATCAACATGTACAGTGCAAAACCTGTACCTACATGATATAACTGCTTCCCTCTTTGCCTAATGTGTAGCTCTATAGATCTTATAGTATTGATGCAACAGTTATGGGCTTGAACGTAACATTATAAGCACCATGTGTAGAATACATATTTTTTGCCAAACATTGGAGTGTCAAGTTTTTGACTCTAAAAAGCCTTGGTAGAATGCATTGGGAACCACTTGGGATGATCTTATAGTATTTGGGATAGATGGGGAAAGTTTGAAGATGAAAATTGTTCTGTGATAACAAAAAGTCAGATTTCTTCTTGTTGTATGCAAGCTTGAAATGTATGTGCTCATCAAAACGGTAACTTCATTGTATCAAAGGGAAATATACAAGAGCAAATTGTTGCCTACGTCCCTGACTTTTACTTTGAACTCCTCTGTGGAATAGAACCATAGATTGGCCTGATTTCAATGGCTGTATATACATAAAACACATGAATTGATGGACTTGAAGAGATATCTTACATACTTTAACACATGATATCATTTCCCAAATGCCACCATACATTTGGATCAATTGATGTGTTTTGAAAGGAATTCTAAGAGCAGTTGGGGGAATGTGGATGAGAAAATTGGTAGAGAGAGTATATGAGGGTAAGTACATACATAGTGAAAAAACTAGTGTAAGTGATAATTTTTCTAGAGGGGCAACACAGAAGCTGACACCTCCATACAAAGAAGGAACTATTTAGGTTTATTCCAAGATACAATGTACAGATAACCTAGTGATCTTTTTGAACATAGTTGATGAAAAGCAGTTGGTAGTAGACATTTGATTGTATCCTATAATCTTATGATCATACTCTCGAGACAGTGCACTATTTTCTTGGGACATGTTGCATCATGGATAAAAGCAAACGATCTGGTACATTAGGGGTTCTCAAAGTTGGCCCGGTTTCAAGAAAACCCAGTTGACCCGGTTGCTTTTTGGCAGTAACCTTGTGTATCGAGTTGACATTTTTTGACAGATCACAGCCAAAAAGTCAACTGGGTCA
>NW_006768780.1:1193631-1302557 GCF_000204055.1 Melampsora larici-populina 98AG31
GAGTTGGAATGCAGTGGGTACGATAAGGGGTTCTCAAAGTAGGCCCGGTTTGTAAAAACCCGGTTGACCCAGTTGACTTTTTGGCTGTGATCTGTCAAAAAATGTCAACTCGATACACAAGGTTACTGCCAAAAAGCAACCGGGTCAACTGGGTTTTCTTGAAACCGGGCCAACTTTGAGAACCCCTATAGCATGTGAAGATAAGTTATGAGAATAAATGTGCCAATTCAACTGTTGGGGCATGCCCACATTGTCTCTAGTAAATGAAATGCATTGAAAATAAAATCAAAAAGCAATGTGCAATAAAACAAGATAAATAATAGAGTGAATTACAGCAGATTACAAAGAGCAAGCTAATGTATCATTACGATACTTTCTTCATTGTATATCTTAGAGCAAAAGGACTCTACATCAATGTGATACTTAACAGGTCAGACTGTTGACGCAGAAAATTGTAACACATTTTTTGTAAGACATCAATTTTTCAATGATGATGTGACTCAAAGACTTCAAAAAAATACAAAAGTACAACTTTTGATGAATATACCCCATGATCTACGAATTATCAATAATTTTCAAGAGTTTTCATGAGGAAAAATAAAAATAAAACATATTTCACCTACAAGACTCTTTCTAGTAAAAGAACATTTTAAAACTTTCAATCAAATTTCCCACTTCTCTCTCTCTCTCTCTTCCAATCATTCATTCATTCAATCATTAATCTTAGAAAAAAGAATTCCCAAGAACTTTGCCAAAAGTTACAAAACTGAATTATATAAAATCTAACATGCCCAACAAAATATATATATATATAACTCCAAAATTAAGTAACAGAAATACAAACAACAACTACAACAAACGATTATCCATCAAGATCTTCTATGACATCATTCATCATATATACTTTTCTCTGGCATTCGATTTCCAATTCCTTCCATCAAGCTTCCAATACCCATGATAAACGCATTCCGATTCTCAATCGCCACCTTCACTCCTGTTGCACTACTACTACTACTACTACCACTACCATTACCACTACCATTATCTTTCTTTTTCAATCGTTTGGTCCATGCCAATTCAATCACTCGGTCTAATCCATCTTTCAAAGTTTCATATTCTTGGTACGCCATCCTCATTTTAACAATCTCAGTTAATCTGTTCTTTCGATTTTCATTAATTTCAATTTGTTTTTTCAATGTTTTTTGTGTAAGTCTTAGTGAAATTGATATCTCGTCATCTTCTCTTTTACTCCAATCAACCTGTTTGATCATACAAACAAATCCAAGTCAATTCAGGAAATTAAGATAAAGAATATCATCTGAAAAATGCGTACCTCTTCATCATCTTCAAGTAAACCAACATATCTCAACTCCTTCAACATCTTGGCTTCAACATCCATCGGATCCATCTCCTTGAACGCCTCGATAACCTTTTCATTCACATTCCCTTCATTCATCTTCACATCCGTATCACCACCGGTTCCTTTCACTTCTTCACTGTTGAGAGGTTGAGTTTGAGAAGAGTTAGTATGTTTCAATTTCTTCAAAGCTTGTAATGATCCCAACAATCTTTCGGTCAATGGTCCACTCTCAAGACTTTCATTTCCAAAACATCCATCATGAATCTCTTCTCTTTTGATCCTTTCCAACTTTTTTCCTCCTCTTCCTCCAACCTCTTCATCTTCCTTCATTGGCATGGGTGTACCTAAATCTTCACTTTTCCATACTTCACTATAATGAGTTCCTAAACAAGGTACATCATATACGCATTGATCGTCTTCTTTATTTGAAAGAAACGCTAAATCGTCTTCTCCATAACTTCTTAGATAATGTTCATGAACCCAATTTTGAAATTGACTGATCGGGACTTGTGCACCTGTCACTTTTGTCTTTGAGAAATCAGTATTGACTTCTCCTTGACTCTTTGGGTATGGTGGTAAGCTTGGAAATGGGATCGGGCTTGGAACAAAACACTTATTAGGAATCCTGAAATCATCCGTATACTGTTGTGATGGTTGTTCTGTTGTAGGAGTATTACAACGCGAAGTGGTTAAAGATTGATGCAAAGGTTTTGGATAAATCGATGTGGAGGCGGTAGGAGTCAGTATCGAGAAAGAAGCGGGGGTTGTCGAGCTTATTGGATTAGGCTATCTCTCTCACAACGATCCATAGTAAGTGTTAGGAAACTCTGCAAGACAAGGCACCGCAAAAATTGATATGGTACTCACAAAACATCTACTTGGACTTGTACCAAATCTCAATCGTCGTTTCTTTGGCTTGGAGGGTGGTGGTAGCTCTAAAGTGTCTTTCTCTTTGACCTTCAAAGAGGGTGAAGGTATACAATTGGCAGAAGGCGAACGAGAAAGCGTTGGCTGAACCGTTTCAGCCATACTGGGCACCGCCATTTGAGGCACTTCAGGAGGTTTGGCCAATGCCAATGGGACCGACTCATCCGATGATGCGGTCTGAGAGACTTCATTTGTTGCTTGAACAATCGGAGATTGGGCCGAGTCATTTTCGGGGACTTCAGTAGTAGTGTGGAGAGCTGGAAGAGGTGGTGGAATGGCCATATCAGGATTTGATGAAGATGACGGGGGTGGAAGGCTGGGTTGGATAGATGGTGACGGTGATAGTGAGATTCGAGGTGGTGTGGGTATCTCAGGAGAGCCTGCTGAACCGACATAATCAACCAAGGCGCCTGCGGATGGGTGACCCAATGTCTGTGTCGGAGGAGGGGGTAGATCAAGTTGTGGTGAATTGGTTGGAATGGTTGTGAGTGAAACTGATGGTGATATAGAGACGACGAGGTTGGGAATAGGCATTGGTAAAGGTGGTGGGGCGCCTGATGGTAGTGGTGGACATCCTGTAGTTGGAAGCGGGGGCGGAGCTGAAGGTGGTAAAGGCGGTGGTGGAAGAGCGGGCAAGGGGGGTTCGGGAGATTCAGTATGAGCGACGGTTCCAATGAGAGATGTTTGGCTGAGGGATGTTGTCGAATCCAACTTTCGTATTTTAAGATTGGTTCGTCGAAGCGGCACTTCGGCTGTTGATTTAAAGTCAAATAAACATGGAGACTTGATACATGAGCATTGAAACGCGGAATAGCTTACGTGAATCTCTTTCAGAAGTCATTTCGCCACGATCTGAAGCACTGAGGACAGATTCCGATCCATTTCGTTTACGTTTTTTCTTGGATGCAGTTGATCTGAGTAGGATGGAAGATGAGAGAACATATGAGTGATAAATGAGATGAAGTATAGTTGAAGAGCGATGCTAAACTTTGACGAACTTCTTTCGTTTTGAAGCTAGCTTGAGTGTATCGGGTGATGAGCTGGGTTCGGAGGCTAAGAGTGTGGGAGTATGGACTGAAAGAGATCGAGTAAGTTAGCAAGGCAGATGGTCTGAAGCACAATGATCGAATGCAGTACATTGAGCATCACCAACGCTATCTTCGCGCTTGACTCGGATTATTTGAGCTGCGAATCGGATTGAGGATTGACATTGATACGGAACGTCAGTGATACGATCGATACTGAATGTTACTTCATAAGAATACGAGGTCTTACGAGAGATGAATGTTGGAGCAGGCTGATGATCGGTGTGAATTGGGGGTTTTGGGATTGATTGAGGATGAGATTGAAGTGTTGCAGATGTTTCAGGAGATATTGAAGAAGGCTGCAGGAGGTGGTCTGTTTCTATTTCTGTTTGGGTTTTTCTTTCAGATTGTTGTTTTATGAGATTAAGTTTTCTAGTATCGACAGCCACTTTTCTTTCTTCAAGTACCTTGTAAAGTGATCTGAGTTGGTGAAGTTGTGGGATCTCGTTAAGGTTAAATGAAGTGAGATGTGATGATAGACTTGTTGTTGTTGACCATGGTGTGTTTGTTGCTGCAGATGTTGTTGATAGTGGTACTTGTTGATTTTGATTTGATGAAGTAGCGGTTGAAGTTGAGTAGTTAGACATCGTCTTCTTAAATGATTCTCGTTAATCTTTTCTTGAATGCTGATGAAGGTTCTAGTCAAGTTCGCGAATAGTTTCAATTATGTTCTATTAGATATCTTCTTCATCTTTGAGATCCTAACCTTGATAAACCGTCTTTCTCTCTGAATGCTGAGGCTGAGGCTGAGGCTGAATGGTCTTGAACGTCATGGTGATTGGAATTTGGCATCAATTGCTGATTGCTGCTGGTGACTGTCGGGGACCGATGTTTTATCAAATCTCATCATTGGCAGACCCCGAGCTGTCAGTCGGACCGGGTATCAACATAACAGACATCATGACAGCCGAATCTCAAGGTTTTTAAAAATCTCAATGAACCATCTTGATCAGTAAAATGGGTGAAGAACTTTTTCCTCTTGGTCGCACAGTGTTCAAACTTAGAATACTATAAGCAAACGTCCGTCCAATTTCACGAGTTTTCCATGACTCATACCTGGGACACATGACTTTGCAAGAATTGTTGATGTTTTTGGTGCTAAAGGCGCGCCTCTACCAAATGTGTGATGAATTGATGTCAGGCTTTATGAAACCTGCTGTACAACTTTACAATTGCTAGGATCTTTGTAGTGTAGGAAGATATTTCTGAAATTTCTTTAGCTCTTTAAGACGCATTTGTTTAGCAAGTACAAATTTGCCAAAATATCATATATGGCTAGCACGTTATTTACTGGTCTTATTTCCAGAATCATAACCTAGACACAAGTTTTTCTACATTACGCTGGAACACAATGAGGGAAAAAACATGACAAACTTGATGTGTAAAATTTAAAAGGTGATCCGAAATAAAGATAAAAAAGAGCGTTTTTGTTTGGTTCTCGCCCAGTAGACTTGGGTACAAGTTATGAAAGAAAAAAAAAGAATGACTAATCTTGGATGGTGATGGTATTGGAAAGCCAGGTCTCGTAATCGTGCTCATTGGTTGAGTCACCAGCCAAGCGTAAAGCCCTTCAATCAGACGTACACACAGACAACATCAATTTTTTTTCAACTTTTTTGTTGTTTGAAAAGTCTTGAATATTCCGAATGACTCACCTTATCAGAATTTTATACTTCCCTGCTGGGACCATTTTGTGTGGAAGATTGGAACCGACATACAGTGTCCCATTCCAAGGCTTTGAATAAGTATCCTCAGCGCTGCTCTCGCCAGGAAAAACAAGATCAGTGAGAAGGTAAGAGAATAAGGGATGTACGAAGTATCCAAAACTTACCGTGAGCGAGGATACCTTGCCATGTGGCCGTGTCCGATCTCACCCATTATATTGAGTCCTTCGCAAGATTTCATTGGGAAGTTACCTTTGAGTGTGACGCAGTCTGCCTTACTTGTCGAGTCTTTTTCATGAGCATCTTGGGAAATTGCATCTCGCTTCCGTTTTGCCTGCTGAAGACTCGCTCCAGATGAAGAGCTTGGAGATTCCAGCGAAACAGCGTAGAATCTTAATGAACGAGTAGCGACTGAAAAGGATTGAAATGAGAGTTTTCTAGAGGATTTAGCTCAGAAGTGCCCCGTTATGAAAAACAGCTAACTTACAATTCAATCGGTGGTCAGTGTGTACTTTCTCGTGCAATGTCCGATTCCAGATAAGCCCGCCATCTTTGTCTGTGTGGGCAACTGTATCTTTGTGGTGGTCGAGGTTTAAGAAAGGCAAGTTATATGTACCATTGTCGTCTGTGGATGGCCCTTGGTCGATAACTGTCGGCAGAAATCCAATGAGAATTAATCGTCCGGATGATTAGCACAAACAGACAGCTTACTGATTTGGTCTTTCAAGGACCCCACACTACCGTAGTAGGGGATAGTATGCTCTTCACATTCTCTGTTGGTTGACTACAATTTGATCAAACATAAGCAACACGTTCAGAAATGGACCAAAATAGCGGTGCGTACGAGTTTAATGAAGCCAGAATAAACCGCGAGTAATTTTGGGTCGACATGAGGAGGTTCAAAGACTACAGTAACGGTCTTTGATTCGTGAGGTAATATCGAGATTTTCTGGCTAGGGAATGTAACTTTTGCCGCTTGTTTGTCTTGGTGAGGGCTTTTGTCGGGACGAGAAAAAGACGAGTTCACAGAAAAAGTGTAGACAGTGGCAGCGGGAATATGAGAAAGGCTGTATTCGAGAGGTATAGAGCCTTCATTGAGAACATCGAACGTATGGGTAGCCTTGAAGTTGCTTGTATCGTTCAATGTAAGCGATGATATGGAAACCGAGCTGTTTGCAAATGCTGCACAATAAGCATTCACTAAACCACCTCCTTGTTGCACGACCGCTGAATGTGTATTAAAAAGTTATTAACTTCAGATCTCATTTTGAATGGTGAGATAACTTACTATGCAATGTGGTAGCATCGATAGCATCGCGTACTGGCTTCGCCGTAGTTGTCAGCCTGGCGCGCATAGACAGCCCACGCACGCCTTTTCCTCTGACGCTCATGACCAAAGCAGCAATACCTGCAAGCTGGAGCGGTGATGGAAGATGGTGAGCATTAATTCAAATATCTGAGAACGTATTGATACCGACCTGAGGCGCTGCCATGGATGTACCACTCATGTAATCCTAGTAAAGTGTATGTGATCAATTTCCGCGCCAAGTTTATGATTTGTTGAATGCTCACATAAGATCCTATGCTAGTGGGAAAGGTGGCTGATACGAATTTTCAATGTTAGGATAGGGCTACGTGAGGATGATGACGGAGAAACGATCACTAACATAAGACATCGCCTCCGATTGCTGCTATAGTAGGTTGCTGATTCACAAAATCAAAGCTAGGTCCACTGGAGAAAATATATGTTGTCAGAATTAGTATACAGTCTTTTGAATAGCTAAGAGACCTACTGACTATTGCGACCAATCATTTATAAGACCTTGACCTTGGCTTGCACCTGGAAGGGTACCAAATACAACAGAAGTTTGAGGAAAGTGTACTGTGAATCCTTTGGGATCTTTCGCATGTTGTTCAAATAGATATTCTCCGTCTATTCGGCTCAGTGCTGCCATACGGAAGGACTCGGGGTAAGTTGCGACGTTGATGATTTGATCATGGTTCTGCGCGGGTGAAAATATTATCTTGAAAAATGATCAATACCACATTCTGTGAAGATCAAGTGGACAGAAGCAACTGACCATATAAAATAATATCTTGCTTGCTCCCATTTTGCGGGCATTATTTGCCTGCGTGTCGAACCAACATGATCTGCGGATAACCAGACAAGATAAATAACACATGTCTCTCTTCAGCTGAAAGTCATACTAGTCCAGTGAAATCATGACAAACCCGACTCTGATGAGTACTACGAAGTCCGTGAGATTTGGGGTCGAAGAAGGAAGTGGATCGCATGCATCGTTTGTAACATTGGTCGAATTGGCCGTTGCATAGATTGGATAATTCCCTGAGAATTCCGACAATGAACGCGGTGCATAATAGTTCATCTTGCGTCCTGTAGAGGTCTCCAGGTATTCTGAGGCGGCTCCAGATGACTCGACTGTTGCAACCGAAATTGCAGCTCGGGCCGATGCAGGTCCTTGGGCGTAAAAAAGGCCCTCCTATCACACAAGAAGTGAAGGTGAGAATAGGAAGAAAAATCCGGGAAAAAAGAACGTACATCACCCGAATTTCCTGCTGAAAAGATGATTGTAGCGCCTTTCTTCTCGACAAGGTTATTCACAGTGTCCAACCATGGGGATCCTTCAGACCATCCCTCGATGCCACCAAGAGAGGCAGAAATGATGTCCGCTGATAGGAATCAAATTACGTTTACAAATGTGCGTTGGAGAAAACATTGGGTAAGCTCCTGGTTCGAAACACTTACCTCCATCGTTATGAGCTCGTAAGAGCGCAGCCATGATGACATCTTCTTGGGTCCCCTTGGTTTCGTTGCACGAAAAGACTGCTCATGAAAAGATGATGTAAGGTGAGTAAGATCACGCGCGGAACCTGAGACGTCAAAAACTTACCTCCTGAAATTTGAGTAGAAGAGATTTCGACCCAGAAAATGTGAGATTCGTGCAGACATCACGGTTCCACAATAATGGAAACTCACGATAGGCCCCCAGCGTAGCGTTGGGTGCAGCTCCATTAAACCCCCCACCGATATTGTTTGCTCCAATGATACCCGCAACGTGTGTTGCATGATCCTAAGCATTGGAAACACAGTTAGCATCGTCTGTCGAAAAAAATAGATTCAAGCAACTGACCGCACAAGTATTGCATGGATTTGCATCAGGCTGTGGCTCGTTGGCTCCGGTGTAGTCATCCCCTACCAAGTCATATCCAAATCCGATCTTGAAGCCCGGTCCGAACCCTCCTCCAAGGGCGGGATGAGCACAGTCTACCCCAGTATCCAGAAACTGGGCGAGATGTATCAATAAGTTTGTCAGTAATAATTCTTGGAACTTGTCTGAGACCTCATAGATGCAGCGGATGTAGGATATAACATTCTCACAGCAATTTTGATCCCGTGTCCATAGATCCCCAACTGGTGTAGTTGGGTGACGTTCGTTTGTAGGTGAGGTGGGTAATCCGGGAGTGTCCCTGGTAAGAATGGTCTGGCGGCTTCTCGCTTTACCAGAACCGGTGCATCGATTTTCATCACAGGGCTGATGCGCTGTTTTGAAATAAATGAAAAGAAATCAGCAATCATGGAATGCTATAGACCCGACAGAAAGCGTTGGACATACTCGAACATGAGAGGATGCCTCCAGTCTTTGCAGGTCCTCTGGCTTGTGAAGTTCGATCGAGACTCCAAAATAGACATCCGGTACAAAAGTTAGATCTTGCAGAACTCTGTGAGCGATACCCTCTTCGTTCAAATGGTTTTCGAAAGCTTGGAGTGACGGCTTATGATTGTATTGACATGAGTGTTAGTTCTGCGTCCATGAGAGTAGGGTGTCGGTTGATGCTTTTGTACTCAACTGATTCTTCAGGATTTATGGACAGGATGAACCGAGAAGGAGATTCGATCGCCGAATCCAGCGTAGTTGACCCATAGAGCGGTAATAGTAGTGACAGTATGGAGATCAAATATAAATGAGTCGCTCTCATGATACTGATGAGCCGTGATGTTATAAGGATAGTGAGGTATCAAGTTTTCCAAGAACTGGGTGAGTATTGTAAGCGTCAAACCAGGTAAGCATGGGGAAAATGTTCATTACACGAGATCACCAAGCCTTTATAGTTTGATGATTAATAAGATGCTGGGCCTGAGATGAATGCGGAGCCATGAATGCCGACTGGGTATATCGTTCCGCGGAACGGCTCCATCGGAAGCCATTTGACTTGCGCTCCCCGCTGGCTGCTGGCCTTTGTATAGACGAAGCTGGTTGATATTGACAAATGAATCGCAGCCACCAATTCACAAAGGTGATTTGTGCTCATTTGTGGATATTGAAATTTGAATTGCAGATCACAACAGGACGCCATTACGGCACACAAATAGGACAATCACTGACTTCATGACTTGACTTGCTTTCAAGACTGTGCTTGGTGGCGAGACGCTTGCTGACCAGTGACCAGGTCGGGGGCTCACTGGCTAATCACTTTGTCAAAAGTCAATCCACCTTGGGATGAACGCACCTATACCATAGGCTGCTGACTGCTCAGAGTCCAAGCAATGGCCTTGTCGTGAGGGCTACGGCACCATCGCTCGACGCTCTGACCGATTCGTGTCAAACGGAGACCAAGTCCGAGCACCTACAACATATGTAGCAACTGGCAAATCACACCATAAAATTTCTGCCCACACAAAACACGAATCATGTGGGCACCTTCCTGCTCTGATATCAGGTCTCGCGGAAAAACAAAATCGCCTTGTTCATAGAATCGGCACCGGTGGCATCAATATTAAAGGGGACCCTTTCGAGGGGCGCTGGACTGCTTCTGAATTGAGGAATTTGGCATTGGATGACGCCGCAATACGGACGTATCTCCGTCCATATCAGGTCTTTGGGAGCAGAACTGCAGGTGTACTGAGGATTTTTCTGAGCATCTTCTGAGACCCGCCCGGAGGCTGATCCTCTCGTTATGTTACGGACTTGCAAGTTGCTGACGCTTTCCAAAAGCTGTCTCTTTTGTCAAATTTCCGCTCTTTTCCTCTCCTTCTGCCATCATACGGATGTACTTTTCAAGCTTTACCTCAGGAACATCAAAATCCCTTCCGCCACTTTGGAGAAAACCTTCATCCGCGAACTTTGTCGAGACCTGGGTACACAAGCAATAAGGGCTTGTCAAATCTGAACATGTGTCCGTACTGTGGGCAGAGTCTATCAGAGAATGATTCACATCCCTCAAGCTCCTCTTGCGCACATATCGGAGCCATTACGAGGTTTCCTTATTATCCAACTTGCCGTCTTATTCCTTTCGGAATGATGACAACGCCAGGATCAAAAGGTCCACATACAAAATGGGCTTCGTCACCCTCTTGTCCCGTTGATGCTGCTTCTGTGTGCGAGCCTCAAGTGTCTACCTCATTTATATGCTCTTCTCAAAGTACATCCAATTGAGAGTATTGCAATTTGATGTACGGGTAAAGAGTTGTAGTGCGTTTTTGAAGCTTTGGAGTTCGGAAGACAGACTTTTTACTTGGACATCGTTTTGACTATCATATCATTCTCATAGGAACATAGAAAATTCAACACCTCAATAGAATGAGAATGGTTTTCTGAATTATCTTTCTGTAGCAATGCTACATGTCTCAGTCAGCTTGACTTCTTTTGATATCAACGACCAAGCTCACTCATGATGTACAATCTTTCGATAATTAACATAGTGTCTCATAGAGTTAGTCTGATAGAATGATACTCATAACCTTGCAAGCTTCTGCTCACGAGTTGTGACTAGAATTACTCTCCTTGATAGCCATGAGTAAGTGATTCACACGCAATAGCAATGACAATATACAAAAGTTGCGTATGGACAAGATAGATAGATATATTCATCCCGATTTCAAGAGTAGCAGAATCACACAGATGGTCGGAGTATTGCAAACGTTCTTCGGCTATTTGATGGCTTCTGGTATGGTAATAACTCAGTCGAGTGGACAAGAAGGTGGTGAAGATGTGATATTAACGTGAAGCCGTGCATATTATGACTTGTATTAGAACTCGAACGCTCGATCCATGTCCTTATGGATGAGCTCCTTCATCCCTTGAGGCATGATCGGTGACCCACTTTCATCAGCCAGGTAACGAAATGGCATTTCCACTGATTCTCGTGGTCCGAAGTTCAGGGTCGGCCGGTCGGTCCATGGTAAGTTTTCTAATTCGATTCCATCTTCGACGATCCGTTTAGAAACGGCTACAGCAGTGTCGGTGGTCATTTGAATGGGTCCTAAGTGTCGACTTGGAAATCCGAATTTGCGTAGCTGAGCTGTTCGATCACGAGGGGGATCGTCACCCAGTATACCTCCAAATAAAAACCATCGGAATCGTTTGGCATCAGCGGGCTCCAGGACGGTCTCGGCCCGAGGATCCAGTAGACAAACTTCGCTCAGGCTGATTCTCTCGGCAGACATAAGCTCAAGCACGGGTAGCATAGTGCAAATGCACCGATCGGGTTGAGCCAGGTCAGCTGTTGGAGTCGAAGATACGGCCCGTAGCGAGCGAGCTACTGGGGTTTCAGTGCGCTGGTTCAAGAGATCGATGAGGCCATCTGTTCCCGCTGACGATAAATTGGCAAAGATGACCCGTGATGGTGTTGATGATCCGATAGGCTTGGTCGTTGTCAAATCAACAGGGCTAGCCGTGATAGCTGGCTTGGATATTTTCTTTCCTTCAACGCCAATCTGTTGTAAAATGTGATGGTACTCCAATACGACCCATTCCGGTAACGGTTTCTCATGAACTTGTTCATCCGCTTCCATGTGTTCTATAGAAAGACCCAAGAAGAAAATTAATGTTTGAGCCGATAATTCGGAACAGATCAATATGCTGCCTACCAATGACATATGTCTTGCCCATTTTCACAACGGTTTTGTGGGATTGGAGAGAGTTCGACTTGAGGTGAGAAAGCTTGAAGAGAGCTATTACAACGCGGAGAGGAAATATCGACCAAGTTTTTCAAAAAATTCTTGATACCATTTCGGCCCCGGCGTGCCCGAGGACAAATACTCGGAGAACGGGCTCGGCGGTCCAGAAAACCTTCGTCCGGATACCACGTGCAAAGATGGCCGTGCCGTGTTGATGGTGTTTTCATGCAGTGCAGCCAATGCACATTGAAAAAAGTATGCTTTGAAGGATCACCACAATTGACTGAGAATTTCAAGGCTAAAACCATAAAAAAACCATAAAAATAGTGATATGCAAGGCTACTCAAAGTCATGAAAGACAATTGCCTTTCGTCGCCTGGGCTCAATGTTTGACAGATTTCTCAAAATCTCTACACAATTTTGTTAACCAATCCAGAAATAAAATTTCAAGCAATAAAATTTACAAAAGATACAAAAGATACAAAACAAATCACATAATAAACTTTCAAAAGATCAACCGAGTATTTTTTCACAAGTTGAAGTAGTTTTGGTGATCAAGTTTGGTTAAAAGATTTCAAAAAGATAAAGGTTTAGGTAAATAGATGAACGTAGTATGATACAAAGGACGAAGTGATCCTACATATGTAGTGTGAAACCTCCAGCTTGAAATCTATGACAGTATGTATACAAGATCTTCAGGTATACATAATCTGAAAGAATTAAGCCATAGAGATTCCCATCACAGCTTTTGGTTTAACGCCCCAGTTTGGACGACAAAAGTATACTGGAGAGAACCTTGTAAGGGCTGATTGTTGACCTGGTGGTGGTCTAAGGATTTAAGAATCAGAAAAAAAGATAAGAGGTTTAGTTCTAAGACGCGAGATATATATATATAAAGACAGAAAGAAAGACTAACAAGACTCGATGGGCCAAGGAGGTACTGATGAACCGAAACAAAAGAATTGTGGAATAGAAGATGATGGGAATCAGCTTAATTGATCATGGTGTTTATTCTACCCAATTTCAAAGAAGTCAAAGACTAACATAGCTCCACCAGTTAAAGCTTTCAAGTAGTCACCAGAGTTGATGGATGCGTAGCCTGCTATTGGCTAGAGAAAAACATCACCATACACGTCAGTGGTGTAACTTTAAGACATGAGACAGTTTATGGTGTATTTTTACCTTCATCCATTGCCATGTCGAATCACCTGGGGCCTGGAATTGAAGACCACCGACATTGTCGAAAAGGATTGCCTGTTGAATAACCGGTTGTTAATAGAAGTCGGTATCAAGAGTAGTGCAGGGACATACAAAGGTTCCGAAATCATAATGCTCAGCCGAGTGGATTTCTTCTTCACTTGCTTCTGCTTTGAGAGGAGGTGTCATGGTGATACTGTCCAATTTAATCAGCACTTTTTGTGTGGTTGGATCATGAGTTGAAATCGTAAATTGCTCACCGAGCACCACTTCCATTCTTTCCATTATGTAAATCTACAAGAGTACCTTGCGGTAACTCTAACTTCTTCTCGATGATATCCAAGAGAACCAAAGAAACTTCTCGACCAGCATTCATGAAATCTTGTACTGATGGTAGTGTTCTATCAGAAGATTCTAAAGAGACTCGTCCACCTTGGTTTTTCAAAAAACTTTCCACTGCATCGTGTCCTACATTCATAATCTCAGCCCCGTCATAGAACCCTCCTTTATAACTGTACCACAAGTAAACATGGGCTCATCAATACAGGAAGAAAACAGTGTAAAAGAAATATAATATGGAATTGGGTGCATATGATGGATTCAAAGCAGTACTTACCCAAAGGTGTAACGAGTGTCTCCCTGAGGGAATCGCATTTTTTCTTCTAGTTTTTCAGGAAAGGTTGTCTCTGCCAAGTCAATCAATGGCTGAGGATCAACACCCGTGTTTTTAAGACTGTTCCAAAACAATGGAGTAAATTCACATTAGCTCATAGCTTGAAGAGCATCAATGATGTTCGCACTGAATAAACACTAGTGAGGGAATCGGATTGGTACTCACTAGAAGAAGCTCACACCAGTGAAAGCTTTCCACATTCTGTTGATCTCATCTTTATTCCCTTTCTTGATCAACTCATAATCTATGACTTCAAGATCGGCAACCGGAAGCTCAGAAGGGAATGGAATTGTTGCTTCAGGGTAGTAAACTGGCGACATTTTTTCGAAGGGTTTTTTTCTTGTGAAGAATGTGGAGTTTAATAAGTATAACTTGGTTGTAAAGTGAAGACTTAGAAAAGGCTCAAATCTCTGGTGAAAATTGGGATTGATAAGAAGGATCTGTTGAGGTAAAAAGGCTCGCCTTTTATACCTTTCTGATGGATCATGAGATTGGAATGTTGAGAATACGTTCGCGTGCTTTTACTCTGGCCAAGACAATATTCCGGCAAGACCAGAGTCCTATAGCCGCGATCGAACCACACGGATTCGTCTTGCATTGGAACCTCGCCGCTTTTGAGGTAATTCCGCAGACGTTCATCGCCCCGATTGAACCCTGCCTTTTTCTGCATCAAGAACTCCAAGGTGAGATACATACGCGAAACCCATCAGGTATTACACGATGTGTTGTGTTATGAACCATTCTATCGGCCACGCGGTGAAGGCTGTGAGATTGATCCTAGAAACCTAACTTGTCTTCCGGCATCAAGGTCCGAAGAGGGGCAAAGAATGAAACCCACCAAATCTATTTATCACCAAATATCCCCGCCCCAAGATTGAGTTGGGTAGGCAGTGTTGGTGAACTGAAGCGATTTCTTGAGGCTCACCGCTCAACTGACTTTACCCGCAGAAAAGGGAATCTGGGACATGCTTCATGACATCTGCGTATATGTACTTATGTTTAATTACTATAGCTGTGTTAATTATGTAAAATCATTTAAGAATTGTGGGTCTATAGTTTCTCTTTCTCTTCCACAAGATAAATTCAAACGTGTTAAAAACCATCAAAGAGTTGACCAACGATATCATCCATATGCTCCTTTGGACCTGAGTGATGTATACCAAAACTCGGAGTTTATGAATGAAATGGGGATTCGGGAAATTTAATTCAGTTATTCCGGCATCGAACTCGGCATAGTTATCGGGTTTAAAGTCTCCGGATTTGATCACGCATCGGTATGGGGGGCAGAAGTAGGTGTCCGCAGGCGGTTCTTTTCTGGTTCTTGACTCAAGACTCAGTGGCGGAGCGGCCATTGCCTGCGGCCCGCTCACTGGTTTTGCCTGAAGATTAGCAAAAAGGTTCTAAAGAAGTTGATTTCAACTGTGATGGCTAAATCCGAAATTAAACCAATTGGAAGTGTTGCAATCGAATTCGAATCAAGAAAGTCTTGAGTGTCTATGGTTTTTTTTGGTTGTTTTGATCATGATTCACGGTCATAAAACTTATTCTTCACCATACCAAAACATTCAAACTTGTTGAAATATATAGATTTCTTCATTGACTTTTCATTCGAGTTATGATTGAATATTGATATTCACAACCCACATGCGTTGACGGTGTCTTGATTTTGATCTCTTGTCTTAAATGAAGCAAGAGAAGATGATCCAAAAAATCAAAAGCCATCTCTTGCTACTGTAGTTCAACAAAGCCCTCTCCTGCGCGCTTCTTCTTCTTCTTCTTCTTCTTTGACCTGTGATAAGATATTCTTTTCGAAAGAAAGATGTGAATTTCCGAAAGCCTTCCTTCAGTTCTCACTCTCAGGAGGAGGTCTGGGAATTTGAGCAGGGACTTATGTAACTTGAGTTAGGGCTTTACAAGATGGCGGGATGGAATTTAATGTAAGCTTAACTAAGCCCCTCTCGCGCGGCTGCGTCCGCGCCCCTCGAAGAGGGGCTTACAACGGACTCGTACTTTTTGGCAGGAGAGCTCCAAGAATTAAGGTGCCTTAAGTAGTTTTTTGGACTTCTCCTCGAGCCCTCACCGTAGAATTTCTCAAGTTTCTCGTATGTTGTTCTTCACACTTTTGTACATGATCTGGTACCTCATAGTTTGTCTCACCTTGAGGGGAAGTGTTATAAATATGCGATGAAGATTTGGTAATATGTGTGCTTAAGTGCTTTCAAATTTCGTATCCAAGGCATATGAAGAAGGCTTAGGCCATTACAAGAGGACGTAAGGCCTTGTAAGGCCCATTCTTGACACAGCTCTCAAAGCATGCAGAGCTATCTGTTTCTCATGAAACTTGTGCCAGCAAATGTACAAAGGCATGAAGAAAAACATACCAGCAGCTCACAAATTTCTACGGTGAGGATTTGAGGAGAAGTCCAAAAAACAACATAAAGGGACTTAATTCTTGGAGCTCTCCTGCCGAAAAGTACGAGTCCGTTGTAAGCCCCTCTTCGAGGGGCGCGGACGCAGCCGCGCGAGAGGGGCTTAGTTAAGCTTAAATTTAATGGTAGATGCACTGGGTAGATGAGCTTTTAGTTCTATTTTTGTTGAATTCAAGCTGGAAGTGTTGTAAAATGGACTGAAGTTGATCGAATTTGAATAGAACTTTCCACGATCGATAAAAGTGATTTAAATTTTAAAATTAACTAGAAATACAAATAGAATCCTGTTCTTGATTAGAAAGAACTTCAAATACCAAGACACAGACTCAAGAAAATATCAATCAACCAACCTATCGACTATCAAACCAACTCACCTTCACCTTCACCTTTACCTTTAGCTTCAGCCATGATGTATATCGGATCAAATCATAAAAAACTGTAAGATATCAATCGATCAACTTAACTTGAACAGTTCACAAACTAACGATAATGATAACCATTTCAAAGGGTCAATGCATGTTACCCAACCGAAGATAAAACCTCAACCTCAACCTCAACATCCAAACCGAATCCCAACTCACTGAGCAAACTAACCTATTACTGTCAAACCAAACCACACAAGATCAAAAAAGTCACTCACTATTTAATTTCATATGCTCAATCCCAATCCAAACCTTCATCCATCAGTACATCTTTTTCTCCTTATCGTCATTCGAAATCAGGATTACTTTGTACCCTTGAAATCTTTAATTCTATTCTGATTACTTCTCATCATCATCTACAAGAATTCTTGATCGATTTACTTTATTTGATACATATTGGATTAGGTTTAATTCCTTATCATCACAACCATCTTCTAGCTAAGAATGATCATGAGATTATTGGTCATGGTTGGGTTGCTCAAGATTTGGATTTGGCCGTCTTATCGGTCGAATTGTTTTGTAATTGGATTAGCTTGATTGATAGTCAAACTTTTTGGGATGATCAATTGTCTAAATATCATTTGTTTTTATTGGCTAAATTCTCTTCTATCGGTTTGGTTAAATCTTCTTCTAATCAATCATTTAATTTGTAATCATCCAAAGTTTTTTTCCATTTTTTTTTAAAAAAAAGAAATCTTTTTCCTTCTTTTGAAAGACTCAAATTGACCAAAGCTTTTTTTGATTTATTTTTAAATAGTGCTCGGAATTTGGCTATTTTGGCTTTAGGCGATCTTGTCTTATCTGAAGGTCTTTATTCTAGTACTGAGTTTTCGAGTCAGATCAAGTTGACTATTCCAGGGATCATGGCTAGTTTCTTACCTAACCCAACCGATTCATCAGATCAATCGACCTTTACGCTCATGTAAGTGTCTAATCATTTTCAATACAAAAAAACACAATATCACTGAAGGAAATTTTGTTTTTTGATTGAATAGTAAGGAATTAGGAGGTGATGAATCGATTGAAGAACTTGAAATGAAGATCCGAATCCAGCGAGAAAAGCTTTTAGAAACGATCAAGAAACCGAACCCAAGTCCCATGACCCCCAACGAGTTAACGATTTATTCATTAGATATATTTCATTTTTTACTTAAGACAAACTTATCAAGTTTAATACAATTTGAAATCATCATTTCATCAATCTTTTCGAATTTAGAAAATTCTTTTACGATCCATTCAATGGATCAATTCGAATGGTATTTATGGATATCACAAAGGATTTTAGAAAATTCTAGATTGAAGTATAGATCGATTGTGATTGATTTGTTGGTTAGTAGATTGATGATTTTAGATACCAGATTATTACAAAAAGAAGCCAAGAAAGAATTAATCAAGTCAAAGATCAAATTATTTGGAAGAATTTTGAATAGGTTATTGAAAGATGAAATGGTGTTGAAGATTGAAGTTTTAAATCGAATGAAGATCTTAAATGAATTGATTAAATTGGTTTATAGAAATCCTCAACTTCATGTTTTGATTGATTGTATTGGTTCATTATGTTTGAATCTATTTGATCAACAAGAGATTGATGAGGTTTGTCAATTGGTTTTGGAAAAAGTGGTTTCTATTGAATCATCTGATTCTACCACACATCAAGATTTCATTCATGCTTTGTTGAAAGCTTTGGATTTGATCTTGATCCACTCAAATCGATTACCTTCTTATCAAATCTGGATTCCGTTCCTCATATCCGATTCATCTAACCTTCAAAACTCTAAATTATTTGATCAAGCTTTAAAGACTTATTTAAAACGTCGATCAGATCTTAATGAAGATCATCAAGCTTTCTTGAGTGCTTTGAATGTCTTTGTTTATAAAACTGATCAACATCAATCGATTCTAGAATTACTTTTGAAGAAATCATGGACGATCTATACAAGTTGTTTACCTATGCTTATGCAACTTGATCTCAAGACTCCTTTGGTGCTGAAAACCTTTGAAATTATGGGGTGTACGGATGGGGTTCAAGAATGGGATCTATTGATTCAAAACGTTTGGAAGGAGATTTCGGATCAACCGGATCGACAAGAAGGAATGAATGAAGAAAGCTTTAAAGATGAGATTTATAAACGGATTTGGACGATTGATTATGGATTAAGGATCGGTTTGTTGATGTTTTCTCTTAGATACACGAATCATTTAAAACGAAAGGAAATCAAATCTGATGATGTTTTTTTGGGTGGTTGGATTCTTGTAGCTGGAATTGAGATGATCAACAAACGTAAAAGTCATAAATCATTAAACTTTAAACGAATCTCATCAATCAAAAGTCAACAAACCAACAAATCGATCAGTCCATCCAAAGTGTTAAACAACACCACCCATCAGTTTCGAAATTATCCATCGATTTTAGAATTAAGAGAAAGTTTATTAGGTAAAACTCAGCAGCGAAGATCGATTGAAAGTTCTGCGGAAAGTTTGGGCGGTTTGAAAACTTCGATTGGGTCTAGGAAAAGTACAAGGGTGGGAAGGAGTGGAAGGGTTTTGGAGGCACTGGATGGGTTGGAGTTTGGGGCTATTGGGGGGTTTGGGGTCACTGAACTTGGGTCGGGTTCTAAGAATGGAGAATTGATGAAATCGATTAGGTTCGTGTGTTTTTCCCCTTTTTTTCAGTTTGTTATACGGTCGTTATTTTGGTTTTAGGTATTTATCACTTGTCTTTTTTTTGGGGGGTTTGGAAAAGTAGACTTCATGTTTCTCCTCCTTATGGACCTTGAAATTAACTTTTTAATTGGGATTCAACTCGATGGGTATCTTGGTTTTGTCACCATGGGGGTTTTGATATCGATGAGGTTATTTGATTTTTTTGTAGGATCGTCATCCTCATCGTCATCATTGTTGTTGTTATTGATTATTGTTAGGGTTTTCTTTGCTATGATTATTATTATTATTATTGATGTTGTTGTTGATTGTAATGAATGAAACTATTGGAACAACTTATCTACCCTTTTTTGTTTGGATTTCTTTAAAGGTTTGAAGGTTTTTTTTTGATGGATTGGTTTTTTGATGGATTGTTTTTTTGGGATGTGGATAGACTTTTGGCCGCTGGTCGGATGTCTCAATTTTTAAATTGACTCTCTTTTTTTCTGATTTAAAAACTTGCATGTGTTTTTTTTGGATCGTGCTTGTGCACACTTGAGAATCATGCTTTGAATGGTCTGGTTTGTTGGTAGCTCACAAGTTCACACTCATAGTCAAAAAAAGTGAAGCGTGTGTTACGGGTTTTTTTATCTTTGAAGATGGTTTTTGTCTCAGACTGATACTTTGTTGTAAGTATGAGATGAATTGAAGAGATCTTGAAGGATTTGTGGATCAGCAATGTCTATTATGATAATTTGTAATATGACTGTAAACTTTTTTTTTTTGAAAAAAACAACAAAGAGAACCATAAAACTATCAGTCATCAAAGTTTTGTTTTTAAGATGAGAAAGTGATGAAGGTTGATACAAGTTTGTAGGTTTGGAGAAAAAAGTGTCCAGTTTTGAAAAAAAAAAATGATAAGTATTAGTATGAGTCTGACACTATTTTTTAAATTCTTTATTAACTAAACAAAATTGTCTTTTGATATTCCTAAGAAGATAGTTGATGAACAAGTTAAGAAAGTTTTACTTGATCTTTATCTTTTAATACTTTATGATCCAATTCATTTTTCAAGAACTTATATTATTTATCTCAAACTATTCAATAAAGTTCAAATGAGAAAAAACAAATAGATGTGAAATGTGTGATTGAGTAAAAAAAAATTATGAAGAAAAAGATATCATTTTTTAAATTTATTGTCTAGGCCATTCTCCACAAGCGATTTTGAATCCACCTATTTGTGTGTATTGTCCGTTATTATCTGACCAATCCATACATTGAACTTTTGTTGTACTAGAACCTAAAAAAACAAAACAAAAAAAAGAAAATATGTTGATCAGTTACTGTTTATATATCAAATCTTTTCAACAGTTCATGTTTTTAGAAAATTTTAAATAAAGGGAAAGACTCACAAGCAAATCGAATCCATAGTTGTGTATGATGTGCTCCATCTGTCTTGACAGCGTCATAAGTACAATGATCTGGTCCCATGTTCAATGACATTCGTACGGCGATCGATTGAGCATAAGCTACTGGATCTCTTTGACCGGTTAAGAGACTATTCTTATAACTATTGAGAGCAGGATAGATGAGAAGATGAAATTTAAGTTATGTAGATGGGTTTTTTTGTTGTTGGGAAAGTTTGATCATCAAAAGGCATGAAATTTGACTTACCTACAAAACAAACAGTTTAGATCTTTAGCAGATACGAAGAGGATACAGGAGATCAACAGAACAAATAAGGATTTCAACATGGTTGCTTGCTTGCAATTACTTTTACGTTTTTATGGGTATGAAGACTGAAGTGTTGAGAAAAGATAGAGTGGGATGAATTGATGGAGGATATATGGTTAGTCAAGACTGGAAACTTATATAGCTTGGAGAAAATTCGACAGGTTTTTTTTTCTGGATGAACAAGACCACCTCCCACTTTTTTGGTCTCCACAGGGTGGTAAAACGCATTGATAGAGGGCCGAGATTACGATACTGTATGGTATATGAATCAAAGAAGATGCAGAACATTTAAGAAGATTGGGGTCTGAACTCGGTTGAATCTGGTTGATTAAAGCAAGAATCGGGACCCTATCCGAGTCCCGGAAACATAAGCAGAACATGGATTCCGGTGGCAGTGCAGCAGGCTGAAGAAGAATCGGACAAAGTGTGTGAGGTTGAGCTTTTTGAGGGCGAACCCTAACCATGTGACTCCAATTGCACGAGGTCAATCGTTAAGGAAGATGTGGTACAGCTGTTTGCATAAAAAAATTGGGTTGTGTGTGACAATCCAGCTTGCCTGGGCCTGATGTGAGGTTTTGACACATTGGACACTTTCTCAGGAATTGTGGTGTTTTTTCCAAACTCTAACCGCTCATTACTCTGCAATAAATGAGTCAGATAAGGAGTGAGATACATTCAGGTGTGTAGAATCAGTGGGCACACAAGACCTTTCTTGGGTCCAGGATATATTTATTTGTAGGTGACAGAGCTATTGAGGGTTGAAGAAGTCCCCAGCCAAACAAAATTGGCTCACACACACCAAATTTCACGTATAAGCCACAAGTCCCTCTCTTGATTGCTTTCTTGTCCAACAGAGACTTAGTTAAGTTGGTGGCAGGTATATTCAGAAGAAAAAAGTAGCTAGTGTGTAGTTGCTGTTCACTTTATCTTACATGTATTTAGTTTTTTCACCTATTGACGTAGTCTGTATTTCCTCTTAACTTTCTGGTTTTATGAGTCTCAACTTTGTCTGGTTTGTCTTTTTGTCAATGTCTTAATGTTTATGGCCATTTATTTCAACTGCTATATACATTCTTGTGCCCAGTGCACTGCGCCACTGCACTATCATCATCGCAGGGGATAAAGCAGGATAAAGCCTTGTGAGTAGACTGCACAACTTACACACCGCAGCAACACACCAGAGGATCATTTTGCAGCGCATCACAGTTTTGTGCAAAACTGTGGTTCACTACGGTGACGTTGCGGGTTGGATCCAACAAGCTTTCAAGAAACAACGGATTCCAAAACATGGCCAAAGGAACAGAAAACATACAAAGCCAACATGAACACAACTAGCAAATCTTCAGATCAAGTACAAGTCCATTAAGGAGATGTAGACTGTTTAGGAGCCAATACTTGACATTCTAATGAACCAGCATATTCAATCCAATCAACTTAAACACGTCGCAGGCATTCAGAGCACTTTGCGAGTAAAGTCAACCCTTGCCCGGGTGGCCATTGTAGTTAACACCTTTAAACACAACTCCTGACCTCGATTTCCTGAGGAAAAAATATGCCATTAGCCACCATTCAAAGTGCAAACATATATCGGACGATCAACAAACAATTTCGAGGTTCCTTCATTAACAATGACGTCACGGGTTTGATGGTGATGCGAGCTATGTCAAATTAACAGTTTAACACATTGATTAATGTTGTGGAGAGCAAGGTTTAACGGTTCTTCAGGGTGCGGATGTGGATGGTGGTATTACCTGGCTTCTTCGGGTATGCTACGAGCTTCTACTCCCTTTGTATCGCTGTAGGAGCCACCACTAATTTCCAAATCAGAGATAAGTAAGCAATGTAACTCTACTACTCTAGGAAGGGTAAATACCGCGATGATCTCACCTCGAATGGGGCGTCGCTATGCCAGAAGCTGCGATAGATATGAAAAGACAAATTGAGAAAAACAGTGCTAATAGATAATGCTCTGGGGAAGATGAGATTACTCACCTGCACTCCCAATGAGAAAGGCAAGGACAACACTGATGCGCATATTATTTAGATGTGAAATGGGATGGATGATTCAGAAGGACTCAGATGGTCTCAGAGAGATTGTAAGTTATCGATTGCAATGAGATCAGTTGAGGGGAGAAAGCAAAAGTGCTCGAAGAGAAGTCGCTCATTTATATGTTCGACTTGGGAGACCGCTATGTTCATAATCACGTCAAGTTGTCGGTTCAAGGAGCTACATATGAATAAATACATACTTACAATCGAACTTGAGCCAGCTTGAGCCTCTCACGCTGAAACACACCCACGCGATGTCTTTTGGGCCCGGCTGTCAACCAATGTGACACGCATGAGCCAAGCGTGGAACATGTCCAACAGCTCGCTCACGCTTTGGCAGGCCTCTGACACAAGCCGAGGTCGGTGGCCAAAGCAGTTCAGATGCCATGTGAGTGGCATCGGTCTCATCGATCGGTCTCATCGAGACCGATGCGTTGACCCGCTTTGTTGTGCCCTGTGTGATGGAGCCCGGTGACTGCTTTCAGTCCGCAGGCGTTCATCACGTAGACTACAATGCAACCAATTAGCGGTACACAAATACAGCTGTTCACGAAATTAATGAAATGTGAATTCATTAAACTTACAAAGAACTTAGTATAGAAATACTAAAGCAGCACGAGGTTTTGGGCCAATCCCAAGGCTAAGTGCCAAGGGTTATGAATTACTTGAATAAATGTAAAAACCCTACGGGGTGGTAGCGGAACCTAACTAATAAATGATGTAAGACAATTATGAAAAAATGAACTAAAAAATAAAATAGAAGATAAGAATAGAACCGAACAAACATTGAAACTAAACCATAATGAAAGATCAACTTTAAGCATAAACTGAAACTGAAAAATAACTCAAAAGGGACCTTATAAACCATAAACTAATGAAATAATACACAAAATATAGCATAAAGGATAAAGACAAAAACACAAAATGTAACCAAATGGGAAACGGGAGGGTGGGACAAAACTTAAAGCAACAGAACAGATATCTAAGAATATCTAAGAGGAAACAGGAGACTGAGAGAACGATGGGAAGGAATCGAATAAGTTGGAACACGGTGGTAAACAGGAAATGACATCATGTCTGAAAATCACACTAAAGAGGGAAGAATCCGACCCGTCAGTACTCAAACGTGTAATGTTACAGTCCCAACTTCTTCCCATTCCCATCTGTTAATAAGCAAGTTACCAACTACTAGAAATGTGAATTCATTAAACTTACAAAGAACTTAGTATAGAAATACTAAAGCAGCACGAGGTTTTGGGCCAATCCCAAGGCTAAGTGCCAAGGGTTATGAATTACTTGAATAAATGTAAAAACCCTCTCCGACCCGCCTATAAACAGCGTAAATCAGAGTGGTGACGTAGGAGAGGAAGAAAAGCCATAAAAGTTATAGAAATAGCCGATATGTCAGTTTCCAGTTAACCAGCAAGCCCAAACCCACACCAAACCAAAAAATTGGTATGAAACCCAGACGGGAAAAGACCCAAAAAGGAAAGAACAACCAAATAATCGAACCAAAAACCAGGTATGAAAACCTTAAACGAGACTCACTTTTTAAGAAAAAGAGACTCTCGAGCCAACGTGAGACGCGAGCCCAATTACGTGATTTTGATTCTCAGGTAATCGTAAGGCCACGTGTCCCCGGACATAGATCAGAAAGGCCTCAGAAGACCAGCGACCAGCGCTTTTGATGAAATCTAAATTGGCACCTGCCTGAGCCAACGCTGTCGCACCACCAGAACGCATGGAATGACCGGAAAAGGATTTGTCAAAGTGAATATGAAATTTTTTCAGGAACCAAGCACAAGAAGGAGGAACACCTTCCGATGTAACAAATAGTTCAGTCGAGGTGATGAAAGCCTTGTCTCTGGCGCGGAGATAAGTTTTTAGAAGTTTGATAGGACATGCTGATGTGTCGGCGAATTGTTGAATGACAACCGGGGCGCCCAGGAAGTTACGATTGCCTTTAGAGTAAGGTAAATTAAATTGGACGAATTTCTTGCAGGATGAGAACTTGAGGGAAGAACGTAAGATAATTTTCCTTGGATCAAGGAATTTTTTCGAATCGGGAACAGTCAGTTCGCCTAAGCGGTGGAGACCTCTGAATCCAATACCTAACATAGCTAAAAATAGTTTGTTGTCAAAAGAAGAGGATGAATTGGAAATCACTAATTCTAAATGTTCAATTGTGAGATGATTCTTTCGCTTGACTGGTTTCGAAAAATTCGCCATACAAAACTTCATTGTGTCTTTAACCTCTTGATGCTTTGCTTCACAGATGATTAAAGGAAATTCGAGCCTGAAAATATGAGCAATGCCGATTAAATACGCTCTAACTGATCTTGGGGAAATGATACGACTCATAATAGAAACAAAATCACATAAGTTCTGTTTATTTGGGATGAAAGGTTGCTTAAAATGGATACAAAATTTTGAAAACGAGCGGAAACCGGACTTGTATTTTTCTAAAGAAATTGCTTGAATAGAAGAACGTTGATCCTTTTTTGAAATAGAACGGAGGTCTTCTAGACTAATCTTCCACAAAGGGTTGTTTGAATTTGAATTACAGGTCAATGACGATTTGGGTCTGACCATATTCGCAAAGAAGAATCAAAGGTTTTTAGATTGGAATTGGTGCCCCCAGCAGAGAGAGAGGGATCTATTTTAAGATAGCACACTGAGTCAGCATCACACGCGAGACGTAGAATTTCCAAATTGTTGGGAGATAAAATAGATGTTTGACGAGACAAGATGTCGGTGGTTGCATTGACGACTCCTGAGACATGTTTGACCTTCACCTCGACTTTTGATTCCACAATTTGTTTGACGCAATGACGGAACAGAGGCCTGACAATCTCGTTAGGCGCATGATTGCTAAATAAGTTCACTGAATTAAGATTGTCCGAGTGAACCAGAATCTTTTTTGCACCGTTCCTGATACCTATATTAACAGCTGAGATTATACCTAGTAACTCAGCCCAAAATATATTACGAGGGGGAGGAGGAAGAATGAAGTAATTGCCGAGTCTGGGACCTGGTTCCCAAATTCCTAAACCATGCATGCAAGCGTCGGTATAAAAGATTGCGTCCGCCTCGGCTTCACCCCAACGTAACGACCTCAACATCTGAACACCGGAACTCTGTTTGAAAAATCCAATTAACCAGCGAAGATCACTTTGATTTTCTTTGTTCAAGGGAATCTTCAGGTAACGGTGAGATTTATCACCCGTTTTCTCATACAAACTCTGCAGGGCAAAACGACCCCACGGCATCGAAGTACAAGCCCAGTTCGCGTGACCTAGAAGCTTCTGCCAATCATTCAAGGAATGACTAGGCTTTGAGACGAAATCTTGAAGCTTTTGAATTAAGATAACCTTTTTGTCGGGATGAAGATACATAATCATTTTCTCTGTATCCACCACATGGCCGATAATTTCGAGAACAGAACCGTGGAGTTGCTTTTTCCACACCCAAGGAATGTTCAAGATATCAAATAAATTTAAAAGTTTAGCTTGATTTTTTGGGATGTGATGACCTTTGAAATTAACGAAATCCTTTGCTGGGCAAACCGCCCACACGTCATCCATCATGTTGTTCATAAACTTGATGTTGAAGATGAACTCGGCTATCCAAAGAACTAGAGAAAAGACGCCGCACCATTTGTATGGTGAAGCGGAGGAACCAAAGGTTAAGTTGTGGTCCACCCTCTTCTTGTTACCTTTGATTTTTAAGATTTGACGGATTTGATACTGAGCATGAGAAGGGAGAGTTCTGAAAGCGTTTTCAATATCCGATTTGAATAACATCACATCTCCCTCTTCTTCTTTCATGTCAATTAAGTAAGGGATGAAAGTTTTTAGCGAATCGTAAGCGACGGGAATACAATCTTTGTCAATTAGGTCGTTGGGGGAAGGACGGGCGGCGCTCATATTCGAGCAAACGCGCATTTTGTCTGAATCTTTTTTAGAGACCATGAGCAAAGGGATGACTTTCATGCCTTCGAGTAAAGTGGTAAACTCTTGGGAGTATCGGCCTTTTGCAACTTCCTCTTGGCATTGGGCGTCCAGGATATCTTGATACTGAAGACACGAACTATGATTTGGACCATCGATGATGTCTCCATTCGGAATAGAGGAACAAGGCCAAAACCCCAGTCTCAAACCTTTCAAAGCTGACTTAACAAACGGACGGTTTGGGTGATTGGTGAGAAGCGTTTCGAATTTGTCCACATTGAAAGGGGTGATGATTTTAAATAGGAAAGGAAATTGTTCCAGAGCGAAGGCGGCGTGGATGTCTTCGGACAATGGAGGAGCGTCCGGAAAGGGATCAGCGAAAAAACTAGACTCTATGGCCGGGGACGATCCAGGAGGGTTCAGACCGTCCCAAACGTAACCGCGAAGGAATCTTTGATTGGAGGCAACTTCTTGGTTAGGCTTGGCTTCCGACGATTCCCCAGGACTGAAAAGAACTCGACCGTCAGAATGAACCAACCAAGACTAGAGAAAAGGAAAGCGAGATGAAAGAATACCAACCCCACGATAGTATTGCTACCACATGGATCTTGTATATCCCCTAAATCAGACGTGATCACATCCTCTGTGATCTTTCCTGCAGCCTTTAACGTTCTGCGAATTAAAGCATGTCAGAACTCAAGAAGTGACAGACATAACGATATATAAAAATTAAAAAAAAAAAAAAAAAAATGGAAATCATATCAAACCAACACAACGGTGGATGCGAGGGCATTTCGGTTTCCCCAACAAGCATCCCCTACCGGGTAAGTTGTGCGCAAAGCAGAACTGCTCCGCAACATTCGTCGTATCGCCTGAATCTTCGACTTCAAAAATACCTTTGTGTTTGAAATTAGAATCATAGTAATTCGGAGAGTGATGGGTTCTTGAAGAACTAGCTTGATATTGAGTATTTTGACGAGGGCGATTATGAGCCATTTGAGGACCTGGATGAGAACTCGAAGAAGCCACCAAAGGTTTTTCATCGAATGCCTTGGACATGTGGCGGGTTCTGATGGTACCCAAACTAGGGTGATTCCAGTCCGCAAAGGAAATGTCCCGTCTGATGGCGAATTGGCTACGAAGAGCGGCATCGAAGTTGGCGACACACATCCAGTCAGCCCTGAACCCGTCCGACATAAATTCCTCCTTGATGAATTTGGCGTATTCGAGGAAATATTTGTGGCTGCTAGGGAAGGCTTCTTGGTAACCTTGTTGAAGAATGTCGAAGTAGAAAGACCATTCTTGCACGTCCATAAGATTAGCGGCGACTTTCTTGTTTTGAAGTTCCAAGTCCTTGTCTTTACCGGTAACCATGAGATTCGACGCGATGCCTTTCTTTTCCGCGAGAAATTCGCCTTTGATCCTACGTAGATCAATGTACTTCCCTTGCAGAAGTTCTTTGCATAAGTTAGACGGGAAGTTAGGAGGTTTGACACGGTTGGTAAAACCTTCAACTGCTTTTGCCAGATGAGGGGCGTAACCTCTGACGGCTTTTGAAAAAGGGATGGCGCTTTCAGAGTAGTTTTCTGAAGCTGCGGGACCTGTGTCAACTCTCTCGATCCATTCCCAGGATTTTTGCCATTTCTTGGTTTTTGAATCAGTCTCATCATCGGAGTCGGAAGAATCCTCGACATGCTTCTCCTTTCCTCTATGTTTAGAAACGAAAGGAGAAGGGGATTTTGATAAGCGTTGTCTTTCCAGAAGATCCAGGGCTTTCTGAGCGTTATTGATTTGTTCCTGAGTAAGAAGCTGAATATCGTTGTTATGATTGCTCTTGGCAGGAGAGGGCTGGCGACTTGGAATGCTATCCGGAGGAAAGGCTGGATTGTCATTAAGGTCAAAGACATACACCGGGTCTTCGATAGATGAGATAGGAACAGTGGGGGCAGGAACGTCGTTTTTGAAAATAGGACGGTTTGCAGCCCTATCTTTTTCAATAAGGGCCGAAGCAAACTTTGACCACTGCTTATACCAGTTCTTTGATGTAAATGGAACGATCTCTGAATATAATGATTGGACTTGAGACATTGGTTTGCTCGAGGAACCACCTGCCGCATCATATTCGGAGGCAAGGGCTGACAGCTTCTCGGTAACCAAAGCAGCAGCTTCGAAATCAAAATCATCCGCGTCGCTCATAGAGATCTTTAAGGAACTGGATGGAAGAAACGGTTTTTAAGATATGAAACGGTTTTTAAGTGAGATGATCGAGACTTATTTATAAAGGTGAGCTTTGTTAAACTCCTCCTCCTCAGAACGAAAAACTTAAAGCAACAGAACAGATATCTAAGAATATCTAAGAGGAAACAGGAGACTGAGAGAACGATGGGAAGGAATCGAATAAGTTGGAACACGGTGGTAAACAGGAAATGACATCATGTCTGAAAATCACACTAAAGAGGGAAGAATCCGACCCGTCAGTACTCAAACGTGTAATGTTACAGTCCCAACTTCTTCCCATTCCCATCTGTTAATAAGCAAGTTACCAACTACTAGTCATGCTCGTACAGCCGTTATAGGATTGCGTGGCAGAAATCAACAATTTGTACCACCGAAGGATATGTTTTTAAAGGGGTTAAAACCTGGACAAAACAATTTTTTCTAAATTTGCTTCCGCTCTGGTCGTGAGTAAACTGTCAACTCACCCTCTCCACTCATTTTGACAAGCACTGACGTGCGATTCGAAGGAAGCACCGAAAGAAGATGTACAGTGTATGTATGTATCTTTTCTTTCACCTTTTTGTACCCCAGGTCTCCTTCCCCATCGTTATCCCTATCTCAACTGATTGTTTTCAGATCTTGGGGCTCAGTTCCATTGCTTTTGTCGCCCTGTTCTTCTTTCATCAATCCTCCAGGTGAGGTTTATAAAATCCCTTTCCTCTCTTTCCACATCTTCACGCTGATTTTTTCAATTCGTTTTCAAATCCAACCAGATGCCTGTCCATAGCGCCGATGTCAAGCTTGTGGTGGTCCGGATGGTCCTGCGAGGCATGAACTTTCGCGATATCGTGACTTCCCTTGGGATGGAACTTTCCCTTACCTCTGTTCGGCGCTGGTACAATCTTTACCGTACCACTCGAGTGGTGGTCACAAATCCTGTCGATCACATGGCTCAAGGTCCTGCAACGACTTTAGGACCAGCAGAACGCCAGTTTCTCATTGAGTCACTGGAAGCCGACCCAACCCTCTACTTGGACGAGCTTCAATCAAAGATCTTCAACACTTTTGGTATCCGCTTGTCCACTATGACTCTCTCAAATGAGCTACGTCACCGATTGGCCTGGACTAGGAAGAAGGGCCGCACGGTGCATCCGAATCAATCCCTAGCCGCACGGGGAGCTTACATACAGACAGTTCAAGACATCGACCCTAGATGTCTGGTCTTCACAGGTACATTGACTTTACCTTTAACAACCATATTTTATTTTTCTGATGATGGCGCTATCATCCCTTCATTCTTCCAGATGAAAGTGTGATCACAAAGCGCCGGTTGTATTGGGAATATGCACGAGCTCCTGTTGGACAAAGAACTACACGCCTTGAGAGGCCAACCACAGCAGTTCGTTGGTCAGTTTTACCTGCAATCTTGTTGGATGGTGTAATCGCACTCAAGATCCAATCAGGTGGCTACTCAAGGCTCAATTTTGAGGACTATTTAGAACATGATCTTGTAAGTTAATGTTTCGTTTATATCATTTTATCCATGATACTCATCATGACCTGAATGTCCAACTAGTTACCAGCAATGAATGCCTGGCCAGCTCGCAACTCTGTGTTGGTGTTGGATAATGCACCAATCCATCACAACGGCCGCGTCGCCGAGCTCTGCGAGGCCCGAGGAGTGTGGCTTTTATATCTTCCGGCTTACAGCCCGGACTTAAATCCAATTGAGAAAGCTTTCTCAATTTTGAAGGCCAGGTTGAGGAGATCTCAAGTCCTCCAAAATGCTTTGAATGACCGAGAGGAGATTGCTGGACTCTTTCAAAGTTGTATGAATTTGCTAACCGACTCACTTTCGGAGTCTCTCTTCCGAGCTTGCGGGTATTTGTAATGTGTACCTTTGGTCTTTTGTTTTTCTTTGTCTCTCTAATCTAACCTATCAAACTTCTTCAAGAAATGCAATTTTCTTTTTCTTTGTCTCTCTAATCTAACCTATCAAATTGTTTCTTCTTTAAGAAATGTGAGTTTATTTTTCTTTGGCTTTCTAATCTATGCCATCTTTGCTTATCTTCTTTAAGAAATGCAAAAAAACAGTGCTTTTTGACCGTCAACATTTATTATTTTGGTAGGCATATCTTAGATCGAATATACAGATGATAAATAATCATCATCATGATTATCTATCATTGTCTTGAGAATTTCTCGAGTCAAAACAACACATAAAGACTCTGCTCCGATTATTAAATGTGATATGATGAGGAAGATGATTGATCTTTCGCATCATATCACATTTAATCATCTGAGAAGATTATCGGACAGTTTGATCTTGATCAAGCGACTGCTTGAGTAGCTATTGCATAGTGCAATAGTGATCGAATGATGTGAAGCCCCCCTGCCTACAAGTCCATTGAAATCCATTCACTTTTTGTTAGGTTTATTAGGATTTTCTTTTCCCTCTTATTTCACTTCGTAAGAGTTATTCACTTTTTATTAATTTGTTGTCTTATTTAATTTCTAATTTAATCTAATCTCTACTACACAAACAAGTCCACAAGGTCATTAGACTATATGCTCTGTAACCTGAATCATACATAGGTCAAACAAGTCACAGGGCGTGTGTGGGGGGGGGCCGGTAGGCCTCGGGTCGCCTGACCGTGTAGGCTCTCTGCGTGGTAGCGTGTCGGGGCGGGTGGGAGGTAAAAGAAAAATTTTTCTAAACAAAAAGAGGGAAAGCGTTCTGTTTACCTCGTAGGTATGCTCTGGGAGGGGGATGATGACGAGATGGAAAATTCCTGACTTCGAGGGAGGATTTCAAATCATCCTCCCTCGAAGTCGTGGGAGAAAGTTTGGGCCCGGTACCGACTTGTACCGGGCTGTCTATCTCGTCGTTCATCCTAGATTTCCATGGAACTATACAGGTGCCGTTGTTCCTTTGGGCACCTGTAGCATTCCATTGAAATCCATTCACTTTTTGTTAGGTTTATTAGGATTTTCTTTTCCCTCTTATTTCACTTCGTAAGAGTTATTCACTTTTTATTAATTTGTTGTCTTATTTAATTTCTAATTTAATCTAATCTCTACTACACAAACAAGTCCACAAGGTCATTAGACTATATGCTCTGTAACCTGAATCATACATAGGTCAAACAAGTCACAGGGCGTGTGTGGGGGGGGGCCGGTAGGCCTCGGGTCGCCTGACCGTGTAGGCTCTCTGCTACCAGTTCTCGGGACTCAACGTCCGGAGCCTGCAGAGAGCCTGCTCGGGGAGTTCTGAGATTTTGTTCCTCGCGGGATAGTTCTCTATTCAATCGGACAATCTCACTGCCTTAATGGTTTTCGATCTCTCATGTCTCACAAATTCTCAACGTACAATTCTCGCAAGTTATATATTTCTACACGTAAGTTCGACTATTTATATTTCCACATATACTTTCATCTTTTTCTCTATACTTCAAGTAGTCGTTCCGCGATAGAGGATACGCTACTTGGCCTTCTCTTCCTCTTTATCCGTTTTCATCAAATTCCAAATATACTCCGCATCTCTGATATCTTCATCGTTATATTTCCTTAGATAAACTTCGTAAGCTTTCGATTCCCATCTTCCGTATTTTATCACATCGTCTAATGGCTGACGATCGTTCCACTTGAATGTTGCACCCCCTACTCTGAAAGAATGTCCGGATAATTGGTGATTATCATCATATTTTGCCCAAACCTTCTTATAAATAGCCATCGCGGAAGACTTCGAAAGAGTAATCAACTTCTTATTCTCGTAATACGAAAACAGTGGTAAGTGGATCGAAGGCAGTGTTGATTCTCGTATCGTTCTATTTAGGGCTGCGTAAGGACATAGAAGTGACGGGATACGGTCTAAGTGTAGCCATTGCACTTCCCCAGGTTTCGCGGTTTTCGTATTGTATAGAGCTACCTTCAAGTAAGTTTGATTGTGTGAGATGATGTCTTTGAATGAAATTAGTCTCTTATTTTTATTGTCCGATACTAATTCACCCAATCTCGCCATTCCCCAGAATGCTATTAGGGCAACTGTCAGAGCTATCCGTTCTTTTTGGTTTCCTTTCGATATTTCTTTAGCCAATTCTGCCAGGTGCCTCAGCTGAACCGGGTTCTTTTTCTTTGGTACATTCTTCATCTCTGCGTCGGCTATACTTGATGCCTTTAGTAATAACTTAATTGTTTTATCATTTTTGGTCGGGTAGGGTAGGTCATGGAACAAGTGCCATGATCTAATACCTGTTATGTACTTTGTAAGCGTTTTTGCTGTAATCTTATGCTCTTCATTAAGTATCTTTACGACTTCTTCGTCTTCTAAATTCACCTTACTTTGACGTCCCGCCCATAGAATAAATTCCCAAAGTGTCTTCTGATTTAAAGGTAGTAATTCGTTACGTGGCATGTTGTTAGATTCGGCAAATCGTTCCAACTTCGCCATCGCCGTACTATAATTCTCTAATGTTGCTTGAGTCCAACTTCCACTTAACAATCTAATCTTAATTTTATTGCTCCTCCAGTCAAATGATCTTTAACACCAATTCGATAGGACCGATTAACGTGGGTAGGACCGAATAGACATAAGACAAGTGAAGCGTAACGGGAGATGGAAACAGAATCTGATGTCAGTGTTATTCTTTTCTGTTGTTCTTTACTTTCAACTGACCCGTTCACATCTTTCAAGAAGTACTTTATTTTGTTCTCGTTTAGGATCATTGTTGTTCTAATCTCTTTTTAAGATCGATTGTAGATCTTCAGGTATGTCTATCAAGACTTCGTACTTCCACTCCCCTTCTTTCCGAATCCCTCTAGAGAGGTCGTCCGCTTTGTTTTCTCCGGACAAAACTCTCTTAGCGACGATATCGCAGTCAAGTCTCGTAAGTTCTTTTTGGATCCTTTTCCACTCTTCGTTAACACGTTTATTTCTCGATTTCCGGTTTCTGATCGTTGCTTCAGTTGTTGTGTTATCGGTGTAGACTATGAAACAGTTAGATTTTGTAGGTACCAGTTTTTCCACCATCAGCAAACCTAATCGAACGGCGACTGTCTCCAGCCAGGCTATGTCACGTTTATCGTTTTTATGTGACATCTCCTTCGACTTCCATCCTTCACTTAATTTAAATCGGGCCCAGCGACCTCCGATCAGTATCCCAAGGCCAAAGCTGGTACTAGCGTCTCCGACCCAGTTTATCTCTTTCGGTGGGATATCTGGCTGGAATTGCAACCTGTCGAAAGTTAACAATTGATCTCTCCATTCCCTCAACTCGGTTTTTGCTTCCACCGGGACTTCCCTCAATGCTTGAGGATTATACCAGGATTTGTCGAATTTGTATAAGCTCCATAAATAGCACTTCATATACGGTAGTATGTAAGTTATATGACTCAGTTGACCCACTATCTTCTCCACCTCTTTTTTACTACACTTCTTTCCTAATTGTAACAAATCTTCTATTTTCTCTAACCTTTCTTTCATTTTTTCTTCTGGTAATCTAACTGATTTCTCTTTCCCATTCCAGATGAATCCCAAGTATTTCTGTTCTAAGGCCCAGTCCTGGAATTTCTCGCTATTTGACTGTACCCCGAGGGCCCTGGTAACTTGTAATACATCTTGCATACTGAGTAATTCTCCATCCCGTTTCACAAACATATTATCATCTACCCAACGGAAAACTTTCTCTACTTTCAACACTGACATTATGATCTCTTTCCATGCATCTGCCATCCATCCGAAGGTTCCGCAACCTGCTACTCCCCTGAAGGGAATTCTCGTATCTATCCAGATATTGCCTTGGAAATCTTTGATGGTAAGATATTTCCATTGAGAAGAATGTGTAAGTCCTTGTCGATAAGCCTTCTCCCAGTCCACTATTGCTAACCATATCACGATTGACATATTTTCTTTAAAGTAAGATGCTACTATATTGAAATCATCCCATGTTGTAGTAAAATCATTTTTATCTACGAACGAGTTAACAGAAGGTAATGAGTTGTTGTCTACTTCATAATGTAAGGTTTCTATTATTTCTTTCGCTCCATCAGTTTTTCTCACTTCATCTTCATCATCTTCATCACTATCTTCACCATCGTCTCCTAAGTTTATTCCGTCACTAGCCTTCTGTTTTTCCAAATTCTTAATGTGAGTCTTTGGGTACGAAAGATCATTGATCATTCGTAGGGATCCATCATTATTAGTTACACTCCCCATCGGATTCGACCTGAAAAATCCCCATTTCTTGAATACAGTCTCGTGAGTAAAAGGTCCAAAAATCCGTCCCAATCTTCTCTCTTTGAATAAGTTCTTCATTATCTTATCCTGTACTAACAAGGCTGATTTATGGTTGTCTGGTGTAAACCATTTTAGGTCTCCAAGCAGGTGTTGGGGGATTCCTTGATCAAAGCCTTTTGTTAATCCTATCCAAACCTTTTTCCATTTGTCTGACAGCTTACAATCTTCTAGCATCAACCTCCACTCTTCCAATACCATTTCACATTCCACACTTTCTGGCCATCTGTCGAGTGAGTCTTTTGCATCTACGTCATATTCATTCTTTTTGTTTCCATTTCTCATTTGAATATCTTCGTTATTTACTAAAGCACTAGCAAATCAGCGGTGGGCGCCGCGGCTAGGGTTTTTCATTTTTAGGTGGGCGCAACAACTGAACATTGGCACACCGCATTGCACTCGAGATACTTGTTTCAAATGTAGTTCCTGTCATCAATGGTAGTGTACAGGTTTATTTAGTTAAATTATCCAGCTCCCACTGCGTTCCATGTTCCATTTGCTTAGCTTGGTTGCTAATTATATTGCTCCTGCTTTGCCAAGTCCTGATTTTGAGTTGTGGAAATGATCCCCGGCCCTGCCAAATGCACAATGACGTCTTTGAGTTTGAGACAATGTACTTCTGTGTTCTTGTGAGTCTGGTCAGCTCTGCAGTGTTTGGTTTGCAAGGTTATGACCATATGGAGATAGGAGATCCTGAAATAGTTCAGAGGAATTCAGAGTCAGTCTATTACTCCAGTGATGAACCTCAAGAAAGGCAGGATACAAAAAGGTTGCAAGAAGAATGATTATATATGTATTTTAATCAGAGTATATCTTCAGGGGTGTCGCACTGCATCACACAATAATCACGGCATAGCACATCATCTTACAGGAATTGCTAAGCATTTGATTCCTCACCTGAAATCCCACTTGAGCCTTCCAAAGTTGTGACTATCTAAGGCTGTGACCATCATTCTACCCTGTGATACAAACCAAGATTCCGAGCCTTGAGTTATATCAAATCAGTCTTGAAAACCAATTGGTCTGAGTAAAATATAGTTGCCAGGCCCATTTTTCTCCACAAATCACTTGCCCAAATCCAAAACATGATGAACCTCTGTAGATGGTACTCACTCATCTGATAGTTTAGCTTACAGCTCATTGAGTTTGCAATTGAATGCTACCAGAAGTTGCCTTTTGGATGTATGCAATATTCTGAGGCGCTTCTCTGGATGATCCCTTGGAATCACTCCTACTCATTCAATTCCAAGTGCTACATAAGATTTGCCTCGAGAACCAACTTCAAAAAAAGCTTTGAATTCTGAGATCTGAAAAAATTGTGGAGCCAATGGAAGAGTGCAACTGGTTGAATAAGAATTGGTTCAGATAAACTTGGACTTGCACTGCCATAAAGTTGCAAGATCAAACCCATTCTCATAACATTCTTTCTAAAAAGAAGCATTTCACATCATATCATATTAAACCTTCATCCAAATACCAAATCTATGATTATAGCATCACATCTTTTTTTGAAAACTCAATCAGAACACAAAGCATACCAATTTTTTCAATACAAACTATATAAAATCGCATTCTCTTTTTCCTTTTTCAAAAGATCAATGAAACATACAAAAAAAGAAAATCTATATGTATCATTAGATACTTTAAATGTATAGTTTATATACAGGCAAAGTACTACTTTTTCCAACACATCATGAAACACTAATAAATTTTACAAAACAAAAGTTTTTTGTAATTTTCTAATCAAAAAATAAAAAACAATATAAAGAAAAATAAATTCATAAACAACCCCAATGCATAAAACCATGAACTCAATTTGTTTTCCTCTCCTTATTTCTTTACTTCTCTAAAATCTGTAAGTTTAACTTGAACTAATCTTAGTTCTATTATCATCATCTTTGTTTTGTCCCTCTTCTTGATCATCAGTACTTTGAACTTCTTTCCCTTTTCCTTTTCCATTCACAACCTTTTGTTTCTACTACCTTCACTTTCTTCAATCCACTTCAACAGTTTCATTTCCTTCTTCTTCATCATCATCATTCAGATCAATTCTTTTCTTCTTAGAATTAGGTATTTTCCTTTCAAATTTACGGTAAAAGCAAGTATGTGGGTGTACATACTTTTTCCCACATACTTTTTGAGTTTTTTTTGGCGGGGAAAAAAAGTATGTTTGGGTTGAGAACTATGCAGCTTTGAGGACCCCAAACATACTTTTCCTGTTCTTTACTTCAATCATGCCTTTTAGTAATTGGAGACATTTGGGTTTGTGATTCTTTTTATAATCATTTGAAGTTAATGATTGATTTCAAGGTCTTTCAAGTGAAAAAGGTGAACAAGAATGTGGAGGGTATGTGGTCTTCTCTACAGTTTTACAGTTTCAATTCCCAGGGTCAAGACTTCAATCACTATCAGCTTGGGTTGTGTTCAAAGTGGCCTTGAACAGTGCAAAGAGGATGATGATCAAGGGACCAATGAGTTTCCTTACATTGTGGAAAGCAATTCTTATGATCACTTCTTAATCTCATATCGTTTGCCTTACATCATTTATCAGTAACAGAAAAAAACTCTTCAATTCTTATCAAGGCACATGGGACGTGAGCAAAATAATCAAAATGATCATTCAAAATCATCATTGCAATTTGAATTATCACTATATGAATTTTACATGGCATTATCAATGAACATCAATCCTACGTTTGAAATAGTATAGTATATACATACGTAGAAGTCAAAAAAACATGATACATACAAGAAAGATGAATGAAATGAAATACATACCTTAGAAAAAGGGGTCAAACTCGAAGATGTCAACATTGATGTTACACAGATAAGATTACAATTGCTGAATGAGGAATGAATACTCACCTAATACATTAAGCAAGTCCAAACAGTCGTTCTATAAACAAACAGCCAAAATCGAATCCTAGACAAATAAAGAAACAATATAAGTTGTCAGTGTTATACGAGAGGAATAGTGGAAAGAAAGTTAAGAGAAGAAAAGACTTACATATCAAGATCAAAGATTAGAGTTGAAATTGAAAGAGAAGGAAGTTTTGATTTTGAGGTTCAAAGTTAAAACTATATCAAGATCATAACTGGAGATCAAGATTGAATTAAAGAGTGCAGGTTTTAGTTGAAAGGCAAGGATTGAAATATTAAACCAATAAATTCGTTTTTGGGGGTTTGAAGAGTAACAAGAAGAGTAGTTGATGATGTCAGTTTCAGTAATTCAAAAGAAGGAAATAGAATGAAAACTTACTTATTGTATAATGATCAAAATCAAGATTCAGAAGATTGAGATCTTGATTGAATGATGGAAATTGAAATGAACTGTTGGAATCGAAAGGGAAATGGGATAGAGGGTGGTAGGAAGAAGTGTGAGGTGATCAGCTGATGAGACTGAAATTGAGATTGATCGGACCGAGTCAAATTGAGTCTAAAAAGTACAGAAGCAAATCAAAAGGAGTCAAATCAAAAAGAAGGATTAGCTTGGTATGAAGAATGAACACGATAGAGAGCAATGGATAATAAAATGAAGTAAAGGAATTGAAATTGACTTACCAAATGGAACAAACAAAAGAGGGAATGAGACTTACTTACATCAAGATCCAGAATCAAAATTTAAAAGAGTCAAGCTGAACAGTGTAAGGAAATAAAAATGAAACTTACTCACCTAGACATCCAAAATCGAATTATATTTTACAGTATTTGTTCCAATTGTAATACTTTCAGAATCATCAACTTCATTCAAAAAGTGTTCAAAAAAGTTACTAATCGATTTGCTTATTTGAGTTTCTTGATGAAAGATTTATTTCATCAATTGATTTCTTTCTAAACTTTGTAAAATTCCTCCATTTGAATGTACAATCGTTAAGATTTTGATCGCTAAACATCGTGTGTTGATTTTGTGTTTTCCTATTGTGATTTCTAAAAATCTTGATTTAAATTGGGTTGTAAGATGTCGCATCGGTCCTAGATTATCTGCGACTGAGCTTTGGGAAGACAGGCTGTGATAAGTCACAATTGATGACAAGGTCAAAGTCATATGGTGATCAGATGCGTTCTTTGGAGCTGAAAAGATCTATTTTTAGTACGGAGAACAAAATTTCAGTAATTGTTGTTAGATTTCTTGACAACAGCAGGAGGTACGATTGACGTACATATCCTGCCTTGAATTTTCCATGCAATAACCCAATCATCATTAATTTTTCCCAGTCGCATCAAGCCTATAGTTTGATGATACTTTGTGTAAGCTTTTGAGGTATCCTCCAGATTGGAAGAGTTCCGAGAAGGACCTTCATCAGGATAAGTCGCAGTCAACAGTCGCATACTTTCACTTGTAAATGAAAGGACTGAGAGTTTCTGAGGAGCTAGTAGACTGATCAACCACGATAGGAGACGTGTGAAGAGTGCTTGATCACCGTTGATATCGAGTGGGCTGCTCTTAGCATCTCGAAGGTCTAGAACCGTTGCTGTTGTGTTGACTCTGCCAGGGAGAGTATTGCGATCTCAAGTCGAAATGCCCGGTGCTATGGAAGGTTCATAAAATGCTTGAAATTTCACTGAGAGAGACTGTTGGAAAAAATCCACATTCTTTTGTCAACAGGAAAGATGAGAGGGACAAATCAGTTTGCTATACAACTGGAAGAAATGGCAATTATCTATAACCCACAATGGTTTGACAGGCCATGAAGAAAGGAGGTGGGGTTGAAACAGCTGAACCTAAGGAAGCCTAAGGGGGTCGGACACTGGAGTCTTAGGTGTACAGTGTGTTAAGGGCTTAGGTGTTTAATCCAGTTTCGCCGAGAAACTGGGTTGTGCCTTTAGTGTTATGATGATTCAACAACGAAGCTGACAATAGAATGGTTGTTCAAGTTACCTGTTATGCATCCATATCCGAATCGAAATTCGGTTCTGGTGATGGATGATGCGACTATCCATCACCGCGGATCAATCGAAGCCTTGTGTGAAGACGCAGGAGTCTTATTAATTTATACTTCGCCTTGCTCACCGGAATTCAATCCCATCGAGCGAGTATTTGATATCTTCAAGGCTTCGCTTTGACATAATGGCTTGCTTGCAGTGGCTCAAGACAAGTTGAAATGCCTTGAGCAAGTTATGAGTGATGTTTGCACTAGCAATTTCATCATTAGCTTATACACGAACTGTGGTTACAGACCACGTAATCAAGAATGAAGAGGGGTATCAAAGTAGAAAACAGTTGATGTTGATAAGGGTTTAAAGTAGTCTTACAGAATATTATGATAAAAATTATTTGTTGTTGTAGATGTCTCTATGTTGTCTTTGCAAAAGTGATCAATGAAATGATTTTTGTGTAATTTCTCCTGTGCCTTTGACCCTAAACTGAAGAAGAGAAGTTTGACTCTTGTGAGTTGTGAGTAATGAGTTTCAAGACACAAATTTCAAGATGTTTCTTAAAACTCCAACTTGAGAAACCTCACTTGAATTAAAACTTGGGAAAGTCAAAATAATTCTATTTCTTGCTTCGAGTCAAATTCAAGTTCAAAGAACTCTTTGATTGATAAAAATCTCACTTGGAACTTTGTGTCTGAAGTACCAATTTGTTCACTAAAGAACATTTGCATTACAGAATAGACGTGAACCTTAAACAGATAATAATATATAGCAGTTGTAATTTTATAGTGTACTGTACTATAGCTACAACAATAGGCCCTTTAATAGGACAAGGTCAATACTTTGTTTGATGACACAAGGTAAAACTAGACTCATCCACGAGCTACGTTCTTGAGGTGTTGTCAATATAACACCGCGTTTTCGTGAAGACAAACACGTGGACCAAACTGAAAGCCAAACTGCTTCATCTCTTCGATGTTGAGCGCCGAAGATAAGAACATCTCAAAGTTCACGATGTCATATGTCTTGAGTAGATTGCGAGTGTGATGATCTTCTGGACTGATTTTGCAATACTCAAGGTATTGTTCGAATTCTGGGAGAGGTCTTGGGGCTGGAGAATCTGATCAAGGAGCAGATTGTTGGGGAATGGGCTGGTTATTGTTGGTGTTGAATGGAAATAGGCCATTCCCAAGCGAGACCATCGGAATTTGAGATACGGCCGAGCCAGAACAAGGTGCTGATGGATTACCGGGCTTCAATTTCGATTTCGCATGATCAATTGGACCGTACTTGAACAATAGGCGACGAGGTGGGTTTAATTGGGTAGCACCATGACGCTTGTGTACCTGTCAGAGCAATCAAGAATGAGTTAATCAAGTTTTTTGAAGTGATAATGTAAAAGAAATAAAAAAAACTTACTATATCACTTGCCCAAACTTAAAACATCGAATGGGTCAAGTATATCACCATGGTAGAATCATCTGGCTTGATATAACCCATGCACTCCCTGCCACCAATGTTGGTGTGGCAATAGGAGATCATGAGCTTGTTGAGCTCAGCCTGGATGGCATTATGAACTCCAATGCTCTGTCCCAGAAGAATAAGTCAAAGTCGAAAAATTAGTTACAGTCGAAAAGAAAGAGAAGTTGAGATGATACTTACCGACATCTCAACTTCATGATGTTCACCAGTATCCAACGCATCTGGACGAAGGTGGGCGACAGATCGATTGAATTGCAAATCCTGTTCAGAAGGAATCAAGTCATTTGTTAATATCAAGTTGAGAATGTGAAAAAAAAGGAAAGCTTACTCTGGAAACAGTTCGAGCCTTTTTCTTCGGATCCTCCATGATGAGACGGAATCCAACTTCCTTTCCTTTCTTGAGGAGGATCATATTCTTCAAATCATCGAAAATCTCGTCGTTTGGGATTACTGGCAGGGTGGTCTTGCCAAATGTTTCACCGTTACAAACATATCCTTTGAAGGTAAGGTTACCTTCGTCATCAGCGGTCCTGAGAATGTCTCCGCAAGGTGGCTTATTGACGTTGCACGCCTTGAAAAGAGACTCCTTCACGTCGTTGAGAGAGAACCCGTGGATTTGGATTAATCTTTCGAATGGTACCTTGGTGACATAGTCGATGTAAGTTACAGTCGCCCCGGAGCGTTTTTCAGCATTGGTAAGGTGGATGGGGCTATAGACATGATACCCTATGCTGGTTCGAGTGGGTACGCTATTGGTAGGAGCTTGAGCTGGTCCAGTAGGAGCTTGAGCTGGTCCAGTAGGAGCTTGAGCTGGTCCAGTAGGAGCTTCAGTTGGTCCACAATACGGTTTGAGGATTGGACTTGGTGATTGGGTTAGATCCACATGTGGATGTGGATCTAATAGAATAAAGGTCAGTTTATGTTGGTATTCAAGAGTGAAATAAAAGAAATGTAACCAACCTCCAATGGCACGTTCGAGTTGGTGGTCGAAAAACTGATTTCCAAACATAGGATCCCTATGATTGGAATCAAAATCGAGCGTGATCGCCGATCCAGAAGGTCGAACTTGAGAGGCCATCGGAGTATAGGACGGTAAACCGTGGGGAAAGACTTCGATATCTGAATCTAAAGTTGATGGAAAGTCAGCTTAGAGCTTATGATCAAGGTTTAAAAGAAAGAAAACTACTCACCAGGTTCAATCTTCTGATGATTCTTACAGCGGAACTCGCGAAAACCTGGATGCTCGTATGGATCGATATGGATAATTTCTGAGTCAAGATATTGACGTTTACCGCCAAATCTGACATCTTCCCAGTGATGTCCTGGTCTAAAAAGATAAAAGTAATCAGCTACTCTTCGATTCTTGAGTCAAGAAATGGATACAAAGGAAAACTTACGTTTGGTAATAGAAAGGTGAACCACCTCTGCCGAGCTCGGGACTGAAGCCTTCAGGTCCAGCTCGCCGGGCCTGTCTGTTTGCACTAGAGAGAAAGAAAGGTGAGTTTGTATGTCGATTACAGAGGAAAAGAAAGAGTACTTACATCTCTAATGCTCTTCTTGCTTCCTCCTCTGCCAAAGCCATTTGTTGTTTTGTAGGTCGTTGTGGCATGTTGAGATCGTCGAGAAGAACAGATACAAAGCTTTTAAATACCAAGAAGGAATCAAAACTGGAAAAGGAATCGAAGGATACCAAGAAGGAATCAAAACTGGAAAAGGAATCGAAGGATATTGAAAAGAATCGAAACTGGAAAAGGATATTGAAGGATATTGAAGGAATCGAAGGAATCGAAAGTTAAAAGGATATCAAAAGGGTTGGAGTGGTGTTGAGGGTTTGGAGTGGTGTTGAGGTGGTGTCGATTGGTGTTGAGGTGGTGGTAAACAAGAGTCAACAAGGCTGCTGACCGGGTTCAACGGTCAAGCACCTCAATTGGCTATAGGGCTATTTATGCTTATAAAATTGCCTTTATTGGCAAAAAAAAAAAAAGAGATTTGGCCAAGCGAATCTCGAATGACTGTAGATTCTACATAAAGAGCAGCTGTGTTGATCTTTATATGCTGAATTTTAAAGCTTGTATGTATGTACATATGTGCAGGTCCCCTTTTTTAATCTCATCCCACCATTTGACTCGTCTTCACCCCCCCACCTCTCCGATTACACACCTTCTACCCTCTCCAATTATTCAAGTGACGCTTATTCACCTTATTTCGGCCATTGACCTGCGGTAGGTCAAGTGTCATTTATACACATCTCACCGTTAAGGCTTGAAAAAGTGCTGATATGGTTATGTCTGCGAATCCAGGATTATGAGAACCAGAAGCACTCCCCGACGTGGTGTATACGACCCCGATCTCAAGCTCTTAGCTGTACGTTACCTTCACGAGGGGAAGACCGCCAAAGAGGTCCAAAAGTTACTCCGATCCCGAGTCCACCCTCGCACTCTTCAAAGATGGAAAGCTCTTTATCATCACACAAACTCTGTCATACGTGATCCATCAACTTACGAGAAACTTGGACCAACTTCAATGTTAACTCAAGGTGATCTCAATTTCATTCTCGAGCTGCTTGATCGAGACCCTACCTTGTATCTGGATGAGTATAGAAAAGAAGTCTACAAAAAAACTGGAAATTGGGTATCAATCAGCACTGTTACCAGAGACCTCATCCACCTAGGTATCAGCCGCAAGAAAACGAGAACAGTTCACCCCAATCAAGATCCTATCAAAAGGGCAGCATTTTTAAATACGGTTGGAGGTTTGCGCCCAGATATGCTGGTCTTTCTAGGTACGTTATTGCTCTATTAATGTAATTTGTATTCATTCTACTGACACCTACTTCCTCCATGAAGATGAAAGTTCAATTTCCGAGCGCAGTCTTTACAGGGACTTTGCTCGGTCTAAGGTTGGTACTCGGACCAAATGGGTACCACGGAGTCGTGGGGGAAAGCGTTTCTCTCTTCTACCAGCTATCTTCTCAGGGGGTGTCTTAGCTATGGCGTGTCAAGATGGTAGCTTCAAACGGAAGGATTTTGAATTCTTCTTGGAACACCAACTTGTGAGTGCTAACCTCTACCTTGAACCGGATCAATTTGAGTACTGATCATGTACTTGTCTCTAGCTACCCCATATGAACCCTTATCCATATCCGAATTCGGTCCTGATTATGGACAACTGCTCCATCCACCATGGGGGACGAATTGCAGAGCTGGCCGAAGCCAGAGGCGTCCGATTGCTTTACCTGCCAGCTTACTCTCCGGACTTCAATCCAATTGAGAAAGCTTTTGCTATATTGAAAGCTCTTTTGCGAAGGAATCAATTGAAGGCTAGTACCCTTCCCGAAGAGAAGTGTAATATGCTTATGGATGTAACTTGGGAGCTGTTCTCTGAAGCCCTTATGGATGCTTTATGGGAAACTTGTGGCTATTGGATATGTTGATTGCTGGGTGTTACAAGTACATTACAAGGTTTGATACCCAAATAAATTTATATAATCAATTTTTCTGTTGTTTTGTTTATTTCTGATTGTCATGATCTATTGAGAGTACAAGATCAATGTATTTCTTTATCTCAATAATGCTTTTTCTATCTCCACTTGTTAACTCGAAATAAAGGAACCAATGCAATCTGAACACCCTGAGTTGCTTTTTGATATCACAACTGGATAAAAAGATGAGACATCCCCTATAATTTATCAACTTTTAAAAGGACTCAAGTGGAGAATTGAATTTAATGTTGATTTTCGCCTGCTTTGAATAGAATCAGGCTGTTGAATAAAGGTATGATCAGTGTCTTTCATTTCAAGCGGTCATAGTCTAGTCACCCCGGGCAAACAGGTGACGTTTCAAATACAGTGTCACCGTGACCCTACGGGCCGGATCCTCGGGTTCCCGCGGGGTCACCTGCTATATCTGTCAGGATGAGCCCCGGCTTGTCGGGAACGGAGACCGCCCAGACCGACCCCCCGAGTAAAAAGCAAAAAGGAAGCCCGGCTTCCGAGCCGACCCCGCCCCGGCGGGGATTAATATCAAAACCCCCAGCCCGACCCCCGCCACCGGAAAATCGGTTTCCCACCGATAATCCGGTTTTCCGCTGAATCTCCGCGAGTTCTCGATGAAGCTGAGCCACTTCTGAAAGCAGCAACATGCACAAATCAAGCACATGAAAGTAAGTTATATGTTTGGATCACCAATCATTCCAGACTCTATTGGACATAACTTCACATTGGAAGATTATTTGGTGAAGTGCCCTGTGCCCATTGCTGTAAAATTATTAGTGCGGATGCTATTCTCACAAGTAATGTGATTAAATCCAGCCCATAAAAGGAAGCTGCTGCTCTTTAGACTCTTGCCCCATCGGATCCATCTTGCTAGCCAACTTTATTATCTTCATAAATTAAACCCTGAGTTGTCATATATCTTCTTTTTTACTGCTCTCATAACTTTTACCGTTCAAATATTCCTTTTTATTATATTCTCCTTATTAGTTACAACACATCTTCATATATTAAGGTGTTAATCTACAGCTCCTTGAGTTGTTCTTTTTTTGTTTTTTTATTGCTCTTGAATCTGTCACCTTTCAAACATTGACTTTTATCGCATTATCCTTACTAGTACAATAACACCACTTTTATTTTATACATGGCTTCAAACTCTTCTTGCTCATCATCTCAAGTTGGTAGTGAAGACACCATAGCAAAACGTGGCAAGTCCTCATATGTCTGGTGCCATTTCACGATTCATGGAGATAAAACAGTTTGTTCAGTAGTTCTATCTAGTGGTAAAGTTTGTGGAAAGGCGCTTGCCCGCGACAAGACTTCTAGTACAAAGGCCATGTCGGATCATCTCCAGCGACTTCATGGATTGTATAATCCTAAGCTGGCGGAGCAGTCAAATCAAACTTCATTGGAAGGCTCGTTCAAGAGGATCAAGACTCAGCATGTAGTAAGCATTTATGACCCAATGAATTCAACCTTGATCAAGCTTGTAACTTTGCTGAGTGTTTGTTTTGAACAGCTTGCACTGAACACTGAAACTCTCAAAACGGCAATTTCCTATTTCATTGCTGAAGCGGATCTTCCTTTTGCTTTGATAAATCGTCAATCTTTCAAGCATCTGTTGAAGCTTTGCAATCCTCAGACAGCAGGAATGATTGTCAAACGACACACCATAGCCAGACACATGATTTCGATGTTTCAATTCTTTCAGAACTATATCAAGAATAATGTATTTAACAAAGCAAAGTATATTTCTTTCACACAAGATGGTTGGACATCTCCAAATCAACGTGCTTACATGTCAATCACAGCACATTTCATCACCGACAATTTTGAGCTTAAATCGTTGACCATTGGCATTCCCCGTGTTTCAGGTCAGTTCTTTCCAAGCCCTCTCTGCTTCTCCCCAACATACCTATCAAGCTCACATATTCCCTTACCTTTTAGGACAACATGTGGCTTCGAATTATGCTGATCTATTTGTAAAATACTTGATCAAGTATAACATTGTTGATTCACTCTCAACCATTACCGCTGACAATGAAAACAAGAATGGGAAGATAGCCAAACTCATTCACGAGTCTCCTGAAATCAAGAACTTCAATCCTATCGAGTCTCTCTTTGGTTGTGTTGCACATGTAATAAATCTTGCTGCTCACAAAGGCCTTGACGTCTTTGGTGTGGTTGAAGATGCATTAGTCAATCCCTCAGATGCTTCGAGTGGACCAATGGATCTAGCCAACCTAGTCGATCGATCCGATTCAAGTACAGCAAACCTTTCGACTATCAGGTCAAGATGTCACGGACTTGTAGTCTGGGTCCGTAGCAGTCCTCAGAGATCGGAGGCTTTTTCGAAGATTGTGAAGCTACTACAAAGTATTTCTTTAGATTCAACTGATCCAGCTGACCCAACCGATGAAACCGAAGTCAACACTGCTCTCCAATTCCTGGCTCCCAAACCAACTGAGAATGTAGATGAAATTGACCCGATCTCACAAGGAACTGCTGTAGCTCTGATCCCCGATGTTGAAACTCGCTGGAACTCCACTTTTCTCATGTTCCGACGCCTACTCCGCCTCCGCAAAGCTGTCCAGCAATTCTGTGAACGTCCTGGTGCTACGAAGTTTCAGCTGACTGATGTTGAGTGGACTTACGTTGAGCAGATGTGTAATTTTTTAGAACCACTGTCCGAAGCCACCAATGAGCTTTGCCGATCACGATTTCCTACACTCCACACTGTAATACCAATCTACATTGCCGTAATGGGTCGATTGAACAACGCAAGTCTTCAAACTTGATACTTCACTTGTGATGATTTGAAACTTACAAGAGTTTTTTTATTCAATCATGTGTATTTAGGTTATATCAACTTATGACAATGACCACTTGATTCCCGCTGCTCGAGTGATGATAGAGAAGCTTGAGACTTATTTCAAGAATGTTCTACTCAAACCCGGTGCGGTATGTGCAACTATCTTGGATCCACGACTCAAGATGTCATTCTTTGAGGTGTGACTTCTCATTTCTCAACCAATGAACTCTCCCCATTTGATGTATAACTGACATTGTTATATGTTTTATCTCTCGTTCTTATATGATAGGCCAAATCTGAGGTTTTAGATCGTTATGACACATCCCCGGCAAAATTGAAAGACATGTTCTGCTCCGAAGCCTTGAAGTTTGAATCTCCGAATGAAGTTGCACACCAAGCCTCGAAAACCACGAGTCAATCTTACTTTGGGGCCGAGATCTATGGGACAACCATTGGACCGGCTTTGTTCGAGAGCGAACTCAGCCGTTATTTAAGCAATTTAGTTGAACCTGCCAATGCCGACATTCTGCTCTATTGGAAAAGCAAGGTCAAAAGCTATCCAATTTTGAGTCAGATGGCCATGAAGTACTTGGCCATTCCTGCTACCAGTGCTCCCTCCGAAGGTGCCTTTTCAAAGACCAAGGTCATTCTGACACCTCAAAGGAGTAAACTCTCGGATTTGAGTGTAGAAGCACTTCTGTGCCTCAAGGAATGGTATCGTGTTTTTGGTCCGCTATTTGTATCGCCCGGTTGCCAGGCTGAACCCATTGCTATCATTGATTGATCATCTTTCATCTATCCCTCACCTTTTGGACCGATCAATCACAAGTTTCTTGATTTTTTCAAACTCACTTTCTTAACTCTCCTTAAACACTATTCATGATTCATCTTTTATCTGTACTTAAAGTTTTCTACTGATCGATCACATCAATTGTTTCATGCCGACCTCGTTTATTATATACTCTGTTTAAATATTGTTATTAGTTTACTTACTGTATCTATTCTAGCTCTCTATAAATGAATATATCAATTGTGTATAATCAACCTACCGGGTGCCGGTTCTCCGAGAAAAATCGGGGATCTGCCTACCCCAGCCCGGCTTCCGATCCTACGGAGTCGGATCGGGGTCGGGGACTATACAGTCTTTGCCCGACTACCGTACCGGCGGTTCGGTGTACCGGAGATCCCCGACTCCGCCGGAGACGGGGCTCATCCTGATATATCTGACAACGTCAGATGGCTTTCTGTAACGTCACCTCACTTTACAATTTGTCAGCCATCTACATTCGACGTCACCTACATACAGTCAAACCCGCGCACATGCATACCCGCGCACATGCATAACCAGCCAAAATGCATAAGTTTTGGTTTCCACCCAGCTGGTGCGGGCCAATTTTGTCATTAATTGCATAATTATGTCAAAAACCATAATGCATACTTCTTTTCAAGTCCCCAAAGTCATAATGCATGCCTACAAAGCGCCCCAGGATGTGTTTTTTTTCCATTGAACTCTGATCAAATCCTTTGCAAGTAGGATTTTGGCAACATCAGGCAGCAATGAGCCCTCTATGGGGTCAAACCGACCCCTAGTGGTGTTTTTTTCGGTGTCAAAAAAATATCTTGTCCTTGTACCCGCGCAAAATACAAACGTACTATTGCATAAACTTATACAATTTCAACAAAAACCCGTCATAATGCATATTTCAATGCATTTAGGCCAATATGCATACAAATATGCATTATGGGGGTTTATGCCTATTTGCATAACCCGCAATAATGCATAGCAAAAATTGTCTCCCCAATTTATGCATTAGCGCGGGTTTGACTGTACCCTTTCCATCCTTTTCACCCACGTTGTCATCGTTTTGTTGCCTTTCTCCAGCATGAAGGACAGTCTTCATTGCACCTGCATCCGCTGCATCAAACTGATCTGTACACTTGATAATGGTACCCAAGTTCGTGGCCAGATGGTTCATGCCGACACTCGCCAAATTCATCTTAACAAGTATGGAGAAGCACCTGACAACAAATTTATCTTGGAGTTAGCCAAAAACTTTGCCAATATGAATCATTCGAAGGAACCGGAACCCGACTATGCCTCTTCCAAAGCATCAGATTCCTCTGAATCATCAGAAAAACCATTCACTCAACTAGTCTGTAAGCAGTTGAATGTCTCGTTCATAACATTTTAAATTGTATCGCTGACCAGTAGAACAAATTCTTCAGTTATGGTGTCCTACTTCATTGCTTGGCTATATCTCGCTTGTAGTATGACTCGTGTCAATTGTCGAGTCGCTTGAGACTACCTGTTACAGATAATCAAATTAGCGTCTCAAACCCGTTTCGCTGATGGCTGGCCTGGTTCCATTCCGAAAGATGTTCAAACAATCACCAAGAAGATGGATCTGGACGCATCAATTGAGCGGTTCGTCTGCTGTCCGAAATGTTTCTCATTATACTCGATCGAAACAGCTCCGGGTGAATGTGGATATCAAGCTTTACCAAAATCCCGTGTCTGTGGTATTGATCTATTCGCCTCACACATCATACCCAATCTTCCAACGATCATCCCTACAAACGAATTACCTCGTCGCAAATATCGGAAGATGAAGAGACCGGTCTCAACATTTGTACTTCAAGACTTTCAGGATTGGCTTAGTTGGTTTTTATCTCAACCGGAAATGGAGGCAGCTATAGATAGTTGGTCAGAAGAATGTAATAAGGACACTGAAGACATCCACGATTATCTTCAATCACCAGCTTGGCGCGCCCTATATTCCGGTTTCAAAAGATCAAACGGTTCAAATCGCCAATTGCCTTTGGCATTCTCGCTGTTCGTGGATTGGTTCAATCCCCTCGGCAATAAGATATCAGGTCGACAAGCTTCAATAGGCCTCTTCGCTTTACACTGTTTGAATTTACCACCTCACACTTGTCACCTCATCAAGAATACTTATCTCGCTGGGATGGTCCCGGCTCCGAATCAACCGGACATGACTACAACAAGTCATGTCCTATCGCCACTCATTAGTCAAATGATTGAACTCAATCGCGGTGTCACGGTCCGAGCACATCGCTATCCAAAGGGACGTAAGGTGTATGTTCGGCTCACAATCCTGGTGGGGGATATGGTTGCAAACCACAAGGTGGCTGGTTTCACCTCACACTCCGGCCGCCTATTCTGTTCATGGTGCACTTTACTCAACATAGATATCTAGAAAATGACCGTGGGACGCAAGAGAACCAGAAGGGATGTTCTCGATGCGGCGCACGCCTGGAAAGAAAGCGAATCTCTGGCGGAAAGGAAGAAACTGGTCAAAAGCACCGGGGTACGTTGGTCTGAACTGGATCGACTCTTGTATTGGGATCCAGTCAAAAACGTCGGCTTAGGAATCATGCACAACTGGTTCGAGGGCGTACTCACCAATCACTTCCGGTACAGATGGGTTTTTGAGGTCAACAAGCAATTAGAAGACGAAGAACTCGAACAAGCAACTGGAACGATTGATTTGGATGCTCTTGGCGATGCTCTCGAAACTGGGGAGGGAGGGCTTCCACTGGATCTCATTGCGTCAATACTTCGATGTTTGGGAGAATTTAAGGTACATCAAGGTGTCACCCGAATTCTGAAGGGTGTGGGAACCGCTGCGAATGGAAAATTGAAGGCAAGCGAATGGCATGCCTTATTTGCGATCCACCTGCCTCTTGCGGCCATCGACGGGTTCCTCGGAAATTACGAATCTTATGCTAGTGGCCAATGTGATCGTCGCCTCTTGGAACTGCTCAAGAATTTCTGTGCTCTGGTAGAGTGCACTCATATTGTGGCTTCTAGATTGGTCAAGGTGGGGGACTCTGAGCAATTCAAGAAGGCCTATTATGATTATACGACTACATCCGAAAATATCGAACCCGGTGCTAAGATTAAACCAAACCATCACTATGCCATCCATCTGGCAAGTCAGATGGATTGGTGGGGGCCAATGTTGGGCGTCGCCGAATTTGCCGGTGAGCGTTTATGTGGATTTCTACAAAAAATCAACACGAACGGCAAAGTTGGTATGTCAGATATTCAATAAGCCTAATATGGACCACTTAACTGATTATGATTGTGGTTGTGCGCATATAGAACAAATGGCTCAAACGATAATGCGTCGGTTCTGTCACCTTCAGCGATTGATGGGCAAGGCTCCTCCAGAAATGAGCACGATTGAGAAAAAAAGTCAAAGGAATGTAGGAGCCGCTTTCGAAGTGGACCCAACGACATATGAGTGTCTTCTCAAATACTACCAATCTCAGGACAATCAGTGGACTGACTTCAGGCGTTTGCCTTATCCGGAAAACGCTCAAGTCTTGGGGCCGTTTGTTCGTGAAGTGATGACGCTTGAAGGCCGGTATGGAATGCGATACAGCAAAAAAAGCCCGAATAATATTGTGAAGTTAGAGGCAGGTGGGAAAATTACCTGGGGAAAGGTGCTCCACATCATACAGTTGGACGATCCGGCAGATGTTGTGGTGATGGTGCAAGATCTTTCAGAAGTTGTCAATGAGACACTTCGGGTTGTATTCAGGAAGTTGGGTATCACACGGGTGGTCGAAGATTCAAATATCAAATTTATCTCAGCAAGAAGCGTGGTGGCATCTGTGCCTCATCGCCCTCTCCCTGCTTGGGCAATGGGATTGCAAAGTCCGAGTCTCCTTCTTGTAGGGGTCGAGTCTGCGGTACAGGAGGAAGGGAATTCAAGAGCGGTCAATATGGATGTGGTCTACGTGGCTAACACGCCAGGTGATGATGCGATGGAGATCGATTAAGATCCGTCCATGAGTGGAATGATTATGTTTCAATTGTTGTTTTTCCTTATCACAAGTTGTTTTTCCTTATTGGTTGTCTTCTACTCTCTGCTTGTCTCAAAAAAATACAAGATATCTTGCGGTTACATAAGTTGAGCGGAATAGGACTAGGACCCTGTCAACATAAAGACGCGTGGGTTACCTTTCAAAAGGTGTAAGGTTCTTTTTAAAGCTGTCCCCTTAACCCCTGAAAAGTAAACGTGGGTGGTATTTCAAACCGGGGGATATTCTGATTGTCATTTACGTAGATGTCGTTCCACGTTAATGTATCAAAGGGAAGGCAGAAAAAGGGGAAAACGAGGGGGTATAAAGGTCGGGCTGATGGAAGCGAGCGAATTCCAGCTCAATCCTCAGAAAAGAAATATCGAAGTCGAGAATGCCTTCAACTTACCTCTCATGGGCAAATATGCCTGAACACATCTTGACCAACATATTTGAAAATATTCCTGTGGTTCTTCCTAATTGCGGGCAGGGATCTCAACCAGTGCACCTTACAAGAGTTTGTAAGCACTGGTACCAGGTTGGCATCCGCATGTGAGTTATATATATAAGTATCTGAACGATTCTTCCAAACCCATTTTGTTACTTATCTTTCAACCAACAGACTGTGGAGGAAGCTTCGAGTCAGCAGAGTAGTTTCTTTGATCAAACTCAACGTGACTGCACTGGCTCACCCCGATTTGGCCCAAAGAATCACGCACCTCTACATCCATGAAACCAACTTTTTCAGCCACATTTCCGAAAGCTATTGGGAAACTATCCCACCTCAAGAGAAAGGTTTCGCCGTTGACTTTGTTTGGCCTTCATTTTACCGCATGGACACCTGGCTGCCAAACGGATCCGCGTATCTGAAGCGCTAACACACTTCATGTCACTCCTACTCCATGTCTTGTTTTCTCAACATCGTGTTTCTTGAATTTGAACTCTAAGTTGTCCAGTTTTGAATAATTCGCAGGGCCACATCCAATGCAATTTGAACCACAACTTTTTTTATTTGATTTTTTTCCACATAGATCACAAACAGACCAAAACAAAACAAAAAGTATCTACACAAAATAAAAGCACGACATAAAAGAGATAGATGAACCACAACAAAAACAAAATGTAAAGGGAATCCAAGAACACTACAAGAAACCACCAAGATCACACACAGGCAGACAAAAACAAAAAAAAAGTATGTAAACGAAATAAAAGCACGACATGATCCAAACAAGAAACAACGCAACACCTCCCTCGCTTCATTTCTCAAGCATTGTTCCAAATATCCCACCTTCTAGCCCGCGCATCATCTTCCTTCTCTTCCATATCATCATCATCCACGTAGTATTGACCTCTGCCACGAGACCCACCTTCACCATTCCCAGCACCCTTCCCAGTTTCCCCTTCCTCAACTTCACCATCCCAATCGCTTTCATCCTCATCAGCCTCCATCCTGCCTTTAAGTTTTTGTGCCCGGCTCAGCGCCCCGCGATTTCCACCTTTTTTGAAGTCATTTGGATCCTCTTCAAAATCATCTTCTTCGATTGGTCCCTCTTCTTCATCTTCTTCTCCATCAGTATTCGCAAGGTCTATACTATCTTTAGCAAATTTCCCATCGTCTTCATCTTCTGAATCTACGTCGCTGTCCGTTGCGTGAGTGAACTCATGATCCAGATCGTAATCTTTCGTGGCTCTTCGCCAGTGTTTGTCGGTAAACTTCTGATCTTCAAGCTTCTCGTCGGGATGCGGTCGACCTAGGAGAGACTCAGAGGGATCCGGAAGAAACATCACTTTCCAAGCATCGGCGATGTCTTGTCGATCTGCGACTGGAAGGACGTTGTACCACTCCGCATTGTAGAAGTCGATTGGAAGGCCGCGAGGTGGTCGTGTCAAAGTTGACTCAATGGGATGTTTGGGGCGAATGCGCGTACGTGTCTGAATCCGTGTTTTGCTGAGCGTTTTGCTTAGGCGCATATGTTCGTCAACCCGTCGCATGAAGATCCCAGCTTCGACTGATTGATAAATTGGCGTCTTGACCACATAGACCTGGCGCTCGACATCAAACTCATCATCACTGTGAGCTTCGACGTGCTGCAACATCGATAGATAGCGAGTGGGAAAGCCCTTTGCACCTGCATAAGCAAACCGTGTGTCACGAAGCTAATGGGGTACCAATTCAGTATAAACCTTTTGATAAGTGTTAGGAAAGAAAGCAATTAATGACTAACGCGTTGCCGGCCCCTCTGACTTGTTTTTCTTGCTTCCTCTCTTTGATTGGCGCCTGATTCTTTGGCCTCCTTCTGGTACTTCTTAGCCATATAGTAATGTACATAGTGATTGTACGTTCGCTCGAGTAATAAGAGGTTGTGGACAAATTTTGCATCGGCATTTGGAAACACCTTCCCAGTAATCCACATTCGCAAGATTTTGATAGCACTAATCCGACAAGCTTCATTCCACATCGAGTCGGGTGCGTCTTCAAGATCAGGAGCCCAACAACAAATACCCAGCTTTGCTAGCATGGCTACCGAGTACCTGAGAAAGAAATCTTGTAAGTGAATAATTCCCTTTCCAACCTTTATGCGACCCGATTTGGCATCCCGAAGAGACACGATGTCAGTGATAGGAAGGAGGTCTCTGGCGGCGGCGTCTTCAGCAAGAGCGTTGATCTCAGCGGCATTCGTGAATTGTGCGTTGAACTGCGTAAGTAAGTTGGGATCCGGTGCCACCGGAACTGAACCTGTTTCGATCAAGTTCCATAGAACTCGAATAAACAGGTAGAAAGAGTCCTAAAGACTACAAATGAGCAAGGTTTCAAGCATAGAACACAAAAGGACGAACGTACCCTCGTTCCTTGGAAACCTGGAGGCGCCTCATCCGGAGCCATCTGAATGGGATGGCGTTTCGGCGATGGTTTAGGAGGGGCAGAACTACGTCTGGAGCTTTGGGAAGGTCTTGAAGAAGATTTCGGAGTGGTGATAGATACTCGTTTAGGGAAGTTACTCGAAACACTCCGCGGGCGTAGGATTTGTCTTGCGTGATGACAAAGATAAACTGGGTCTATTGTGGGAGATTGGTGTTGTAGGTGCTTTTGATGAGGTTGACGCTCTGGACTTCCCTTTCTCTGCTGAGGCCGATTGTTGAACAGACACGTCTTTGAACTTCTTCAAAAGCTTTTCGTATGATTCGTCTCTGGCGGCGGATTCAGCTTGCATTTGGGCGGATTGAGCTTGAATGTCTTGAATAAGTTTATTCTGAGCCGCTAATTGTTTTGTAGTCTCCTGTAGCATTAATTGAAGATCTGGAGGGGGATCCATGATTAAATTTGCGAAACGATGTTGGAAGTGAAGTTGTTTTAGCAGATGTGAGATGGTAGTGACCAATCGATGTGAAACAAGATATTTGTGATGAAAAATGCAGAGGTTGAATCTGGTAGAAATTGAAGAAATAATATATCAACAGTCAAGCGATGATATCTGAACAAGGAAATGAACCCAGATTGGTCGAAATGAAACTTACGAGGGATGAATGTTGGGGTTTTTATAGGCCTTGCAAGCCTGCTTAGCTTGCGCCATTGGATGCAAATCCTGAGTAGACTTTCATACAATCCAAACCGCGCAGACCTGTCACTGAGTCCTCATCATTAGACCCTTTGAATGTGTTGATCTGGGCCCTAGCTACGATGGCTGAGTTTTTGTTCGTACCTTGAGACAGTGCCGCCAAATTTGAACACCTGTTGTATTGATTGGGAGGTTGGCAATCGGCCTTCGACAAAGGATTGTATGAAAGTAGCCGAGAATAGTGGCAGATGGCGAAATAGTGTCTTTAAGTGGGAGATCAACGTGGGTGAAAAGGATGGAAAGGGTATGTAGGTGACGTCGAATGTAGATGGCTGACGAATTGTAAAGTGAGGTGACGTTACAGAAAGCCATCTGACGTTGTCAGATATAGCAGGTGACCCCGCGGGAACCCGAGGATCCGGCCCGTAGGGTCACGGTGACGCTGTATTTGAAACGTCACCTGTTTGCCCGGGGTGAGTGGTATAGGCTAGTGGCTAAGAAAGGATGTGCCTGGGTTCGATTCCCAGGCTTGGAGCATTTGATCTGAAAGGAAAACTGGAGCCCTAGGGCTTGTCTCAGACCACATCAGTATTAAATGCCCCAGAGTATCATAGATAGCCTTTATACAACTTGAAGTATGCTCCATTCTTTTGACTATCTTGCGTATAATCACTTACAGATCCATGGTTCTTGCGCTTTGAATTCTCTAATTTTTTCAATGGACGTATATGAAAATACTTGAGATTTATCTTGGTTCAGATGCAATTTGGGACAGATTTATTCAACATTCATTGCACTTGTCATTTTAGTCAAAGAAGATAAAAAAATAGGTCTAACATAGAACTAAAAACCAATCTTAGGGTTTAAAAGAAAAAGACAATTTGAAATATGAGACTCAAAAGTTAAAAAGTAGTTGTAACATACAACTCAAGACCTCAGGCTTTGAAAGAGAAAGATACTTGAAAGATAAGACCAAAAATTTAATCAGTAGTTGTAACGTACAACTCAAAAAGGGCTGAAAGATAATAAGAAGATTAAGAGAAACAGATATAATTGGAAGTAATTATTTTGGGGAGAGGGTGGCTATTGTATGATAGCACCGCCTTGAAGAGGTCTTTTTTTAAGATTGCGATTGTATGGTAGGACTGCTTTGAATATATCAGCAGCTTGGGCAAAAGGGATACCAATGCTGTTCAGATTAGATAAACTATATGTATCACGGTCCAGCAATCGACCAAAGTCATCAATACCTTGATCTTTTAAAACCTCCCGAGCCTTAGTGAAGTTAGGTGTTACCCCGGCCCAGTCCAAAAAGTGTTCAAAAGGTGGATAGGGTCTAGGTGCAGGTGATTCATCACGTGGGGGTGGAGCCGTAGTAGGTGGAAATGCTGGTGTTGCTGGAATTGCCTGTGGGATGTGTGGCAAGTGCTGATCTCCAAAATAATTGTAATTGTTGATGGTTTGGGGAATCTGAGCAGAATGGGTTTGGAAAGAGCCATTTGGCTCTGGTCGATCACTGGTAGACTCTTGGGGATCAAAATTTTGGAACCCTTGTCAGAGCTTGGCTTTTGCTTTTGCAAAATCTCGAACTGGAACGTATTCCCATCCAGCACGATGCATAGGAGGGTTGATTTCATCAACCCCATCTTCTCCTTGATCCTGAGGAATGAAGATGGCTGTGTTAGTAAAAGGGACAGCTAGAAATATTTAGAAAGTGTTGCTTACCCAGTCGCGGGCCCACATGCGTACTCTGTCAGTATTCAAGACCAAAACTTCCTCAAGATTTGTTGGATTAGGTGCTGCTCCAACGTTTTCACCGGATCGGAATATATTTTCAAATTTTGACATTAGGAGGTTGTATTTCTGAGTGACTGGATCAACATCTGCAGCCTAGGAAGGATATTGAGGCAATCAGTTCCTGTGATGTAACACAGAAATATGAAGAGACAAATGCAATACTTACAGTACGTTCCTCTGGCTCATCTTTTCCTTCGGATTGATCTGAATCTTGTTCAGGCTCCTGCACATGCCGGTTAAATACTTTGTACAAGTGGCAATTAGAATCCTCATCATCCTTAGGGTTATTTGGATGAACCATCCTGAGACCCATCTTTACATCAGAAGGCATGGCTAGAGCAGCGTCCACAAATTCCTTGAAGGTAGCCTTATCCTTAATCACAGCCTTATCATTTTTTTTGTGCTCAGCAGAGCCATTTATCCACCCTTCGATCGTCAGCGTCCGATCTCTATATGCAGCTTTTAAAGCAGGTAATACTCCTTTCTCTGCTTCATCACAATATTCGAAAACTTGGTTGCGAAACGTCAACCAGTCGTGACCGTGCAAATTCATTGATTGCTTGACTGCATATCGTGGTTTTTTGTCGATCCATTTAGGCTGTAATGACTTCGGGATTTTGCTACCACCTCCTTTTCCCTGCTTTCCCGTATTCTTCCCTTTGGCTTCAGGTGGCTTACCCGGTGGAAATTTGAGTACCCAGATGTTGAATGTTATGATCAGCTTTCGGCAGGGGTTAGGAATTAAATTGGCCGTTTCTGGATGGATCGGAGGTTCGTTTGGGTGAGCACTAGCTTGGTCACTGAGTTGATCCATTTCCAACTCATCCTTGCTGTTGAAGTCTTCCTCGTCCTCTTTGACTAAGCATAAACACAGAGAAGAGAATGGAATTAGTATAATAAGTACAATCAGGTGATATATGATCAAACTTGATGAACATACACAGGTCATCCTCATCTGGGAGACTTCCATCACTAATTCGATCACTATCCACCTCTATTTCAGTTGAGACTCCAAGATCCATCATTGCACCACTGTTGGAAGGTTGTCTAGAAGGTAAGATTGGATTTGGAATGGCAGAATGTTGACTAGAATTGGTAGAATATTGACTCGATTTTAAAGGCAAGACTTCATTGGAAAAGTTTGAATTGTGTCTAGATCGTAAAGGCGAGACTGAATTGGAAGAAAAGGCTGGATTGGAAAAGCCAGAAGGTTCTTGAGGATGTAAAGGTGAGACCGAATCAAAGATGATATTCGAGTTTGTACAATCAGTGGGAAACATATTGAATGTGTTTCCTAAATGATCTTCTTGAGTTTCCAACGATTGCTGATATTCAGAGTATGCAAGATACTGATCAGGATACACAAATTGATTCGAGTTGTTGGCAGGAATGGAGTTGCTGTTGGATGATGGAAGGGAGAATTCTTGATCAAGATTGAGATCGAGTTGTCCTGGTGGATATAAAGCTGATACTGGAGAGTTGTGCTGCTGGCTGACAGGGCTTTGGTGGTACGGATATGGTATGGCCTGAGGGGTCATCGGGTTTCTGGAAATGGGCCAAATCAAAGTCAGAATGCAACTCTAGTCCAGGATCAACTGATGCCAATGCTCACTGGTTTGCCATCGTCATTGCAGCAGAACGCGTATGGTAAGGATACGTAGGGATGCTGTTGGGTTGAGAAATCCCATAATGTTGATTGATCATGGTTCCGTGACCAAAACTTTCCGGATTGCTATCAAGTAGAAAGGCACTTAGAAAGCATGAAGAACATGTGGCGGATGGATTACTCACGGTGGGGTATTGTGAGCGCGCCGGTTGGACATTGTTGTCTTCAGGCGGGATGCAAAGTCTAGTCAGAGGGTTAGAAGTGCTTCAGAATGAAGCTCAAAATGCTTTCGTGCCCTATCGGTGCTGGGGGGTCCATTGTGATGCCGAGCTTTGGTTTCAACCATACCAAAAGTTGAGGAAGCTTGTGAATTTCAGATACAAAGGCAGCAATATTTGTGATCTTTCAGGATCTTTCACAAACTTTGCACCCTTGAAAAAGTCGAGTACAGCCTACTACAGCTCTTATGTAGAATCTACGTTGGTAATTCTTAGTGCAACTTAAAAAAAAATAAAAAAAAATAAACGGGCGACGGCATTTTTTATGCAAACAGCTGTATGAGAGCATGGGAGTCCGTCATAGGTGAAAAATATCTTACCAGTAAGCATAGCTTTTTCAAGATGTGTCTCAGAGGACCAAAGTGAATGGAAAGTTGTCATATGAATCTTCGAACAGTATGGGATTGATCGTTACCGTCCAGTACAACATCTTGCTCAAGGACTGTGCGTTTTCGTGAAAAGTAGACACGCCTCACGGTTCGTTGATTGTGAAAAGAACGACCTGCGGGGTTGGCTTATCTGTCTTCCAATCAAAACGCATGCTCATGCGATGTTGTGTTTGAATTTTCTTAACCAATTCCTCAGCACAATTGAGGTTGTACATACTTGTGTATGTGCACAAGTCCCAACAGAAATGCCCTCAAATGCCTCTTGGTTCATTCAATTGAAAAGTACCTTGTGGATTTGATACTACACTCTCTTTGAATGGAATGAAGGAGATCATCAATATTTTCAAAAGATCCTACACCGGAATTCTATCGCGGTATCTACGTTTTTCGAATTTCTTGCTCAGCTGGTTCCAACAAGTTGAGTATCTGCTCTCTCTACTTCGGTTGAGTAAGGTCATGTTTTCTGTTTGTTTGCGCCAAGAAATCATAAAGGGATACGGGAGGTCCTCTATTGCCAGACTATGGGTTGTCCTTGGTCAGGTTGTTTTTTATTTGGTTGTGGAAGTGTGTGGACTCTGGAGGTGTGTGGAACGCAAGGAAAAAAACGGTCCCGAAAACACATTTGAAAAAAACCGGTTGTTTGTTTACATACATACAGCCCCGGCGGGTGGCTTGTTTGTTGTTTATTTACAAAGTCAGCGCGTGTTTTGTTTGGATTGGTCACGTGATTTTTGGCGGCGCCCTTGGCCCCCGATCCTGTCTCTTCTCAATTTCTCAATAAACCCCATCAGACTACAACATCATGGAACTTCACTACTCTCAACGATACCTTAGTCGTCGGCAAGCTATTCCACCTCAGAATTCGGTAAAGGCAGCATGGGTTATCCGCGAGCGGGTACTGGGATTGTATCCCACGATGCCCAACGATTTGATTGCGCAAGTTTTTTTACGATCAAAATCTTATCTGAACAATCCCAGCGACTAATTCTATGATACATTAAATCATGATCCATCCACAGTGCTATGCTCTTCTCGATAGTTTTCTTAGGACTCTTGGCCGGTTGTTTTGTCGTATGGCGGCATCGTCCATATCGATCACTCTCAATTTACATTCTCGCAACTGGATGTTTCACTACCTTTCTCGGCTTTGCTGTTCGAGCTGGAATTTCTACAAATCCGGATCCATCTCGAGTCAGCTTCATGGTCGAGTGCATGCTTTTCGTCATCGGACAATTATGCTTCGTAAGCTTTTACCCAGTGTTCACAAGCTTTCGCTACTGGCCGAAGAACTTGCAACTCAATTGCGAATTTCGTTGTTAGTTAGATGTCTGGGTCATGCGCACTCGTGATGAACTGGTAGATGGCGTTTCAGAGGTGAGTTCAATGCTTGTTCCCTTGGACTGGGTATAAAGTAGCTGACCTTCTGTCTCAACCTATCTAGCATGAAGGAGTCGATCTACAAGCCCACGAATCACCTCGAACATGGCTTCTGGCTGCTAAACACGACTGGGATACGAGACTTGCTCTTGCTTCAAGACTCTTGATTATTCCGCTTTGCTTATTACTTTACCTCGTTGGTTACGCCATTTTACCGGGCCCTCAAGATGTAAGATTCAATAGCCAAGAAAGTCTCAAAGTCCGAGGTGCGTGCTTGATTTTTTTCTCTTGCTCGATTTCGGTTAGCTAATGAACATTCTGCATTAGGTGGTGCTAGTTTTTTACCACTGTCCATTCTGGCCATCATGGATATTGTCCTGGTGATGAAAGCATGTCTCTATAGTCCAGCATGGCTTCCTACACTCCTTCTCTTTGTTGCTTCCATCATGCTTTGGATACCAGCTCTATGTTAGTCGCATATCAGTTATCTTCCTTGGCCCATATATTTTTACTGACGCCTTTCTTCTCGGGTCTTAGATGCATTTTGCTTAGTCAGCATTGTAAGCACGCCTTTATTTGACAATTGATCAGGAGGCTGAAAAGATATTCATAATGTAGACACCCGATACCTCAAATTTGATCCGATCGAAAACCCTGTTTCACGCAGGGTTTGGTTTTACACAAGCAGTTTGTATCATGATCCTGCTGTTCCTAACAAGACGTCCTGCTTTATGGGCATATCGAGAGCCTCCTGAAGGGACAACACCTGATCAACCACCTCTACCAAAGTATGTCACTTCTGTACTCGTGCAGAGAGTTTTTATTGGAGTGCTTACAAACTCATTTCGAAAACAGATATGCATATGTTCCAGCCCGCTGGACTCGAGGTGGAACCGAACGTATGGTGGAGACTGCCGAGGCAGGATGATTTAACATATAGAAAAACAAAAAATGTCTGATTTGACAATGTAGAATATATCTCTTTGCTTATAGTGCTCGTCTTATTGTAAGAGTGGGTAGGTGCCTGGCAATGATTTTTCGTCTTAGATTTTACCTTGCTTTTTGTTTCTTGTTAGTCTTATTTGACAATTCTTGGATGATTTATAAGTATTAGTCGATTGTGATTGCTAGATTGTATTTTCTTTTGTGGAACATGTTGATTAAGTCCCGGTTTGGGTTTTGTTATAATATCAATACAAGATATCGCTCGATTGCACTTCAAGATTATTATGAAAGCGTCTTCTGATCTCAACGGCTGCCAATCTTCAAAAGAGGATACTTCGAAGCTTAGCCTGAGAAAATTACTGGCCAAAGTATCAATCACAAGAGCTTCCAAATGTGTGTCGATCTGGCTGACGCATAGTATGACAGAAGAGGTTGTGATATGAGCCCTGTTGTTCAACCTGATGCTCCTTGTCTGCTTGGCGTGCAGAAAATTAACAAGAATACAAAAGCTCATTTCATGGAAAGTTTTCCTAGGCAATTGGTCTGAATGGCTTCATGGAGCTTTAGGTTTGTTTGATGAAATTTTGAAAGGTCGATGTCCCCCTTTTGTTTTGGTAGCACTAGCATGAATTCTCATGTACCTTGGTACAGCTGTGGATACTCACAGTCTTGATTTCTTGCAGTGTGGACCTAGACGCAAGGTGGCAACTGTGCAGTGTGATGTCATGTTACAATGCGGTTACAAGGACTTTCTTTCCAGCAAAAGAATCTGAAAATATATATATCATGTTGCAGAGGTCACAAATTTATGTATCTTGAGTTCAAATTTCTTAATGAACACAGTTTTTATGACTATAGTCAGAAGAATTCATGCAGGGAACCGTGTTTCAAACCGCGCACAAGAAATGAAAGTGACTTTGGGGATCAAATGACAAAATCAAGGAAGAAAAAAGTGTAAAAAATGATAGCTTTGAGGTTTTTGTAGGAATAGACGACAAATATCATATTTCAGAAAAGAAATGATGATTATCAATTTGGATATACCTGGTGGAACCACAGAACAAAATGTCGCCATGTCGCTATCAGAGTGAACCAAGCTTGTTGATTTGATCTTTTGACTTTTGAGACCTAAGCACTGGAGAACTGATGGTCAAAAAAAGAATCCCCAGTAGCCACAAAATTTACTCTCACCTTTTCTAAATACGAGTGTTTGAGCTTCGGAACGCACGGCTGGACCGAAAAACTCAGGATCGACCCATGTGAGGGATTTGATCCAAAGCCGGTCTTGTAGTCCTCGGTCCTGCCATTTCCTTTAGACCCTGTTCAACTTTTACGGGGTTTTTTAAGGCATTCATTTTGGCCACGTTGTTAACCAAGAGCAATTTTTTTTCTGCATTCCCTTCCTTAATCAGGTCTTCAGTGGCCGTGAGACCCGGCTTCAAGCCATTGACCACGGTTCGTGCAACTTGGGTTCCCTTCTGGAGTATTCTGGGCTCCTTGAGATATGCAATGACTTTCTCTGGAATGCGTGGCGCGGGTGAGCCAGAAATGACACTGAAGAGAGCACATAGAACCAGAACAATTGCTAGTTTTGTGGACATTTTGTATAGATTTTATGCTTTGATAATGGGAAAAATGTTTTTAGGAGGATCTCAAACTTTTGGATAAGATGTTTCAGTGGATGTGGATGTGGAAGGAATCTACAAGCCAGTTCGAAGCTGATTTTATAGGCACACCTGATGATAACTGGACTGAACAAATCCACCCGACACCAAAAACTTCTGAGTCTTGGATTCAGATCAAGTATGCATGTATACAAATTTCCCTAAGGCGTAAGACATGATCAGATGTGGGGATCTCTCGCTGCGGGTCCCAAGTTGTGTGCGGTTGATAATGCTGGTAGCTCTTCATCAGCATTATCTTGACATGCGCCGGTACTGTCTCTAGCTGGCTGTTTCATGAGTGATTGATTGCAGTCGCGACGTTTCGGGGCATCTCTGTAAGCAATGAAACGCGCCAAAATTAGCAGTCGGCCATTGATAAAGGAAGTACGTTGGTCAAGATGAATTGTCATAAAATAACCAAATCAATGCGCACATGAAGGGATGCAAGCGACTTTGATCGACCTGATCATGAGCAACTGAAAATAAGCACAGGAGATGTTCCTTCTTGGTCGATGTGAACCAATCATGAACTCGACTAATAACCAAACTCGAAAGGTGTTAGATATCTCAAATGCTGCTCCTTACCGAACCGTACGATCGTTCTGACTTGTTTCCTACTGATATCGGCTCGGACGAGATTATGAGGTTGTATCAGTCTCGACTCTCACCTCACGTGGCGTGTGCATTCTTCATGATGATCAACGGGCCATATTCAGTTCAGCTGTTCAGCCAGAGGGGAAAATGTTATCTATCAATTGTGTGAGAAGGCAAAGCCATAAAACAGATGAGTGTCAGATAAGGATTCAACAATTAAATTCTCAAATTTGTTAAGGATCCTTTGTTAATTGTTCGACTTGCGACGATACGTAAATTCATGAAGCTTTCAGCACCCTGTTTCGAAATCTGGTGCCCTATTTGAGGCCTTCTGCCGATTTGTGGTGTTATGTGTCACTTTGAGGGCTGAGTATGAGTCATAGACAAGGGTAGATCATGCCTGTGGCCATCCATGAACTGCAAAGACATACCCGCGCTGAAGCTCACTGGGCTGCTGTAGCGATCTTATCGCCCTACCGCGAAGTTGGCACACAGCGAAAAATACCAGGCACCGGTACATGATTGAAGTAACCTGATCTTGCGTCGCAGGATTCTGCAATTTTTTCTTGAATTGTCGTTTCCATCTCCTGAAGAATTTCTAACATATTGTCAGCCGTTTAGTCCTTCAGTCTCAGGATCAACATGTTTTTTTGTCTTGGCATTCTGATAGAGTGCTGAGATCACCTTCCAGGTCGGATTATAAGACTCCTTTGTTAAAACTTTGAGATTGTCGTATCTGTGGGATTTTACGGCTCCTGCTCTTTGAATATTTTCGAGCTTACCTTTGCACTTGAAAGATGAATCTGACTTTGATACCCCTAGTAAGCTCGTGCTTTACTAGAAGCTTCAATCGCGATCCTGATTCGTGATATTGGCACAGGACATCAAGAATGAGAGGTAGCAGTGACTTTCTAGCAGGGTGAAGAAACTTTGGTCACTCGGTACATCCGTACTATTGAATACCGATGTTCTGCTTGCACCCTCGAGACGATGTACCGGTAGAATTCACGTGAAAGCAAGTTGGTCCAACAACCAATGACAAACTATGGAACTCTGTCATATGGAGGGAATATGGCTCACAATTCTCAACCTTGGGACTCGGGGGCCCCTGGAGATCCACTCAGAATAAACTTGGACAATTGAAGAAAGTGTGAACTTGGTTCGCTGATCTTACGCTCAGACTCGAGTGACTCTCACTCCTTTCGTCGACCACCCATATGTATAAAGTTTTCTTGCAAGCTTCGGCCGTGGTCCGTGGTGGAAATTCTAAACAGTGGCTTGACTATCAGCTCTACCTCTACCGGTGTCGTAATCATGATCTTTCACCTCATGAACCGGCTATCACATCTCGTGGCAAGCAGTTTAGCATCAAATCCAGCACATGGTCTTTTACTTCATGGAAACTGTAAATCCCTTTAAATTTACTCGACGTCCACTTGCTCTGCTCGTTCCGATTGCATATCGTTGACCAAGTGCACTCCTACTCCTCACCGGTGCTACTCCTAGATCCCCCGTATGATCAATCAGTAGAATAACGAGTGGATTCTACAAAGTGGAGGATAGAGCAAAGATATACTTTGACCATCACTCAATGGCTTCCCCCCGATGGGGCCATCGCACCTTGATAGTTGACGAGTCTACCTCGTGTCTCGCTACAATATAACGTGAGTTGACGATATCGGGCTCATCCGAGGTCTTCGTTCATCGTCCTGTAAATATTGCTCCGCTCACGGCTCATTCACTCTTACTGCCTCAGACAGTGCACCTTTTCCTGCATTTTGAAAGCTGATATGATGACATTCAGATACCTTCCTGTCCTCCTGATTGTACAATGTGTTGCGGGCCATCCACCATACCCTCCGAGGGAGACAAGGGCAACATTGCATCTAGACTCTCACAATTATTCGACGGAGCAGAGAGGCTATTCCAAGAACGCGTTTGTGACCGCCAAAGGAGATGGACATCTTTATCTTGACGACAGGCTATTTGATTTCCGAGGTTTCAAGTAAGTCTCTTCAATTTTACCAGCTTTGTCATTTGTACGGAACGGTCACTGAAGATAAGTTTCTCGGTTTGTTTCACTTTCGGAATAGCGCACCAACCTTGCTCGAAGGTATGTCCATTAGCTCATCATGATACTCAGACAGGTTATGAACTGTAAGAGTCCTCTAGCCCGGTGCTTTACAAGTACCCCTCACTCAACCTACGATTCACACCCTTTCTGTAGGGGGCGATTGGCAGGCTCGCGATTTACTTGAGACTATCAGCGGTTTTGGAACACCTGCCACGAGGACTTATCCACTTAGGATTGCCAATACTCAGTTTGGAGGATATATTCCACCTTCATCGGGGCAGGTGATTGGTTGGGATCAAGATAGAGACGGTTTGTGATCTGTTTCGACGTTCATCCCCCCTGATTCATGCTGAAGTACATCTCGAGACCGCTTTTTGGAGGTACAGATTGGATTTACAATGAAACCAAGTGGGAACAAATTGATCGTGTGTATGTCATTTCATCTCCGTAGCCCTCACTTCAGACTCCAGTGATTTCGGATCAGATATTTTGGAGGCCTAACGATTGACTGTCTGATTGGTTCCCCAGTTTACAAATGTCGTATCGTCATGGAGTCAAGTTGATTATCCCAATCATCAATCAAGTAAGTCGCCAATCACAGGTTCTGAGTACCTTGATTCCTGACTTGTTATCTGACCATGTCCATTCATCAGGACTATGGTTCATCTTCGACAAACTACATTGGAAACTTCAACGACGTAGGTTCTCTGTGATCAAGCATACGGCACTGGGGACGTTAACTGAGCTGGTTTGACGTATTTAGCTGATACGGCATAGATACAACATAACCGACTATGACACTGCTCGAAATTCAGTCGATTGGTTTACAGACCCAGAGATGTTACGAGTTTTTAAAAAGCTTCTTTCCAAGTTCTTGAACCGGATTAACACAGTGAACCATATTCGCTACGGTAATGATAATACTATTCTTGCCATCGAGACAGGGAACGAGATGAATTGGAGATCACAGAATCACACTAGCTGTACGCTGAATACCTATCCATGAATTTCCAAAAGTGATCCTTGTGAAGTGTCCATTCATTGATTTCCGCTTTGTAGTCAGGCGATCCCCTCCTGCTAAGGTAAGTAGCCTTCATTCATCAACGTTTCATATCCAGGTATATTGATGAAAATGCTTCATGACTCCTTTTTGATAGTGGACATTATCAGTAGCACGTCATATCAAATCATTAGCTCCTAAACTTCTCGTGATGGATGGTAGCTAGTTGAGTGGGCAGAACCTCCCAAGCATTTATCAAATTCGATGTTATTGACCGGACATCTTGGATATTTTTCAGTGCTCGAAATATTGATCATCCATGGGAAGAAGAAGTACTAAAATCTCCAGATGTTGATATACTTTCTTATCATTTGTGTAAGTCTCTTTATCCCTTCTGATGTATTGTATCATGAGATCATCAGTCTGTTTGGTGCTGACAGTAATGAGATCTACGCATACAAATTTATCTCACCAATAAAATAAAATAGATGGAGATGATAACATTGACTATTTTCATGGGTAAGCCTCATGATAATCCTCCTTACAATCGCATAACTGATGTGCTATGTTTCAAAGTTTGAATGAACAAGTTCGCCGGTACAACAAAACACTTATTCTGGGCGAGCATGGGTTTTGTGAGAACGTCTCTTGAATCACTTCAAAGAATCCAACTAATAGAGTGTTATGATTTATGTAGACTCCGAGACTTCGCTCTATAAGAAAGCATACGATCTTTATCATTGCGCTGGAACTCTCATCTGGTCTTTAACAGCGCATTCAGAGAAAGGAGGTTTTGTCACTCACTCCGAGGGCAATGCAATCTTTAGCTACCGTATGTCATCTTTTCATCATTCAAATTTTATACATGGAGGAATCACAGGTCATTATTCTTATCCTTAAACCACTCATGAAACAATTTTTTGATAGATATACCGGGATGGGCGACTCAAACAGCCAGTGACTTTGATACGCAAGAGCACGAAGTCGTTCACTCTACTTACCGAGCAAGGTACATGGGATAGATTATTATCTCTAAACAATTACCTTGATCATCGTGACTAAATTCAGCTCGTGTCCTCAATAGCTACACGGCCTTAGGGCTTTATCCACCGCCATTCCCGATCCCGGGTAGCCCTCATGCTTTCTTTGTCCACCGCGGCGCTCATGTTGGGATTTCATGGATGGGTGTAGCATGGGCTTATAGCTATCAAATATTCGGTGTAAGTAACATAACTCGCAGAAGAGATGAATAAGAGTGACTCAAACTAGATTAGAGACTGATCTCCTTCATATCAGGCACATGTACGCAACTTGGCTTTCAATCTTGTAGCTCAAACTGTCCACGATAACGTAGCAGCAGGAGACCTATTCTTACCTATCGATCCCACTAAGCCAACCCAAGCAATCGTCGTGAAAGTACTTCCTGCTCAACCTCAAAGATCACATGCAGGTTGGAAAGATGACAAATGGAATCATGGATCTACTCATAAATCTACTCATAAAACTCAAACTACATCAAATGATATACAAAAATTGATACTATCTCCAAATCAACCACGCGCATTAGAAGGAGGTTGGTGGATGGTTAGAGGTATAAGTGTGGATGGAATTCCAGGTCCATTTTCAAAACCTATCTTTCTGTCACCATTTTCTAAATCAAATCCATGATCCATACTATCATAACCCTCAAACTTTAAAGCTTAATAATTTCACTATCTTGTGCATTTTAATGTCTCTCAGTTTCATTTGAAAAGCTCCAGTCATCTATTTTTCTTATCTATCACCCATGAGCAAATTGTACATATATCATTCCATATGATTTCTCTTACAATCCTAAAGCAGCAGTGGAAATGGTTTTGATCAATTAATAATTCATGCTTAAAAGTCAAGGGGGCGGAGTTCTTCCAAGGAAGGCAGAGACCTGCAGAGACCAATCAACGCGAATCAAACCACTAAATGTCCACTGAATGCACTTCTCTCTCGTGACCCTTCTCAATTCTTATCTCTCAATTTCAAACTTCCAAACTAAAATCCGAACTGTCAATCAACACGAGAAAAAAACAATCCAAAACAAACAAATACACTCAGTAATGAATGCTCATTAAACAATCAACCAAACCCTCTTCTCCCTCACGAGTCACAACCCATCGCACGAAAAAAAAGAAAAAGAAAACTAACAAAAAAAACTATAAGCGCAAAAGAGAAATCATGAGTTTTGTTTTCAAAAATCTAGATTTTTTTTTGTTTATTTATACACAGATTAATGAACTTAAAAAAACTAAAAACATTGATTCAATCTAAAAGAAAAAAAGTAATTCATTAGAAAACTCATTCTTCATTCATCTCCTGTTACTTTAGATTTCCTTTTCTTTGATTTCTTTTCACTTTTAGGTACTTCATCTGTTATTGTCATCTCTACATCTTCTGATTCATTTTTTCTCTTTTTACTTTTAGCTTCAGATGCTGGTAATTCTTCATTTGAACTTTTGGCTTTCTTGGCTGCTTTTTTAGCTTCCTTCTTTAACCGTTTAGCAGTCTAAAACAAAAAAAACATTGATTAGATATAAGATCAAGAGGCTTTGGGAAATGAAAGAAAAAGCTTACAGCTTCTGCATCTTCATCATCAGCTGCCATAGAAACATCTGCAATCTCTTCTTTGCTATCGATTTCTTCAATCAAAGGTTTTTTCTTCTTATCCTTCTTACTTCTTTGAGGTACAAGTTCATCGTCATCTTTTGTTGTATCATTATTAGCAGCAGGAATCATAATATCATCTGCTGCAGGGTTATAACTACCAGCGTTTGGCATTCTCAAAGCAGGTAGTTGTTGATATGATTGTGATGATTTTCGTACAGATTGAATTCCGATCGATTGTTCTAGTCTTCTTAATCTTGATTCTAATTTGATTCGGGCTTCGATACCAATTAATGCGGCGTCTTCTGTTGATTTGGTATCTGAATCTGCTAGAGCGTCATGTCGAATTGAAAGTGCAGCTTTGGCGGCAGTCATACGAGCCATCTGATATTTCAAATTGAACATGGGTTAGTAAACAAGCTTTCAAGTACATGTGGATAGGCTAAAAATCTCGAGTCCTCACCTTTCCTTTGAGTTTTCCAGGAGCACTGCCTACTAAGCTCGAATGAAAGATTAAACCATATTTAGGTGTATCATGCTTAGTCTTCAAAGCTCTAAACAAAGCTTTTTCAGCTCCTAAGATTTGAATCGTAGAAGCAGGAGCCTTGGCAAGATTGATAAGACTACCGCTATGAGCAATCAATCTAGCACCAACCAATTCGCCTAAGATAGCTGTAAGATTAGGTGCAATAGCTGTCATTCGGTTTCTTAAATATTCAAAAAGTTCGGTACGATATTGCATAAGCGAAATCACTTGAGAAGCTAATGATTGGATATGTAAAAGATCGGTATCGGAAATTTCTGTTCCCATTGAAATTGCTGCGGCTGCTTTTAGTGTGCCTTCGAGCTCTTCTGGAAGAATTTCAGAAAAGTCGGTTTTATCGTGATCTGTCCTAACACCTGAACATTGCATAAGTTGAAAATTTATCAGTAAGTCTAGTATTCAAATATTGGGAAAAATGGTCAGAGATTCAAAGTGATTCAACTTACCCATGACTTTAACAATCTTTGCATAAGCAAGATTGTCCGTGATGATCTTGGCCATCTCAGGGAAATGCCATCCATACCATTCCTTAACCCGCATAGCGTAAATGTTGACCTCTTTGTCTAGATCATCTAACAGAGCAATGGCCTGAACAATCATCGTGTCTACTTTGTCGGTGGAATACTTCAATTTGAATCTGTTGAACAAAATTAATCAACTTAAGAGGGATTCACTCTATTCAAATAGTTCTTTCCTGGCGACTTACCGACTCAAAGAATGACTGAGACCCAAGTTCATAGTATTTAAGTCACTTTCTTCTACATTATATTCACCAAGAAGTCCAGCCAATTGTGAACGAATTCCTCGAAAAAGGTCCGTAGTAGTTGAATCTGAAATCACATTAAATCCGAGTTTCTTCGTGATAGCTCCACCTAAACCAAATCAATGGATTTTAGTATATTTTTTTTAGCTAGAGTAGGTGATTTGACGTACCTAGTTTAGGATCCACAACTGCTAGTGTTTCTTGACTGTTCTTGCTTTGAGAAATTTCATCTGTCAAGAATTTCTTCAAACTGTTATTTTTTGTGAACAGAAAAACAAAACAGGATCAGAAAACGATGATGACACATGAAAGGTGTAATTGAGAGTTAAAATGAAGAAATTTTTACTTTTTTGAAATTTTACCTTCACCAATAGCGCTCATATCTTCAACGGCATCAGCTGTACTTTTGAACCGATGAATGCTCTGTAACTTGACACTGATAAGTGGATGATATCGATACAAAGTTGAAGCCGAAATATAGGAAAAGATAGTAAATTCGCGTAGGGATCAGTAAAGGGTGGTCTCTCAATAAAACATGAGTGACCGAATTCCTTTGATCACATCACATCCCCATGCTCAAATCAGGTTTGGTGTTGTGTCGAAGGGAAAGACTGACAGGTTAGAGGCACTAGCCGGAGTTTCGAATTTTTTGTAAAGCTTGTCATCGCTTAATAATTTACCGTCATCGGCTACTTTGAAAAGACAGAATCCTAAAGAAGACTCGAAGAGAACCAACCTATTATTTCAAAAGAGATTTTAGAAAGACCAATGTTAGCTTAAGAACTTTGCGATGCCATTTGTAAAAATCTTGAACGTTTTGAGTAGACTATCGATCCAGTCTTGCTGAAAGAACTATGGTAGTTTCGTTTTTAATCCGATTTGAATGATGATTGAAGATATACTTACATGATTGATAGAGAATGACTTGATTGATTGATTGAGGTGGCTTTGAGATGTTCGTCGGATAGATAGTCAGCGGAAAGGAAGTCTTGATGGGTTCTTTAAAAATTTCAATGGCTTGGGTCGAATTCAAAAAAAAACTTATTAAACCTAACTGCTGTATGCATAGAGCCAGTTGTGGTACAGCATATTGCACTCTCTAGTAGCATACCTCCTTCTAATATGTTTGTACATAAACACACTGAGCGGCTGAATGGCATCCCTTCAAGATATCCTCAAAAGCTCACTAGCTCATCCCTATTTTTTTCGATCTCCTCATTTCCTGTACTGCATCATCAAAACGTCGATTCGTTCATTCTGGGCGCAGAAATCCATTGACAAAAACTGGACCAATTCAAAGTATAGGGAGAGTTTACTTTCCTACCATTTTGCAAGTCCAGATCATAGGTATTCCAATAAAATCAACTGGCTATTGAAGAGAATGTTGGATGCTGGCTGTTTGATTCATATGTATGTATGTACATGAGGAGTTAGTGAGGTGGTGGGGGTTTAATAAAGAGATTCCAAGTGGACTCTGCTGTTGAGGGAGAGTCATCTGTGATCCTGGCCCATACCCAGTGGTTCTTGAATTGCCAAACCGCATTATATATCGGTGCAAACATCTTTGATTTCCTCAATCTCCCCGTTGCATGTGGAGTTTGACTCGAGGCTCATCTACATACCAAGCATACATTCCCTGCATGGAACTTTTTCAGCAGAGCACGATGGTCCACAAGCATGTAGCAAATTTTGTTTGCTGTAGTTGGATCTTTACCTATTGAAGTGGAAAGCTCATGAGGTTCAACTTCTTAAATATTATGGGAAAGGTTTGATATTGAGATACGACACTCTGATCAATAGGCTATCACATTATTGAAGTCCGGAATGTCCATAGGCACCCACCAAGTGTTATATTCATGAAGCTATGTTGCTGATTGATGTCTTCAATTGTCAAATGAGTTCCCTGAGTCTTGCCTGACCTAGCTATCCAGGAAGCACTCCACGTGGTGTAAATGGCTTTTTGATTATTTTTCACCCTTCTGCCTTACAAGACAATAAAACATATCAAGTATTGGCAGACACCCTCGATATACTCAAAACTACACAGTTGAATTGAAGGAAGGTCAACTAGTGACCAACCAAAGACCACACAGGAATGTTCAGAACAGATATCAGGACTTCCAAAAAGAGACACAAAACAACTGGAGGAGTTTGATATTGGCACTCATTGTTTGGAAGAAAATCATGTACATAATCAAATTCTCATCAGAGAACAAAGAAAATATGAAGGTCTCAACTGTTTCCGTAAGATAACTTTTGGCAAACTCCATAATACATTTGGTCTCAAGCAAAACAATACGCAGTAGAGAGTTGAGATTGGTGTCTCGTGGGCATGCTGATGTTACTCAGAGAGATGTTGAAGTGAGATATCAAACAATTTATCGAAATGCCATTCAATCTGTGTGGAGAAGACCTGCTGAATAGTGAAACATTTGTGAAGAGAATGCTACTAGTACTGAGCGATCTGATGACAGTCAGTACCTCGTTGGGTATCGTCGGGCCTGCCGTCAGACTCAGAGACGGCCTAAAGCTATACCGACAGCGCTGGATGCATATGCTTTCTCTTGCACAGAAACGATAACACCTTCTCGGGCGGAGGTTTTCTTTTCTTGCTTTTGCTTCATCGACCGGTCACGCTACTGGTCATCACACACTCCTAGCAACATCTGGTCATTGGTCGTCATAGGATGACATATTTGCTGAAATAAACATTTTCTGGGTAACACTTGTTTGGGGATCTTCAGAGGTCTTTCCAATCCCTATATCTTGTTCCTGCGGCTCATTGGATTCGCTCCTCCCGATCTGATTTGTCTCATATTTCATTCCGACTTATGACTCAGACTTCCTTCGCCATTGAAATGTAAACTATGCCAAGGAGCTTGTTCATAGTCTGACACCCAGTCTGACTACATAGCCTTCGGGCCTTGTGTGTCGATCAGCCGCTTTTCACCTCATGAACTCCACTCTCAATTCAAATATCGGCTCGTCAGACGCAATGCGTGAATTTCGAAACTCGAATCTAACAAATGGAGAACAGATCGACGGCCACTCAAACCACCGTGTGGTTCACAGAGTGCGCCGAACTTGAACTTGCTCTCCAAGCGTTTCACATTGTTGATTCCAGCCGAATTCAATAGTAGCCTTTACCTTGGCTCGATGGATAAAACGGTGCTATTGACGTCAGAAGAGCGCTTGTTGGTAGAAACGCACAGATCATACTCTCTATTCGACTCGCAACATTGTGTCAATAGATTGTTCATATATACCATATGATGAACCAACAGGGTAGAATGGTGTTATCACTCTGGGGAACCTAACTTCCCCATACAATGCTGATGATATCAAAAAATACTATGTAAGCAAACCAAGCATGTGGAAAGGCTGGTCGGACTCCACTCAAAATAAATCTGTGTTTTGTTCTTCTTACAAAATATGGATGCTCAGCACAGTCAAAGATGGAGATCCGCATACAATGTTCAAGGTCTACTGATCCAGTTTCATCCTTGACGTATGCAAGTACATTTTTTCAACCGTACGCAGCCTTTTGCTTTGTCTTCAAATCCGCATACGTAAGGTCGTGACAGAACGATCTTGCGCATGCGGCTTGTAGTGAAGTATACACGGAAATCCTGACCCATCCCGACCGTCGATTGCAGCCTTGTGTTCACCATAAGATGAGATTTAGTGGCGTCATTGCTGCTGAGTTTTTTTCCTCTTTGGATGCGATCGTTCTTGAGTCTCCGGCGTGACATATGTTCACTTGCTGCTTCCCTGAAAATTCTACCCATAGCTTCATGTACGCAAGTTTAAGAATGTAGGGACTCCATGAGATCCTATTTGCCCCATCGTATAATTCTTTTCCTTGCAGAAATTCGAGCCAATACCATATCACATAATTTTAGCTTCTCCAGTAGCCAAGATGGCCGTAAAATGCCTTTTGAAAGTATCACTTGTCTCTTGTTGCATCCTATCACTTGGTGTAATATCTCATCCTATGTGGCGGTTTCGTGCCCAGAAGTCCACTTTGAATACACTTCAATCTCCTGAACTGCAAGACTTGAACAGTTCCCAATGCGCAGGAAAGAAACTGTCGACGGCAAAAACACTACTCAGACCACCCACCAGGCGGACGGGGTTTTTGAGCAGATGCGCCTCGAATTTGAGCTGTGTAAATCCTCAGACAGTCTCAATAAAACAAAATAAGATTACGATGCCGAGTATCTCAACTAAATCGCCGGTGAAGTGTTGGAACCTGATGGATAGCCCGGTTTATTCAAGAGATTTGACCACCAAGGACCCGCCAAAGGAAATGGGAATTGATGAGGAAGAATGGTACCATCGGATTAAAGATCCAAAGACTTCCGCTACACTCGGTATTGCATTTCCCGTACTACTTGAGTTCAAATCCGTTTCGATAAAAAACTAACAATGTTTCCGCAATTTGTGGTACACCTTACATCGATGATGGGAATGACATCGATGATGGGAATGTAATGAGACTAGAATTTCTTACTCCGTGCCTTTGTCAACTTTCGGGAGTTCTTTCAAATGCCGAAATACCCGACAAGTCCAAAGCAGAATTGAGCGCTGCTCTGGAGACACGCTGGTCTCAAGGCGACACAAGTAAAATGGAGAAGTCTGTGATTGAGCTAGTCTATGATATGGCAAAGAAGAAAGTGCTTAAGATGAGACCAGTAAACGTGATCAGAACGAGTCAAGGAAGTATATGCGCCATTTTAGATAAATTCTCTCTCACTTCGAATAGCGCAGCAAATAAAGATTTCGAAAACACCATCGAAAACCTTGGGAACGTGTGGCACGATATAGAAGGCAAAATGCATTTGGAACAGATGCCTTCACGTGAGGGAAATTTTCCCCTTCTACTTTACCGAAGCCATATTCCAAGTATCTAAAGCTGACTCTTGATCTTGCCTTCGAATGCAAGATGGTGGCTGGTTTGAGGAATGGAACATGGCAGGTCAAGTAATCGTGAACTGCCTCAAACTTTTAACTTCATCATGTCTAGTTCCCGGCCAATTCTATCATGAAAGTATCGAACACGAAATCTTACTTTTGGGGAAAAGATTGGGAAACCCGATGATCCTCCGATTCTTTTACAATCTCACCAAGGATCTATTGGTCCAGCCCGAGGAGTCCAGGTCGGCTTATTACGAGAAGAAGCGCGAAGAGTTTCTGAAGGGACTTCAAGAAGAGAGGGATGTTGGAAAAAGTACAGAGACGACGCTTAGGCGTACGTATGCACTACTAAAGGAGTTGAGGAATATGCTCCACGATGTAGATGAGGATGAAAACCGTAAGTGTCGCAGTTCGCTATCACCACATATGTTTGCGATGTGAAGTGCTTCCGTCATCATAAATTCTAATCATGATGAATATATCTCGAATCCAGCAATTTTCCCAATAGGCATACACGCTCCTATAGAATTTTTTGAAGAAGAAAATAATAAGCCAGAGCCCGAGGTTCACGCATCTACATTTCGTACATTAGGCTTTCGTAGTATCTCTATGCCAACCAATCTTAGGAATTCCCCATCTTCATCAACTTAAACCTGTTTCTAATTTTCCGAATCTACATATCTCCTTGAATGAGATGGAAGATTCCATCTTTGGACTGCGACATGTCTAGTTCTCATTCTACATCACTATTTGTTTCTGTTTTCAAGCAATCTCTTTTGAGCTCCCTGCCTTGTTGAGGCTTTGGCCTGGAGTGGGGGGGCCGTAGGCCGCATACTACCTGTTGGAGAAAGGTTTCCTACCTTCAACTCCCTGGATGGTTAGTGTCCTGAGCCCATTGAAAACCTATCTACAACTACAATTCAGAGAGGCTTTGTGCAGAATATTTCATTTCAAGGACTTAAAATATAATTTTGTACCCCATTCAATAACCTTCCCCCCTTCTCTGTTTCCCCAAACTCTAATCTGAGGCCTCCTATCCATCACATTTCCTCTGCTTCCTTCCTTCATGGTGTTCTTGAATTTAATTGATCTGCAGCGTACATGTCTAGTTAGCACTCTGTCTGATTGGCATTCCTGGAGTTACACATACATTCTTTGAACTTTACAAACTCCCACCATTATTTTGCCTCTTTCTTCTCTTCCATATATACTTTCTTTGGTATAACTGATATTCTTTCAACTGCCAACAGACAATGGCTGTGATGTCTCTGATTTGTTTATGTTGGTTAAACCATAACATTGCACCTCCCTCTAAAGGAGTGTCCTGATAGGTTTGTTCCTTATCTTTTTTCTTTCCATACTTCCTTAGAAATTCCAAATAATGTTGATTTTGATGTGACACTTCCTGTTCAATTATCTTCTAGGTATGAGAATAGAGGATCTTTGGATCCTGTTTTGTTGTTGGAAAGCATTGGCTCAATTGCAGTGGTTGGGCTTATGTAAGATGGCTGACTCTTCAGTCTCAGATATTTCACTTGTCCTGGACTAGACGTCTTTGTGCAATCATCACTACCTCATCTGTGGCTGGCCGCTGTACATTCATTCTTCTTGCCAACTTTTTTTCTTTTTCATCTGATGCTTACTTTCCTAATCTGGCCATCCCCCAAAACACTACTAGTGCTATAGTTGCAATCCAGTCCCTTTGATTCCTGTTAGATAAACTTTGGAAGGATTGAACCAGACATCTCAGCTTGACTGGTTTATTCTACACTTCATCTGATTCTTGTAGGGCTGCCTCTACAATCTCTGACAATTTGAGAAGGACTTTCAATTTCAGTGGTTCATATTTGGGTTACTCCTTGTCATGGAATAGATGCCAGTATTTTCTTCTGATATGATAACTCTTGATTGTTTCAACTTCAATTTTATATTCATTGCATGGTCAATTTCCTGATGTCTTGTTTGATTCTAACTTATTTCCTGCCCATACCACAATTTGTAAAGGGTATCCACTGATAAGGGCCATAGTATTATCCTTGTATAGTCTTCCTTGTGTGTCAATTTCAATAACATTGACAGACCACTACTAACATTTATCTCACAAGACTTCAAAAGTCAGAAATCATGAATGATTTGCAGAATTTATGATGATGATTGCTGTTTACCATGTTGTTTGCCTGTGTTGCCTGTACCAAATGAATTGTAATTCAAATATACAATGTACTGTACCAGCAACTGACAAGCTGGTCATTTGCACACATAGCACTCAGTTGCTCTGGAAAAGTACATTTTAACTTTACAAGTCATCTTTTACCTGATTTTGCCAACTTTTTGAGCACCACAAATTCAATGCACACTTTCCCCTGCTTGCTGCTGAGCTTGAGGAATTCTCAGCCACCCCAAAAAATCCAACTATTCAGAGCGCTCTGATACTCCTCAGAGGCTAGAGCAACGGTGGCACAGCTAAGCTAAGTTGGCGCTTGGCGGCGCATTAGCTTAGCAATTTGTTTGCGCTAAGCTAGCGGAAAATCCTTGGTGCACACCAGCTAAGCAAAGGGGATCCCAGATTTCCCTTAGCGGGCAAGCACTAAGCTAATTAGCTTAACAAGTCTCTAGTATTTCAACTTACTTTGGAGTTTTTAGTAGTGTGAGAAGCCCAGGAAGGAGCCAGAAGAATGTTTGGGGGAAATTTTGTCTGAATAACTTGGCTGGTTCTTGCATATTCTGAAGTTCCACAGGATTCCAGTGTGGACACATGCAGCTCAACCTTATCTCAGGTGACTCTGGGTATTTGGTTCTGGGTCACTGTGACCCAAACTTTGAAATCATGTTGAAAACACTCTGAAAACCTATTAAAGTCCTTGGAAGACCTGGTCTGCTAGTGACTTGTAATCTAATGCTATGATATTGCAAGTGGGTAATAGCCTCCACAGTAATTGAAACAATCAGAACACATCATACATATACAGATAAATGAGCATCAATTAGTCATACTGTTCCGCTCCCTGGACTATTTTGATGAACTTGAGTAACACTGTTTCTGTGTAGTGTTTGCTTGTTGATGAGTTCACACCGACTCACTTTGAGGCAGAAGGAGAAGTTGTGCGCGCTTGTCAACAAGAAAACACTACCCAGACATGGTGTACGATGTCATGGCAACAAGCCATACCCATCAATTCTGTCTCATCACAACCACACAAAGTCTGACAGCCTTGAATTTCATTTTATGCGGTATTCTGAGGGCTAAGAGGGTCCTATTTGCAGGCAACAGGCTCAATCACCATGCATTACAGGTTTTGAGATTGCTCATATATTTCTCACCACCAACTCATCTATGGGTTGACAAATGTTAGCTTGTGTGTCTGAACCTTTCATCTTGCTTTTCCAAGATAGAACTTGGACTGCCAAGAGAAAAAGAGATGGCAGTATCCCTGTATCACCTTTCCAGTCAGCATTTGCAGAAAGATGGCAAGGCTGAAAGTTCACATTGAGCCAAAGAATGTGATCTGGTCTGTTTTGTTGTTTCCCAGGAACATTAGGGCCAAAACAAATAGGACACTTCCCAACAAGATCATTCATAGATGTGAAAAGGAGAGCTGATGACAACATTTCTTCCTCAATACACAGCATTTCTTGATATGCTCAACTGCTGCTGAAAAGCACTGGCACAAGTCATGGGTCTGTAAAAATGGACAAGATCAAAATGGTTATGTGCATATGCAAAACACACTCACTTGATTTGTACCTGGTACTTTGCAAGTATTCATTCCTCCTATTGGTGAATGCACTCAGTCAGGCACTTGAATATTTCCGCAATGTGTGGTGGAAGCAAAGCAAGCAAATTGAGAAAAAGGAGAACCCAACATGGAGCTAGGTGAATAAGCTATACTGAATCATGTACCTCTGTAAACCCATTGTACTACATGTAACTATCCTTACAATCAGTCAGTTAAGTACATCAAAAAATCAAATACATATATTTCAATGTATAGTAATGAGGGAATGTTGACTCTTACTTGTGAAATATACTGTGTCCACCACAAATATTAGTCTTTGCCAATATTTGCACCTACAGCTGGAGTAGAAGTCTCAATTCTACAACACTGGATCACAACATTGATACCTCAGACAGCTATGTAGTACATACAACAATAATATTTTTTATCTGTTTTTTTTTCAAACCTCAATAACTCAGTCAATTTACATGATAAAGGTCAATAGACTGCATACTAATGGTGGGGAAATACAGGAGCAGTTTTGCACAGATTTATATCTCAATCTGTTTAGTATTATGTATTTTGTTGGTAACAGACCCATAACATCTTGATGGCAGATGTCAGCACCCAAGCTCTTCACCGCCAACATATTTACCTTGGATCAAAAAATCCAAGGTATTCTTGGATTTCAAACCTTGTACAGATGCTGTCCGATGTTATGATCTGAGTTAATTCTCAGCGCATAAAAACACCTTGGACAAAAACCTTGGATAGGGTCTGTCCAAGGATTTGCCTCCAATGATGCCTTGGATTTCTCAACCCGCGGCATCCATGTTGGCAGTGCTTCCAAAGGAAGATCCCAGGCACTTCAAACTTGAAAGAAGAATACAATGAAAAATAATAAACTCATATTTAAAAAAAGTAAATACCATATTTTTTCACCTTGGAGGTCTAGTCTCAAAGACCCAGAAAAGCATCTAATGAAAAAAAGAATATACATCTTATTGGTATAGTCTCAAAGACCCAATTAATTGAATAAAACATTTCCTATATTCTGATTGACAAGACTTCAAATCATTAAGAGGTCACAAATTGCTTACCATACAAATAGAGAACCTCAGGCCCCGTATGCCACAGCGAGAACGCTACCTAAGCTATAAAAACCTGCTAGAAGGGACTATGGCAGAGAAACCCCCACAAAAACTAAACCAATGTTGAGAGAGACAAAAGTCTATAAGCTCATTCCAATTGGGAAAGAGAGAGTGGGAAGACCTACCATGACAAGATAAACAAAAAAGGCCAACTGTGTCAACCACAGGTTGGGAGACAGGGTGAATTTGTATAAAGAGAGAGCCCCTTTTCGACATGAAAAGGAAGGCATCTGATTTTACCATACCACTTTTACCTATAAGAATCACTTCAATAAGTGTTACTTAAAAACTTGTAGCATAACTATTAAATTGCTTTGTTTCTTTAAAACATGTTTATTAGTTCCACTTCAAGATCTCATTTTGAGCTAGTTCCCTTACTTCGTCAAGGTCTCTCAAACGCCAAAACCAGTTCTGGATCTAGTCCCTAAAGATCCTCCCGCTTGCGTGAGTTATCCTCCCTCTTAGAATACCCCGGAATATGGCATGTTCATCGCCTCAAGCTTTCCATTTGACTCTCTGGCCTGTTCTTAGGTGTTGCCTCCCAGAAAGACCCCTTCCTTCCAACATGTTACATAGTTGGGTCATCCACTGGTCTACAGATCTTGTTCTTGTCACTTGTTGACAAGATGCCTGTTCTTCAAAAGGCTACCTTCAGAACTGTTGTTAGATAGGATTTGAACGGTGTGGTGATCAACTTATGGGATCAATCAAAAAATTTATCATTAGCAGTTTACCAGTTTACCAGAAAAGTTTAGCAGGGAAGAAAAATTCGCAATGGAGGTCTTTGATCAATTGAAGCTCTTTTAGGCTTATGTATTGATCATTGGGTCATGATTACATCATCTTATCTCATAACACTTATTAAGATCATTATAGTTTATTCAGAATCTCATTACAAAAAGAAAGAAAAGAAAACCATAAGAAAAATTCAAAAATATAGGTATACAGGCTTGGAAATGGTTTTTAGGGTAGTAATATTAGATTTATGGGTTTAGTGAGGTTAGAATATGAAAGAACAACATTATATTATACAGTACAGCTATTGCATTATATGTTGGACATCTAGAAACAAATAATGAAGCTTTTACTACCTTGAAGTAGATTAAACTTCAAAATTCATCAATGAAAAACAGACAACACAGTGGTTGCTGTGTTTAAATCTAGTTAAAAACTGAAATTTCAACTTTATTATTTTTTCTTGATGTCCAAGATATAATGAAACAGTATCAACAATTTTAATCTTGATGGTTGATAAGGAGAAACAGAAGTTATTAGAGAAAAGGTACTTTTTTGAAGTTGGTAAACAAGGGTTTTACGGATATTTTACATATATAATGGTGGTAGTAGTAAGATTTAGGGTTGCCAAGAGGATTTTCTGGGATTTTTAAGGTTATAGAGGATTATTTCATATTACATGAGCAAGAAAGAAGGATTAGTAGCTGTGCAAAGTGGTAAAAATAGGTGAATTTTGTCAAAAATGAAGGCTTTCAGCTTATTACATATGTCAAATGACGTCAGATTGGGATGTTAGATGCCTCATTCAACGCAGAAGAGTAGATTACATAATGTACAAACTTTAAATCACTTGCAGCTGAGGTGTATGCAAAAAGTTATAAGGGAAATAAGAAATCAGTGTGAACTTCACATTTACAGTCATATGCATACATGTAACACCAAAAACCTTAACTTCACAACTCAATAACTCATTCATCACTCATCAGAAATACTTGATATGGCGCCAATTATTGATCAGTATCACGAGGTCTAAAAGATGCACTTTAGTAATCCAAGATTGGACCCCATCTGAAAAAATTTGTAATCTCAAAAATTGGTTTTCAGCTAGTTTACAAGGAAAAAATCACCTGTATTCATCATCAGAAGTGCTGTACATCTTACAACTATGCCATTGATCACTTTTGGCTGTGTAAATTACATCATACATTGGTAACATGTTCATTACATTGCGCCATCATAGGGTTTTAGGGATTTTGGGGCAGAATTGATTGGTTTTGAGGCTGTTGACCCTTGTAAAAGTTGTAACACATTGTTATATATACTCTAGGATGATTTTGGGATTATTGTTCCCCTTTTTTCTTCATCATTTCCAACATTGTCAATTTTTTTTGTCATCATAAACTTATTTTAATAGTACCTGGTCACTTAAATACACCCTATATTACAGCTATAAAGAGAAATTCACTTTAGTATTATAGTCAAAAAGACTTATTGGGAATAATATCAAAAAGATATTGCTTCATTTATTTATTTATCATATGGGAATAACACTATAGCAGTGTTGAAAGTAATAAAAATTGTGCATTTGTGATAAAATCCGTGTGCTTTGTCCTTTAAAAAGGTATATTTCTCTGGTGCCTTATCAGTACTCAATACAACAGAGTTCCCCTTTTCTGATTGTTTTGTTTTAGAAGAGCAGTCTTTAGACAACTTCTACTAGTCATTATATTGGTAGATTATCCTCTTCACACTCTGTATAACCCTTGTTGGGTTATAAGTTCTACACTGGCTTAGGACTGACCACCCGTCATCCGTAATCCTACAGTAAGCCGTTGTTCCCTGTATAAAAATCACTCTAAAGGAGTTAAGATACTAATGTTCTTATTTCTTTGCAATACACTTGTAGTTCAACTACAGATCTCCTATTCCTCGTAACCAGAGCAATAGTACGACAGGACCTCAAACCTGGTAAGTCTAGACCTTACCCATTCATTCAGAGAAGAGCCACCCTGACAGCAGACACACATTATATTGAAAACAGATTGAAAACATCTTGAAAACATTTTGAATTCATGGGATGCACTGGCCTGCTAGTTACCAGTATTTGGTGGCTGTGATAGTAGTCCTTCTGTTTGACTCCTGCCAATTGTCCTTGACCATCACTTAGAAACAGTTGGATCATCTCCCTCATCCATCATGAGCAGATTGTATACAAGTCCTATGCAATTGTTATGTTTTTTTGGTGGATCTGGGGCTTGGACAGGAAGATGGTTTATTTTCATAATAGTATCTTGTCCTGCTTTGTCCTTGCATTCCTGTTGTGCTACAAAATGCTGGCTTGCTACACCACCTCTTGTCAGGTTTTGCCTTCTTTGTTAGATTTTTTGACATTGAAATGATTTCACCAAGTAAGATTCCAATTTAATATTGTCCAAAACAAGATCTCTTTCATACCAGATATGATTGAATGTGTTGGTCATTTGTTTGAGCATTCCAAGTGGCAAATGGCAAACCCTATGTGATAACAGAGATGTTTTTCTCAGACCAATGTTTCCAAGCCTGTAAATCTCAATACTTTCAGGAAAATGTTGATTCATGGATATTTAGAATGCCCAACAAAAACATTAATTTGTTCCTACCAATGATGTAGAGATAGGTCCAGAATGAGTAGGTTATATCTAGGACTTAGATTGAAATTGGGTTTGTCACTTTGTTGGTTTTATTGATTCTTTAGAATAGCCGCGTTCAAACTTAACCCGGTTGACACAAAAACCTGGTTACCCAGTTGCTTTGCTGGTGGTAACTTTGTGTATCCATTGACAGTTCTTGACAGCTTCCAGCCAAAAAGTCCACCAGGTCAACTGGGTTTTTTGAAACCGGGTCAGGTTTGAACACGGCTAATGAACTTGTTTTTTATAAGATTTACGCACTATAACCCTGGAGTCAGATTTTTGCAAACCGTAGTCTGAGAGAACAACTGGTGACAGAAACCCATGAGACCCTAAGGGGTGGAACTAACAATGTATCTACTTGAAAGAAATAAATAATAAGAAAATACAATTTAAGATCTAGGGTGGGATGGTGGGTGAATAAAAAATGTGTGTATTGATTAAGAACAACTATAAAATGTTGTAACTAGAAATTAGTTGATAATGAAATTTGGCAATCTAATACCTTCCTGAAACCTTCCTACAACCTTTCACACCTTGAGCTTGAGTTACCTAAGTTCTAAATTGTGATGGACTTGACACATACTTCCCTTTTTACCATAACAATAAGTCCAGAATGAGTAGGTTATATCTAGGACTTAGACTGACATGATGTTTCTGCAATGGGATACTTCTAGATAGCACAGACAAGCTGTGGAATTGGAAGGCAAGACAGGTAAGACACACAGAGGTCCATACAATCCCTGTAGAATTCTGACATGTAATTTGAGGAGAGTCACCTAGCCTAACTAAGTTCCTCTTGGCCTGCAAGATAGGGACTTATATCTTATCCACAAAATTTTGCACAGGAGCTCAAAAAGTTTGGCTGGAGACTTTTCCAACCACTTATCTCAATATCTTACATGAAATATCCTGTGGCACTAAGAAAAGTTTTGCTCATCTGCTTCTTCTACAAATGATGGTACCTTTAAATTCCTGCATTTCAATCAGGAGAGTGTTAAGAAAGAGACTTGAAAAAAAGATTTCTCTGTAACACTCCAGACTGCCCGCTGCAAGCCACTGACAGCTTTGACAGCTGGGTCAAAAATTTGTGAGATTTTCAAAAGATTGAAGAAATCTGCAGCAATAGAGTAAAACCAAAAATGATTTAAACGGGCATGTGTAGAAGAAGTAGATGACCAAGACTTTTCTTTGTACAAGAGGATATTTATTTGTAAGGTGATGAAATATAGCGGGTGGAAAAAGTCTCCAGCCAAAATTTTCCGACTCCTGTGCCAAATTTCATGGATAAGATATAAGTCCCTCTCTTGCAGGCTCGCTTGCCGAGAGGAACTTAGTTAGGTTAGGAGAGTCACCAATATCTTAAGTATGGGCACACAAGTCCCGAGCCCGAAGAATGGTGACTCGAGATAACAGATCTTCCGTATGGTGAGGATAAGATTGTAAGCTAAGAAAACAATTGATATGTAGCTAATATTTTCTAGACATACTTCCAAGCGCAGTCTTATCTATGGTGCTCCTCATGATGTTTCTCGGAGATAAGATTTCTTTGATGTCAAACAAACATACAAGAAGTATGTATAGAGTGACTCCGTAGGAAAAAGAAAGATGAAAAGAGAAATATAGGTCGTCATCAAATGCATATAGCACATTGATTGAGCGGTGTCTCTGACAAGTTTTATAAGTGATGGTCAGTGTAAGCACAAGACCCTACTGTCCACGCGAGGGTGGGCTTGTGTCAAGCTGGGATCTGAATGATTGCCGAGGTCTCGCGTGAGTGTTTTTAGGGAACGTCGGCTCTGTAAGTCCAAGGGTGGCCTTCTACCTGTTGCCAGATGTGTGCCACGAGGCAGCTTGATAAGATAAGTCTGCTGCTCTAGCTCTCAGAAACGTGTCTTATCTCGGTATGTACCAGTGTAGGTACCTGCCGCCTCGGATTTGTCATATTCAACTCTGCAAAGACTCCAAAACATCTCAATTTGCCTCCCCTCATATCCTCTAACAGGTAGATTAAATACGTAGCTCCCATGCGGTGCTCCCATGATGAGACGACGTACAGTCATGTAGTATGCTTGCATCGGTAGAGTCGAAGCAAGCCAAGCCGCATCTTTGCCTTCCCATTCACGTCCAAACCACATTTGACAAAGTTTCGAACCGAGATCAGAAGCCGGTATCTTGGCTCTTCTGAACGCTTCATTTGTGTTTCGAGTCTATCGATAAGATCAGTAAAATAAGATCACTCAATGGCATCACGCTTGAGTGGATGTGATCGACGCCGAGAGGTAGGATCAAAAGGCAGATTTAAATCTGCATCAGTCAACTTTTGAAAGTCGAAATGAAATCAAGCACTGGGACATGTTGATTTTCGCGATTCTCTTTCTCGCAGGCTTTGTGACCTCGTACCCACTTGTTCCTCTTTCAAAGGGATTTATAGATGGCCCAGAATCATATAACTCCCTGGCAAGCCAGATGATAGCAGATGAAAAGTTGTTGAAGAATTCGGCATCAATCTCCTCATCGAACGCCGCTGCACACCTCGTCAAGTCTAGACCAAAAAAGCAGTGGCAAGGATGTGGCATATTGTTGACTTGTTTGAATCCGACGCGACATGTCGATGATGAAATCATATTACGCGGTTCGAATATAGGTTCATCTCGCAAGCGCGTCCTTCCAGGCTACGTACCTCCGACGCCACCCAGACTCTCGATAGTTGATGATGCATGGGCCACCTGGAAGAAAGACAAAGCACTCGTGGATACCCGCGGTGAGTTCCTCAAATGTTTCAACTCATGATGTATACAAGGAATGAGCGGCTGACGCCTGAATGACAATCCGTAACGCGTGAGTAGAGCGCTTGGATCTCGCCGTTTTTCAGCTCTCTCATTCCCTCTCGGCTTCGAAGCCACCGACAAAGTCTCAGAGGGTTCTCATTCAATTCATGGACGACCTCTATTATGCCCCCAAATCGAGCGCAACGGAGCGGTCAATCATTGAGCTTATCAACCGGACAACTGATCTGAGGAATGAAGGAGTCAGCCTGGACAAGATTGTCGCTGAATACAAATTACAGGCGTATACACTGATTGAAAAGATAAGTTTAGATCAGAGTGATAAACAAAGGAAGCTCACACTGAGAACAATTGAGAGATTGCTCGAAGCCGGTGGTTTGTCGACACGCCCGCAGGAAGTGAAAGAGTCGCTTTCAGGTTAGAGTCACGTCTTATCTCCCTGATTTGTTAATCTTCTGTCAAATTTATGAGGTCTTGTTTTGATTTAGCTTCTGAAAAAGAACTACTTCAAGACTGGGACGTAATGGCTAGGTCGGTCATCAATAACATGGCAGCACTTTTTGAAATTATGGAGAGTTCCCAAGGCCACCTTCAAGAAAGTTTTAAGCGGGAATATCTGCAAATGCAAGCAAGAGTGACGAAAAAAAAAGTCTTTGATTTCTTTTACCAGCTCACCCTGACCTTGAGATCAGAATCTACTACTTTAGACGTTATATATGCATCGGAGCGGGACAAATTTCTTCAAAGATATCTAGGCCAAGGGGCAGCCACCGAAAGGAAACGCATGATCGAATATACTAATCTCTTGGAAGGAGACTTGGCTCACATGCTCAAAGGCATGGTCCGCCGCCAAAGTAAGTAGAGTTTGTTTTTTCTTTTGGAAAATTTGCTCAAGTTTGTTCTGCGCGCAGACATGTTTCCCGTCGAGATCATCCAGGATTCTAGTCATACTCAAAAAGGGGGAGAAGAGGTCCTTGAGGTTCACGCAGGCTCCTTGAAACACTTTCAGAGAATTCCAATACCTATATCAAGAGATCCCGGAGAGTTAGATTCTGCTTCAGAGGCTTCATTCTGAGTGCTCAAGGAATGGTTTCACTCTATGATCCTGTGGTCGAGTTTGAATTCTGCATTGCACAAATGGTTTGTATTCATATATCCACTTGATGAGTTTTGAGAGATGTTTGATTTATCATGTCTGGGGTGAATTTTTCATAATGAAAGTATTCCGCTACATGTACAATATTACTCAACAGCCACATCTATATACTCCATAGTTTTTTAGTTCTTTATATTCTTTCTAACCTCTTTCACCCTTTACTATAAGAATACAGGAGGGAAATTTGAGAATTGGTGTATACTATACATAATGGATTGTAATTGTTTCGATAAGACTGAGAAAATTAAAGGTTTGGGAATTTTACCACTTCTACAAAGGGAGTGAGTCAAAATGTTCAACCACTTCATTGACTAGAGAATACTGGATACAAATGACAAAGAAAGCCTTGATTTAGGCGGAAAGTATTGCCCTACGTATGTGCTACTCTGTCACCAAACTGCTCTAGGATTCTAGCTTTTTACTTTCCTTTAAGTCAAGTGAGATGTGTAAGTTTGTAGTGAATCTTAAAGTGGAGATAGTGCGCTGACAAATGCTAGGATAAAGGAAGTATGTAATAACATCAACCACAAAAAACTAGCCAAAATGTCTGTGTTGAACCCTTTATGATCATATTGTGTTTGTGTTGGAAGGAGCAAAATATATCCCCAAAAGATCACAAAGGAAAACATGGCAATTCACTTCAAAGCAAAACCATTTCAATTGGACCTCAACGTAGCATTGGAATTTACACCTTGTTAAAAGACCTTGTTTCAGTTCAAAGTATTTCTATGCATTAACATAACCACATTAGCATCTCTTTGATAGAAAAAAATGAAACAAATCTCTTGGGTAAATAAAACCAAAGCATATCAAAGAGACTGGTAATAATCACATTTAGTAAGATTTGGTGCAACAAAGGATGGTTCTGATCTTGCCGAGAGCTTCCAGTCCTTAATAACCTGAACTGGTGGGTGTGATAAAGTAGATACTTGTAGCAATGAAAGTAAAAGCCTCTTAAATGCACTTTGCCCATGGCAAAAGTCCAAACTGCTGTTGTTAAACACATGAATATAATCAACATGGGGTGCTTTTGAAGGGTACATCAATAGGAATTATGCTGTGATTGAAGTACTACGAAATTATGTGGATATATCAATTGAATGAATATATATGAGCAATATTGGAAAAGCTCATCAATCACTGTGAATACATAAACCCATTGATATATCATTCATCATTTATAAATGCAATCATAAAAATAAACATTTCCCTTTGATCAAAGTCCTCAACAATCAATTTGATATGACCAATATTGCTGCTTTTCATTAATCATTATGCCCTGCCCTGTTCATAGACAGTTGGATTTGGTGAATGTTTGAACAACAATACTACCACAGCCAAAGTATGGATTTCTGAATGGATCCTTCTGGATTTGCTTTCTGTAAAGACCAGTAAATAGACCGTTGGAAAATTTGAATTTCAATCAATCAAAATTCAAACCAAAAATGTGTAACAAAAAGAAAGAGGCCCAACAGCTGAAATGAGAGTACAACCAAGTACCAGGAAATGGTCGTGCAGGTAGCTCCTACCTTTTTGATATATAGATATGCCAAATGTTTTGTATAAGCCTTCATGTCATTCTCTAACAAGCTCACGGGCAAAGAGAGCCTTAGTCAAGTTAGGGTATACCTAGTTCAAGTAGACATATCAAACTTTCTGCCTCTTGCCTCACATTTATTCAAGAGACTTGGACTGTAGATTTGACCTAACTCCTGTTCCTCTTACTTCACAAGTAGTCAAGGTAGGCACTTATTGGTACATGTGCTCACATTTCCACCAGACAACAGCAATGTATTGGGTGTTTTTCCCTATATCCCCCACTATCAGGATCCAACACCTCACAAGATCTCTCTTCCAATCACTTATAGATCTCTTAAAATCTTATGTATCTCATAGTACCAGTTTCAGCTCACTACAGCTAGATTGACTTCTATCTCAATTCCTAGACATCTTATTTTTTGGGGGCTTGTTGTAGCACAGATTGTGGGTCTTGTTTTTGATTCAGGTGTTCCAGATACAAATTCATATATCTCTTCTGAATGAGTTCTGTGAATGCATTGTAGGCTAAACAATGCACAAGGACATGTAGAGTGCTCAGAAAAAGATCTCCGCAGCTGGAAGCAAGGTTTTATGAGGTGCAGAACCCCAAAAATGATACAAGGTAAAGGTAAACCGTGTTTGGGGGCAAAACCTGATTAAACTCCCAAATAGCACTCCCAAATTGAGTGTTACGATTAAAATCCCACATGCATGCTTTGAGCCAATAGTGTCCATGCTTGCATCACAGTTTCCACTACAAATGTGGTGGACATCTGGCAAGCTTGAAACTTGAAACTCTGCCAGATGTGTGTATTTTTTGTGTTTTCCAATTTTGAAAAAAAAACATCCACCCTGCACAGATGAATTTGAGCAAAACAAAGCTGGGAAAACCTTTGTTTCTCATCATCTAATTAAGATGACTGGAGTGGTCACTGGGTCTGCGGGTTGAGCTACTCACAACTAGCTGTACAGCTCTCTAATGACTGCTGATGAAATTGACCCCTTTAATTTGCCTTCAAAGAAAAGCCAAATGGAGTTGTTTGGGGGCTTACTTGCATCAAAAGCCTCCGACTGTTCTAGGAATTGGATTGGAGGTCTCTCAAGATTTTGAATTGCCACTCTTCTTCCAAGAAGCATCTGTGGATGTAGGTTTTGAAGCAAGTATGAACAGGTGGGGATCAATAATGGGTCATGATTAAAGTTGCTCTTCAGCACTCTTGATTCTCATAATAGTGTTATTTACAAATCAAAAACTGATTATATGATACTCATCACAATATCAAATATTCTTTTAAGTCATTTAATCATGATAAAGATGTATTAACTATACCCATTTCAATTGCCAAAAACACTTTTCTACTATTTATCAATAAAGCATAATGTGGATCTTTGTCATGCTGATAGCTCAGGGTTTCAAATCATAAGCACAAGACTCATGACCAAGTGGATCTGGGCTCATTCTGAGTTGTGTTGCTACTGAGAGGCTGAGTTTTCAAATACCTGCAAACAAAAACTGGCAATGTGGTGAATTCTTGCTGCAAAGTTAGCTCACTACAAGCCTGGCACAGTTTTGAAGGACACTTTTGCATTTATATATCCTATAGACTCCAGTAAGTTTCACTATATCTGTTTCATACTTATCTCATCCTTGCTCTCATTTTGACTTCCGTCACTTTAGGAATCATTAACCTCCTGCAGGATTATTTTTTTTCAATTCTAGCCAAAACTATAAAACCAAATTGAGCCAAATATATTTCTCCTTTTCCTCAATCAAAAATCAATACCATCTGCCCATTTGCTATTGTAGATGAATCCATTCTGTGTTCAACACCCTCTCAAAACTTGAGAACATCTTTGATAAATTCACATTTGGATCTTGAACCACTCTCAACTTGAACCTTGACCAAAATCCATCTCAACAACTTAAAATACAATCAAGAAATGTGCTCTAACAATTAATCAACTCTGCTTATTCCACCTCACTCATCCAACACTGCAACCACTCTGCTTTGAAAACACAGAGTGAGCACAGCACAAAACCACTAAAACACTAGCAAAGCACAGCACAATGAATTTACCACTGTGCTGAAAGTCCTGAATCTTTCTGTACAGTGGTAAATTCATGCCGCTTTTCTTAGCAGCATAGTGTCATGAAATAGTCTCACAAGAAGCAGACAGATCTCATGCAGAAGCACATCAATCAATCAAAAAAACATATATCTACCACAACAACAGTCTTGACTCATGAACCTTAGAATTATAGGTTGTAGCAAAAAAAATCTGAAACATTACAGTATGCTGGCTTGATCCTTCAATTTTCTTTCCATTTCAAATCCGTTTTTTCCTTCAATTTTTCTATCCATCAGTTCCATCTTTAAATCAATCCTTATTCAATCAATTCTCTATCCTCAGGTAACATACATTACCACTCAAAAGTGGTGAACTAAATCTTTTTAGATCCCATAACATCAGTTCATTAACAAAAAAGTGCAGCACTAATTGCATTAGCTAAGCTCTTCTACTACACTTTCCCTATCTAACCAAAAGAAATATCCATTGTGCTTCTCAAAAAGTGGTAAGAAGTGTATGTAGTGAAGTGCAGTGTTTGCAATGTTAACTTATCCCTTGACAATTTGTTAAACCTGCACCGTGGGTGGAGTCTGGTTTGTAAAAAGTCCAAAACAGCCTCAAAAAGATCAGGCTGTATCTATGACCCATGGGTGGCCAGATTTTACCTTGAGGCTGAGCAACTGGCCTCTGGATGGGTTTCACTCCCAGCTGTACTCACAGGCAGTCTGTTCTTAGGCTTTATGGGAGTCCTGTGTCTGCAGACTGCCCATTGTGCAGGCAGTCTATAGCATGACCACAGGGTGTCACAGAAAGGTCAAATCCAGTCACAGAATGGTCAGCATTTTTGAAGATAACTCTTGGATCAGGACCATTTCAGGACAGCCTGTGGTCCTGCTACAGACCAGCTGCACAATGAGTAGCCTACAGACACAGGAAGCTCCCATGGTGTAGCAGTTCATGATGCAGATTTTTACTGTGAACCCAGATTCCTCCAATTATTATTTTTGACAAACCTTCAAAATAATCAAAAACCTCTTCAACAATTTCAAAATTTCTTCATAAAATTTGTTTGTAAATCAAATTATCATCATAAAGCTACAAAACATCAAAACCAAAAGAACCACCTCATTTTCCTTCTAATCAATCCAGCTTTATCCATCCATCCATTCATCCGATCAATCAATCAATCAAAAATCTCTGTTTCTCTTCATCTGTCTCTCAAAATCCTTCAAACAATTATAGAATGAAATGCCACCAAAAAAAATGAAAAAAAGGCAATAAACCAAAGCAAAAAAAGAAACCAAAATCAAAAAAAGTCAAAAAAAACTAGACCAAGTTTGTATAAAAGTTTTGTTCATTCTCAACACCCAGATAGACAAAAAAAGATTTATAACAGAGTATACAAATGCTCCCTCCCCCTCCCAAAAAAAGAAGCTTTCGCCTGCTTACGCATAAGAGGAGAGATAGAGAGGTTTAAATTGATCTTGTTGAAAGATCAAGACAAGTTCTAATGAGGTCTTCTAATAGTAGCATGTCTTTTACTTGGTCTCTCATTCACCACATCCATCATCATCTCATGTTGATTTCCAACATCTTCATCTTCATCTTCACCATTCCTTTCATCAACAGAGTTTTCTACCATGTTTACCATTCTAGTTTGTGAAGGTGAAGTAGGATGATCAATAGGATACCTTCTCTTTCGAAAACTTTCTTCTGGATTCCTAACTGATTCCGGTAACAATTCAACAACTGAGCTAACTAAATCAGTCCCACCACTCGTCGTACTTCTTTCTCTATCCGTCACTCTTTCTTTGGCTTTTCCTTTACGTCCTTCAGTGGTTCCTCTAATCCTCCTACTTAGAATCGCATTGCTCGAATTAGTCACATGTTGGGATTGATGATGTGGATGGAATTGAGGTGGAAAAGGTGTGGCAGGGCTAAAGTTGTAATTTATTGTCGGTGGAGGTTGTAAAGTAGAAGGGGATATGACAGTTTGAGTGGTCAAAGTGCTAGTAGAAGTGGGTGGGACCGATGAAGAGCCTGTAGAGCGAGGCGCAGGAGCTGCAGATGCAGGTCGTAGAGAATGAGTATGAGGTGGGGTGGGACGACGTGGTGAAGTACGTCGAGTGGATTCGCCAGGCTGAGGTGCAAGAGATTGAGTAGAAGTCGAAACAGAAGGAGGTCGGACAGAAGCTTGCGGATTAGAGGCTTGATCATTAGGTGCAGGCGATCTAGCTGGATCTTTAGGTTGAGATGCTTGAGCTGGAACTGTAGAGGCAGTTGATGAAGTTGAGGGTGCGAAGCGGGTCTGTTGAGCATTGTAGTTCGAATGGTTCATAGCTTCATCTTCACCTGAATCTGCAGATTCGGCTCGTAAGGCTTCTTGACGTCGCTGTAGAAGTGGATGATGATGAGGATGCGTTTGAGAGAATTGGATCAAAAGTGATGAAAAGCTTGAACATTCTTACCTCAATATAATCCATGACCCTTTCGATGGTGAGTGCCATCCGTTGTTCCGAACGTTGAGGTCTTGGTAAATCAGTTCCATGGTCAAGTCCGGCCCTGATTAATCAAAAAAAAAATGGATCGATCTTAATTCAAGGAACAAGAAGAAAGCTTCCGATAACAAAAAGCACTTACTGTAGATATTCCAAAACGTCCTGAAGAGCCGCTGCATAACCTAATGAATAAGCTAAAAGAACGATCACCCAAAAGTGATAAAGTTTGGTATCAGAAAACGATATGAAAGTTAAAAAGAAGCATGAGATCGATTTACCTTTCCTACCATTCTCAGTAGCTCGTTTATAAAAAGTAGCAATTCCAAGTGCAGCAGCACGAAAGGGTGCCTGAAGAACCTGTTCAGCATCATATCCATGAAGAGGTAATGCAGTGGATAGAGATGGATGTAGTGAGTCCATGAGAGGACAAGAAGATCAAAGAGATTTGATTGATTAAGATTATAAGAAAGGTAAAGAAAGGAATCGAATGGATTGGATTGGATGAATGAAAAAGTGAGAAAGTATATAGGTTTTAGTTGGTAATTAAAAGTTAAGTAGTGATGATTGGTTGATTGGTTCGGTTGGTGAGTTGAGTTGAAGTTGAGTTGGGTTGATTGATTCACAATGTCAAGAACGTTGAAATTGGATTTTATATCTAAAACAGCTGACATCTCATAACATCCTTAATCTTTGACATTTCTAAATTCTATTCATACATAACCAAGCCTAGCTGTACATACAACTCAGCTTACACACCTCGTAACATCTCTTAAACGTAAAACAAACACTAAATCCAAACAGGCAATTGGATTTATCATGAGGTTCTCCCCTATCGTACTTGAACTTCAACATAGGATGAAAACCTCAGCCGGAACTTGAAAGTCTCAAATCAGTCCTTTAACCCATCTTTTTGCAACTGAAGATCAACTTTAATCACTACACAGCGATCGATATGAAGAAATTCAATCAACAGATGATCTCATTCTCTGCGCTCAGACCGCAGTGACCGCAGAGAGTTTGATTGCTACGATCATCACAAACACACCCGAACCGATAATCCATAGTCCAAAGATGCATGTAGCAGCAGCTTAGGCAGTCAAAGCAAAATTGTTGGAAACTATGTTTCTGGTCAGATCAGTTCACTGTGGAGCCATGACGTTTCGACCCTCAGCTTTGATTCATCGCACTCACGCGTTAAGTCTACATAAAACTCAAACTGTCTTGTTCAGGAGTTCAGAAGAAAACAAACAACTCAGCTAAGCTTTCCATCACAAGATCCTTTGTAAGTTATGCATCAAAGGAGTATGTATGTATAAACGCTCAATCTTTTATGTACGTATTACTTGGTGAGTGGATTGGGAAGATATCATTGATTTACCGAGTTACCACCCATCTTACCACGTTAGTCAAGATTTCAAAGATTCACAAGCTGGATTAAGTTTGATTCACTCCACAAGACCAAATCAAATCACAGTTCCATGATCCCAGTTGGGTACAAAGCTATCACCAGGAGTACATATAGATCTCCACGGGTTTGAGAGACATTTACCATGTTTATAATCAGGTGATATTTTTGATTTATATCGTATCATAAAGATCTAAACCAAATCAATCTCAATACCTTTATAACACAACTTTTTCACAGGATACATTTTATTTGAAAACGATCAAGACACTTAAGGAAAGTGGGAGCACTAGAAGGGCTAAAATGTATTTTTACAAATACAAAACTGATCTGAGCTCAACTATGCAGCCACATATAAAACCAAAGTGACAAGGGTAGCTTGAATAATACAGTCGACTCCCTCGAAACCCATACACCTCTTACCCCATACTCCCAGTTAATCCATGGAAATTTTGGTCCATAAAATTTGTAGATTGCCCTAAAATAACTCCCTTGAAAGCCATAAACCCACAAAAGCCATGGGGATTGGGGTCCATAAAAAGGTATGGATTTCGAGGGAGTCAACTGTACAATATAAAAAACCTGAATCCAAACAACTGTTTATTTGAAAGTTTGAGATTTGAATTTAGATTTCTTAAATCACAATCCAAGATCAGACATTTTGAGTATTAATTTTATAATCTCAGTCTTCAGTTTTGTTACATCCAAATGATTGACTTTCCAAGTTTTGAAAATGGTTCATTCATTGTAGAATCTGACTCAAAATTGCCTGTATCATTTTACATACTTTTATCCTATCTACCAGTGTTACAATTTACAAATCTGGTATCCATGGACTACTTTTCTTCTGAACCATCTGAATTAAAAATACAAAGACCTTGTTCTATGAAATTCACAAAGGTAATTTATTGGACATTTAGGATGAAATCAAAATAGATACTGTCACTGTGAATATAATATCCAAGTCTGATATCTTACCTTGGTTGATTTTCTCAGTGAGTTCTGATTATCGTGGATTACATGCTACTCATCATTCCAACTTTTCCACATGGATTTCTATTCCATCAAACCAAAATAATAGAAACCAACTTCATCAAGACTCTCAAATTAAGTTTGACTAGCCATCAAATAATACCAAAAGCACTCCAATTGAAGCACATACACAGCTTTCTTGAAGACATAAACGTAGAAGAAGAAATACTGCATACTAAAAAGAGATGAGTTTATCAATTATCATTCAATGGTGAGCCGTGTTTGACCAAAATGTGAAAGACTTGTTGAAGAATATTCTTGAGTGGATCAACAAGGTCATATGAAACACGATTGAGGTATTCAAGCCCACATCAAAGATGTCTCTTATACACTCAATCTGTTCAATATGCCTGCATTGATTCCATTCAGACTGGTGTACACATAAGATATATAGACCAATCAAAGACTTTTTTGTATGAGGGGATCCAGACTTTTATGATGTCTATTTGGATATGTACATAGTGCAATTTGAAAGTCCTAGATGATGTCACAACAACAGGACCAAAATCTTGCAAACATGTACTTTGGAATCCAAATAGCCATTTTGACAAATTGTCAAAACCTGTGTCACTTACAAATCAAGTATTTCATTGTGAGAAGAAAAAATCAGGTTGGGAGTGACTAAAAATGAAGACCAAGGTATTGCCAAATCCATATTCCTAAACCCTAAGATCCCAAAGGCAGGACAGAGAACAACACTGGAACATGCTAAGTATCATACAAAAAAATGATGAACTTTAACTCACATACATAAGGGCCCGTTTGGTACCGCACGATATACGTATATCGCTACATACTACACCAAAGTAATATACTGTATATTAGCATATACGTATATTGAAATTCCCAAAATAGAGGGTTGTTCGGGAGATCCTTTTCTCCAAAACAATATACTGTATATCACAAAATAATATTTGATTCTGATATACAGCCTTTTGGCTGTATATCAGACCGAAAAACGATATCTGCCCCTCTCTCTTTTCCATATCACCTCCTTCCTTTTCCATGTTGCTCTTTCACCCTCCATACTCTTCCCTTTACCATACATATGTACCATCCATCCATCCTTCCTCGTTTGCTCGTCACCATTTTCACAGCTCAGTCAAACAAAATCTCCGACTCTTCTTCTTCATTCCTATCCTCGTCTTAGTTCTCGTTTCGATCCCGTCCTATCCATCCTCGTTCAATGCTCATCACCCTTTCCCTTTCAAGACCACCTTTCGATTTTGATAGTCGTAGGCTAATAGCTCAGTTGAACATATCTCCGACTCTTCTTTATTCCTATCTCCGACTCTTCTTCTTTATTTCTATCCTCGTCTTAGTCCTTAGTCATTCCTATCCTTGTCTTAGTTCTTAGTCATTCCTATCCTCGTCTTAGTTCTTATTTTTCGGCTCTTAGTTCTTAGTCCTATTTCTTATTTTTCGGCTCTTAGTTCTTAGTCCTATCTCTTATTTTCCAGCTCTTAGTTCTTAGTCCTATTTCAATCCTCGTTTCAACCACTATGAGTAGCAGCAAGAAACCCAAGAAGCAAGCTCCGAGAGCCATCCGACCTTTGATCGTTTCGCCTTCTACTTCCACCGCTATTAAACCATCCTCTATATCAAATCCGATTGAGGATACTGAAGAAACTTCACCGAAGACCCCAAATCTCCGTGCCAAGTAGACCGAAGACAACAATCAAGCGATGATCGACGTCCTCAGTGCCGAACGTCAGCCAGCCAGCGGTCCAATCACACCTGAGAACGCGACCAGTGCTCAAGGGTGGAAGCCCACCACCTGGAACAACGTGGTCCAACGTCTCGCCGGAAGCGAGGTCAAGACCGTTGCTGGTGTCAAGCATATCACTGGCGTCAAAAAGATCGGGGCTTGTAAATCCCGCTGGTATGTGGTAAGTAGTATCCTTTCATTTATCAATCACTTCTATCCATCACTTCTTGGTTCTAACTGATGCCTTCTTTCAACTTTAGTTATCTCATCTATACGCGGATTACAAGTACCTCAATGGACTGAGTGGCGCTGGCTGGGAGGATGGCTGTGTCGTTTTACCCAATGCGGTTTGGGCGCCAATCATCGCTGATCAAGTACGTATTGATTTTCCTTTTATTTCTTTTTTTAATAATTTGTTGATGTTACAACTTCGGCTTTCAGAGCAGGAAGTCTAAGGAGCTCTTACAATGCCGAGGCCAACCGTTTCATCTATTCAAGTCGCTTGCTCCTTTGTTGGAAGGACACAATGCCACTGCTAAGTATGTTAGCAGTGTGATTGTTAAGGAACCTCAACAATCGATCATCGAAAAGGATTCCGAAGAACCCCACAACACACCTCCACCGAGGCATTCCTCTCTGCCCTCTCCCTTTGCCTCTCCTCACTTGTCTCCTTGCTCATCTCCTCATTCCGATCCTTTGGTACCTCCTGTCGATTCACATGACATCAACGAGTCCAGCTCAGAAGACGATACTACCGCTGCTAAACGACACCGCAAGTCCAAGGTTGCCCTCGCTGCCCGTGCTCCCATCAAAAAGAAAAAACAATCAGGAGTCGAGATAATGGACAACTTCTTGAGTACTATGCAAGACTTTGGATCAACCATCGAGTCCTCCATCACCTCAAGCTCAGCCAACATCAACCATGTGGCCCAATCCCTTACTGAACCTGCATCATCTCATGCTCAAGCGGTCAAGCTGGTCTATGCGTCCGATATGACTCGTCCTCAACGCTATGCTGCTGTAGATCTGTTTGCTGCGAAGCCTGTGATGGCCAAAACGTACCTTAACACGCCAGCTAATGAACGTGGCGATTGGCTCCTATACATCCTCAACAAGTAAAGTAAGTCTAAGAACTTCTTGATTACTTATTTAATATATACCTACTGACTCAATGATTCCATTGATCATGTCCCTTGAAGATCAAGTTTACAATATTATTAACTCATCTTAATACATACATGCTCTTACAAATGTAGTAGTGAATCTTCCTGATCTCAAAGAATACTTTAAGAACTTCAATAAAAAATGTAGTGACTGTGTGACTGTCTGATTAAATAAAACTTATTAAACCCTTCAATAAAAAATGTAGTGACTGTGTGACTGTCTGATTAAATAAAACTTATTAAACCCTTCAATAAAAAATGTAGTGACTGTGATTCTCCGATTAAATAAAACTTATTAAACGCTTCAATAAAATATTATTACCTACATTTGTATGTATACATGCTAATACAAATGTAATAGTGACTGTCTGATTGGTTAGTCATTGCAATGTTGATGAGTACAAGTGTTTTTATGAATTAAAAAATACTGAATGAAAAGATTCTTTTCATTGAACAAACCAAAGTGAAATATTTGATTGATACATGTAAGATAATAATGATTTTAACTGAGACTTGCAATGAATAATACATGTATAAGATAAAGATGCTTTGATTGATTGAGAGTTGCAAACTAAGAATTAAAAGTGCTACATATGATTTAAATACCAGGATACATAGGAGGTTGTCCATGTCTTTGTTTGCTTCGATTTACTTTTTTTCGTCTTTCAATTTCTACTAAATAATCATTCCACATGTCTTCTGCAATTCTATCTCTGAGATTCTTCGCATAGTTATTACCTTCAGCCGTGCTACCAAAGGCCTCAAGACCACCAATCTCTTCTTGAGTAGCGGGTTCTGTTGCTTCTTGAGGATCTGGCATAAATCCTTCACCAAACTTGGGGAATTATTCCGCTGAACCTTTTGGGTCTTTAACTCAAATGAAGTTGTGGATAAAGCACATGACAGTAACCATAGCAATTTGAATCTCAATGGTGTATCACACCCGTGCGCCATGATTTTGAAGCGCTTCTTGCAAACTCCAAAGATGCGCTCGATGACATTGCGTGCACTAGCGTGTCGAAGGTTGAACAACTCTTCTTTGTTGGAAGGTCTGCAAGTGAATAAAAGAAGTGGTTGAGAAGAATAAAAAAGAGAAAAGCATGAAAATGATGAAAAAGAAATCAATCTCACCTGAAACCTTTCTTTTCCCATTCTCGTAAATGATAACGGACTTTTCGAAAAGGAACAAGACAATCCTTGGTGAGAGCAAAGCCAGCGTCACCAAGATAATACTTTCCAGCGGGAATCGTAAGATCACGACTTTGAGCCAAAGTCCAAAGAGCACCGTTGGCCATACTTCCTTTGGCTCCAACCAATAAATAAATAAACTCCATGTTGAAATTACAGGCAGCAAGGACGTTTTGAGAAGTGTAGCCTTTACGATTAGAGAACGGAACAAACTCGGAAGCTGGCGGAGTGACCGGAATGTGTGTACCGTCAATTGCACCGATGCAGTCTTTGAAATAAGGCATGAACTTCGGATTCTCGGAGAAGGTATCCGTGAGAGGAGTGTTGGCATTCGGAAGAGGAATATATTTGCCAAGTAACTTTCCATCACTACATATTCCTTTAACAAGCTGATTGATTGTCCTAGTCAAAAGAAGACATGTCAGAAAGAGTGATGAGAAAATTCAAAAAAAAAGAATGAAAAAATTCACTTAGAAACAGTATCAGCTGATCTTTGAAAACGGTTCTGAAGTTTACGATTTGACAGGCCAGTGATGACACTATAGAGCAAGAGTGCCAACTTTTCCGTACTGGTAACCCAACGGGAGTCACTCAATATTCCAGAGTCTTCAAGAACGGAGCGTAGTTCGAAAAAGACATGTTTACGCATTCCAAGATTATCATGAAATACTGATTCATTTGGATGATGAATGAGCTCATCAATCCACATCTGACCGCTGAGCAAGGACGTGAGTCGTGGAGTTTTGGTGAGTTTAGGCCACATCTGTGACATACAGGCCTGTACACTAGTGCTAAAGTAAGAAAAAACTCGAAATTGCTTTTGTTGAACTGCAAGAAGTTCTTTTAGAAATTGTAATTTAATGATTTTTCTATGTTTAACACGTTTTTCAGCTCTGATAGCTTGAACTTGAGAAAGGCCCTCCATGGTGTAAACTTATGTGATCTGAATGAGACACTGGCAAATGAACCAACCCTTTAGGTGGTTGATGACCACGATGAGTGGTTTTTAAAATGAGTTGAATGATATGAACTTTATTCAAAACAAATGAGTGATGAACACGAGGAGTGAATTTTTAAAAAAAGTGATGGGTCTTGAGTTGATGATGAGTGGTTGATGACCACGATGATGAGATGAGATGAGATGGATGGATGGATGGATGGATGGAATCGAAACTGATTCGATCGATCTCAAAAACCGTCTGATGATTTTCGATCTTTGATCATTATATTCATTTCAAATTGTCGTTACCGAACACTCGAATGGTCATCAAGAGGTCAACATTGATCATTTTGATCTGATGATGACCATTTTGATCGGGTGTTCGGTAACGGTATATCGCTTTTCCTACCGAACGGGCCCCCTAACCTTCCAATCAACTGATATAAATATCTTTGATGAAACATAAAATATAATCATAAAGGACAGCACTATTTGGCGACCGCTTTTTTCGACCCGATGCCCGGTGGTTTTTGGGTACATATCCGCGGTTTTCTCGCAAACCCGGACCTGACTCTGCCAAATTTGGCCGCAGCCGCAGCAAATCCGGGCATCAAATAACTTCCCAGCTTCAACATTGGAAATAGGGCACTTCATCATGGGAAACCGGGCTATCACATCACCTCCGATCACATTCAAACCGGGCTACCACCTCATTGCGCACTTCAACCCTCTCCTAACACTTTGCAAAACTGTTGATAACTCGCTGGCAAACTAACTGACGATCCACGACTATATTGTTGGATCCGCGGACATCAACCTGTAATACATTTTTCTCTTATCACACCTTACCCGATGAGAACAATCAAGATCCGATTGTACTAGCTTTTATCAACGAAATCATTTCATGAGCTTGGGATTCAAAGAATCTCAATCTCTGACATTTCCGGAAGTTTTTGGCAAGCACCGTTACGCAGCAATGATTGATAGCACCAAGATACTGACTTGGATCGAGAGAAATCAAGATCAATTGCATAGGTGGATCAATGAACAAAAATGATCATGTTTTTTTGTGTGATTTTCATCTTTGTATCAATGATTGATTTGTTCTTGTGTGTGTAAATTTTCTCACATTTCTGACCCTAATACTCTATCACACTTGTCACTCGTTTGTTTTATCTTTGCTTTTTTTGTTTGTTTGTTTTTGAGATCAAATAAAAAAACGATCAATCTGTTGTATCTGATAAAGGGATCTTGTGAGTGAGCCAGTCAAGGTGTCAGTCAAGGGTTGAGAAAGGGAGTCACTCGGTGATTGACTTCATCAATTGACTAGTGAGCTCTAGTGAGCAAGAAAATCAGTCAATTCATTTGGTCAAACACAATGTTTGCTGAGCCGGCGCAATTTCAAATCAAACCGGGCAATGTTTGAATCAAATAGGGCAATGAATACAAATTACCCAAACTCCGGGGATCGGGTCAAAAAAAGCGGTTGCCAAATAGTGCCGTCCATCATAAAAACATCCAAGATCACAAGAATTGGTAAACAAAACTATATAGATAACAAACCCTCTAGAATCATTACACGCTAAAGTGGAAATTGAGGAACCAAAGATCAAAGAGAGGTGTGGGAGGGCAATAAATAGTCATTAGGGAAGCAAAGAAACTTACATCACAGCAGGGATGCAGGAATGAGTACCGAGTATGAGTATATACTCAACTGATACTCACTTTGTATGGGTTTACAGGGCCAAAAATAGGCAAAAATACTCAGTATACTCAATAATACTCACTTTACTGAGTAAACTCATACTCACTCCTGCATCCCTGCATCACAGATTGTAATTCACTAGTGAGAAGGATGGGTTGACAAAAGGTGAAGACAGTCAAGAAGGTACAGTAAAGAGTCAATGATGTTGATTGATAATCATCAAATTCAACCTGTGAGAAACAATCATGTTATAATGCAAAAACCATGTCATTCAACATGACTATCTGTTAATAACTAGTGGTGATCTTCAATGATGTGTGATAGTGGAAAGATGTTTGAAATCAGACATCCAGAAGGCCTCTATGAATACATAACATATCAAAGGGTTTTCAGGTGTCACTGACCCCATGTTCCTACCCAGTCTTGGGGAAATCACAGTGCTTGAAGTTGGGCTAAATGGAAAAGTGCTGGTACTATAGGCTGATGAGTATTGTAACATGAGAGAAAGGGCAAAGAGTAAAAGGAAAACACATACTTGCACAAAAGCTATGAAACAAACAAAGTTTTCAAACCCAAATCCACCACATCCCTCAACAGACATGCTTGCACAAAGGTGTGAAAAAAAAATGCTTTTTTTGTCAAAAAAAAGGTGCTTTTTAAAATCAACAGACAACAATACCCTTTGCTCCCATCAGATGGTAGTATTTTCCTTAGGTGTACTGTATAGTCTCATTTGATGCAACCTATTTAAATAGTGTTTCCATTCAAAAAAGCCAATGTGCACTTCTTTTTATAAAAAAAAGGTGGACTTGTGCAAGTTAAGGCTGCCAAGTTATCTTGGATCCAAAGATCAAGTCTTCACTGGATGTTAATTGCCTCAGACAGCCTCAGAGCTTTTGTCCAAAGCCTTGAACCAATCTTTGGCCCTACAGAGTGTTAGATCAATCGATCAGACACCAAAGGCCAGGGGCGATTGTTATCAAAAACCTCACTGATTCATGAATTCAAGGGATCCCTTTTTGATGGTAGTAACACAGATCCAAAAGTTGCTTCATCCACACTTCAGGCTCATATGGGAATGAAATTAAAATTAGATTCTTATATTAGGATTTAGATGATCTATTCAACCCGAATTTCAAAAACCTAATCATACCCTCTTCAAACCCACTTCATGCATTTGCACTGCAGTAATAAAATTTCTTAAACACTTTTGCAAATACTTCTCTTTGTTTTTGTTTATTTCAACTTTCTTTAAATCAAATAAGAAAAAAAAAATCGATCAAGACAAATTATTTTATGATTGAATCAAATTGATGAACCACAAGATGAGATTTCTAATTTTTTCTTTTTGTTGGTTGTTAAGAAGCAGAAATGATAGCATTAATTAAATCTCCATCATTTTCTTTTAATGCTTTAACTGTTGAAAAAAGAATCATTCGAAAAAGATTAAATATTTTCATCGCGATTAAGATTGTTTTTGTTTGTTATATAAGACCAAGCAAAAGAAATCAAGAGTTAGTAAAGTGTTAATTCAACAAAGAAAGAAAGATGATCGAAGCAAGAAAGATGTTTTGTTTTGTTTCATCACACTCGAAAGAAAAAAAAAGTCACAAGAATCAAAAGTATACTGACCCGCTTTGTTTCTAGAACAATTAACCTGAGTCATGACCGTTTCAATATCACTGGGATCAATTCCAGTCTCATCTGCCGGTTCTTGATCATCTTCATTCACATCTGTAATCTTTCCTGCGACTTGTTTACCAGCTGAAACCATTGATTCAGCACCGAATCCACCACCACCTCCTCCTCCTCCTCCCAAGTTCAAACCTGGAGCTGTTTCTTCTGTTTTGGCTTCTCCGAAAACTATGTAAACGTTTGCGGTGGCTGATTTGAAAACTTCTGCATTTGCAATCACAAAGAATTGTTGCTATTGGAAAGAAAGAAGGAAGAAAAGAAAGAACGAGTAAGTGGTTTGTGTTTTTAAAAAATCGAAACCGAATCAGGTTTGAATAAAGAAAGAAACAAAGAAAAGGGACAACCAAGGTTTGAAAAGATTCAGGTAATAAGTGAAAAAACGACTCAACTGATTTAAACTTTCTCATCGTCACTCTATTGATTCCTAAGACTTTCTTAAGACCAAGCTTAGCCAAAGTTTTACGTGCTTTACGTTCTGATTTGTTGAGGATACTATCATCACCTAAAGTATCATTGATGTCTACTTTTTGATTTGATACTTCATGATCTGAATCGATTTCTGTTAAAGTTGATGGTGGGATGGTCATGATGTTGATGGGTTGTGAAGTGAATTGGTTGTGGTGGTGGTGGTGGTGATGATGAAAGTGGAACTCTGATCGTTTTGATCGGAAGGTTGGGTTTGAGTTTTTAAAGTTTAACTTGTTTTAACCCATAGACTTTCGTTTTTCATTTCCCATACTTTACTCCATCCATTTTACCACTTCAAATCACAACACCATTTCTTAAGGTCAATAACACCATGACGTCAACCTCAACCGTCACCTCTTCTTCAGTAACGGAGAACTCAACTAAAGCATCAAGATAGAAATAGATAAAGAACATTCAAAACCTCTCCAATACCCTGGGGATCTTGAAATACATTCGAAATAATATTTCATGAGATAAGTAAAGTTGAGTGTAGAAGAATCATATGGTGTCTTTTATTTCTGTACATTCCAAAAACACAAAACTGACGTAAATTATGTTTTACCGAAAGATCATCATCATCATCATCCAAGTAAATTGTAATCTACGAAAATGAATGAAAAAATGATATGAAACCAAAAATTACTTAAGCTGGATCCGAATGGACAAGTTTACCAAGATTGATAATAAGATATTTAAATAAAGAATCAATTGAAAAGGGCAAAAGATTCAAAAAAATAATCATGATCTTGGAATGAAATTCGAATTTGAAAATTCAAGAGATTCGGTTCGATATCTAGCGTCATTAAATCACATCAAATCAACATAAGATTGGAGAATCCTTAAACGGGATGATTCTAATGCTCTACTTGAAGCTTTTGATGATCCAAGTCTTTCAGAAATTCAAAAGATAGTTTTAAATAGGTTCAAATTAACGACCGAGAATGAAGATTTGGGCTGAGACATTTGAATCTAGGGATTTAAGAAGTCGATTTAGAAGACGCAGGAGAACTTAAAAGGATTACTACACCAGAGCTGAAAATCTTATATTACTTGAGATATGGAATAAAAGTAAGTCTTGATCTTTAAACTCTCTCCATAACCAAATCCCTTGATTTATTCCTGAACATTGATAAGTTTTTCTTGTGATTTTCTTCGTAGATTTGATCGATCAAGTTTACGGGTCAAAACAGAAATTTCTTATCCTGAAAAATCGAAATGATAATTTTTGGGAATTGAAAGGTTTCGAATTCATTTCAAAACAACATTCTAATCATTAGTATATAACTTGGTTACAAAGCTTTACTAATATTCATCTATCAATCCAAATTTATCAAATCGACCTTGATCTAACAAACCATTTTTAATTTAAATACATATCCCAAGACATTTTTATTAGTACGGCCGTTTTTATAGAGCCTTCAATTATATCGACATCTGATGATTCTAAAATAAACAAGGAAGAAGTAACCAAAAAAAATCTTCTCATAAAGTTTCCGAAATGTTGAACCAACTTGTTATAACATGAATCAAATCAATCAATAATCTATCTCTTGATTTTACTTACCTAAAGAAGATGAAATCAACTATTGAATTCGAACGCTTCAGGGTTTCACTACCTAGGATTTCTTTTGTCCGGTTCTTAAGGAACACGATTCTTGAATAGATTTCAAAATAATGAAAACCTCCAGTTCGATGATCTTGAGCAAACTCTTTTCTGTATATAATCTTTTCTTTTCTTCATCATCTAGTTTTGCGGATCACTTGAATCAGTTACTAAATTATGGGGAGGGGGAATTTTACACCGAGTCATTTACACCGACTCTTTCGGTGTAAAAACAATCCGGTGTAAAATTCGAGAAAAGGGGGGGTATTTTCGAATTTTACACGTGTTTCAATTTTTTTTCGACTGTGTAAAAAAAAGCAGTGTAAAAAAAACAGTGTAAAACTCTTCTGCCCGGCCGTGATTTTTAATTTTACACTGGAAAATTTACACCGGAAAATGCTGTGCAAAAAAAAAACAGTGTAAAAGTCTTGTGCCCCGGCCAAGTTGAAATTTACACCGGATTTCTTACACCGAAGCGGGGCAAGCGGGTAAATTTACACCGGATTCTTT